>NC_090938.1:568137588-568445628 GCF_040938575.1 Ambystoma mexicanum | reverse complement strand
TAGGAGAGATACTATCTCTCCATCCTTCCTTAAGAACTGCAGTTACTCTAGGATATGGAAAGAATCTCAAGGAGAACCCAAAGACTTCCCAGCAACAATGCCCATGAAGAGTTGTGTGCTGCAAAAGTAAAATACATATGACAAGAGATGGAGGAAAGTAGACTCCACAGAGAAAGTAAAAGACAGAACAGATTTCTCAAAGGCTGCCCATAAGAATGAAGGAGTAGAAAAAGACTTCACTCATTCATGATTTAAAGCAAAGGGTCCAGAAGTCCAGGAAAAAGTGCTGGGGGCCTCACTAGGAGAGGGGATAAAGCATAAAAAGGATACATCTCTCTAACACAGTGATCTAGATCAAATACAGTACACACCCTATGGGTATCCTGAAGTAGCCTTACATCAGGTAGACCACCAGCACTCATTTCAAGGGGGCTTAACAAATCCCACCACAAGGGTTAGACATGGTCCTTTTGCTATGGAAGGGTTAACCTTAGAACACATCTTTAAGTTCCACCCAAACAGGGGGGCACATGGCCCATATACCCGGAAGCACTATGAAATACTTGTGTGACTTTGACATGGTCCGCGCTCAAGCTGTAGATTGGAGAGCTTTTGGAGCTGCTCCAGCAGCACCCAGACCAGTATAAGCAAGGGTGGATGGAACACTGCCATTGCAGACCCTTGAAGCCTTATTGGGCACTTGTCCCACAAGGCAGAAGGACAGCTCTAGATGGTATTCCAGTACATAGAGCCAGCTAGAGGCAGCTTACCCTCGGGTAATTCCTCGGCAGAGGGCATTAGTAATCATAATGCCAACAGGTTGCAATCCACCCATGGAACACCGATAGTTGGGTTAGTTGGTTGTACCTTCTTTTAATTGCAACACCTTCAATTGCAGCACTAACCCCCATTCTGAGATATTAAGCTCCCAGGGAGTACAAGCAGCAATGAAGGAGTTTAGGGCTGGCAAAAGCTGGGGGCAATTATTACATGGTAGAAAGAGTCCTTGGGCCCCTTATGAAAGGTGAATCAGTAAGACTAGAAGTCAGATGCCTAGCAGTATTGCCCAGTGACCAAGAAAGGAAACTTCAGTTTGGCCACGTAGTAACAGCTACAGACAGGTCCCTAGACAGGATCACCTGCGTATACTCTGCGGAAGGGCAAAGGAAGGAATCAAATGAGAAGAAGTCCTCAGAGTACCACCAACTAGTACCATTGGTACCGGACGGGAACAAAGCTTCATACCTTCTAAGCTAGAGGCAGAACGGGAAGAATAAGGGTTTCCAGTATGCCCCTGCCAAGGAAGAAAGGGAGACCTTTCGTAGCAGAACACCAACTGCAGCGAGAGAGATGGCACCCATCTGAGGCAGGAAGCAGGATGGGATAGAAGAACCTTTGAGGCCAAATGTAGAAAAAAAGCACCCATCAGTTATGCAATCAGTCACAGCTTAGGCTGCCACAAAGATTCAAAGATGAAGACTATCCTTCTCCACGGAAAAAGAAGAAACAGGGCTCGGCATCCAAGTCTCCATATTCAAAGAAAGACACAAAGCTCTACATCATATACTTACTAATCAAAAGGTTGAGGCTATTACTCCCACATAAGAAGTGGTTAAGGAGAATAATGTGTATAGTTACAATTCACCTTGCAGGGGACTAGCCAAAAGAAATTGAGGCACTATTTTGGGCTGATTTGCCTACAACAGAAGATGACCTTTTAGCAGAACATAAGTGGCCCAGGCTATGTGTTAGGGAAAGCTCTAGAGGGGAGGAGGTAATTAAAACAGACTTTCGCGATAAACTTGGGAAAATATAGCGAGTTCCTATGCAGCCTAATGGGCAGTTCTAGGTGCAGCACAGTTCTACAAGAATCATGTAGGACAGAGCATGGATTACACTCCACATACAATGCCGAGTGTTTGCAACACCGAAGACTCAGACAATATCAAATCAAAGCACAGGCTATACCACATCTGAAAGTAATTGTGGATCAGTTATTAGACCAAAGGATTCTAATACAACAGGCAAGCCCCTACAAAACAGTGTTACTTCCAGTATCCACACCAGATGGTGCATACCGGTAATCGATTTTAGAATCTTAAATGCCAATACATGCACAGAGAATGTACATAACATGCATAGTTCAGGCCTTCTGTGTAATGTACAGAGTTACAACTATAAGGTTGTATTGCAATTGAGGAATGGTTATAATGCACAACCTTCGGATACTGAGAGATATTGCTTACATTGCTACAAACTTTAGGATTGTATTGTGGACTGTAAAAAGTTAGGGAGGAGAACGCTCCTGGCAACAAAGGCTGGTGGAGAGACAGTCGTGCCTGTTACTTCAAGGGTGGTGAGCACACCCATTGCAGGAAGCAGAATAAATTGACAGCGCCGGCACCCTTGCAGCGATATGCCTGCAGTGGTGACAAGGGCGCAGTTTTACCGTTAGGCTGTTGGGCTGGAAGATGGAGCCAACGTACCGACGTGCATATGAATGATTAAAAAGTTGTGGTTCCTCGTCAGTAAAGGTTAACACTGACTTATCAGCAGCATTACGAAGTTTGAAAGGTATGTCGGAAAACCCACTGAGTAAACTAACAGATCAGGGGGGTGGAGGGGAAGAGTCAGAATCAGCGTGGAAAGAAAAAAACATGCGGAGGTTGCAAGGTCTGCCTCTCCCCCTCCCTGTGTAATTTGAAATAATATATTGTTTGCAAATTTTGGCCAAGCATTTATACAATAATCAGTCTGAACCTTGAAATTAGAGGAATTAATTCAGTTTGATTTCTATATAGTCTGGGGGGAAAAAATTGGTGTTTTATATATGGTTTTAATTTTCTTAATGATAATAGTTTTAATATTTTTGGTCTAAGATTAGCTATGTGCATCTCTTATTTGAAAACATATTTAGCCAATTGGTATGGTCGAGAATCATAGATAGGCTGTATGGTAATTGTACATGGATGGCATGACTTTTATAGGTTATAATTAGTGATTGCCTGCATTGCAATTTTTTTTTTTTTTTACACCTTATAGGAGGGACTTGAAAATCTTGCATAAGCACTTTACATTGGTATCAATTGTCGACAGTTTGCACGGCATCCTGCACTTTGAGGGACTGGTATATCCAACATAAGTACTTTATGTAGGTACTAACAGCAGACTGTTTGCATTGTATTTTGAACTTTATAGAGGATTTGCAAATCGTGGTATTGGCATTTTATATTGCTAACAATTAGTGTTTGCTTGCATTGTAGCTGCACTTTGTATTAGACGTAGGTGATTGGAAGCTTCCATAAATTATATTTTTATAGCCGCCTGTTTTTTCAGGAAATATGGCCCCAAAATTGAGGTCATATAATCTGGAAAAAAAAACAGAAGGACAAGAGTGGTTTAACACAGACAAACTCCACTCTTGAAATGAGTTCAGACCGGAATGGGAGTAAAAGTGGGCGGATAATCAATAAAAGAAATATTGGCACAAATAGGTCAAGAATGGAACAACCTAAAATGTCTAGTTTCCTCCAAAAACAGGACAAAAATAAAGCAGGATGAATCAGTCCCTCAACACCGCTAACAGCTCAATGATTGAAAATAATTATTGAATCTATGTCAAGACTTTAGGCGCCAGTCATTGGCCTTACCGGGGTCTCGAATGCCACAGAGTGAAAAAGATAATGTTGATATGTCTAGCATGGATAATGTAATTGGTATAGACCTCTCAGCAACCTCAGATTTGGGGAAATTTGCCCAAACAGAGGAATAGAGGAGTTGGATAGTTCATGGGAGGATCCTGAAAATAAAGTAAAGTCTTCCATTAATTGTGCGGAGAAACTAGATGCCCTCACCTCTAGGGTGGATATACTTTTAGGCATTTGCACCAAGTTATTGAGTGAACAAGAAGGACTTAAGAACCAGGTGATTGAAGTTGTAGAAAATACAAAAAGATGGGGCAAAAGCGTTGAATAATTTGTGGAATATAATCGGTTGGGGATTGATAGCCCAGCCCCTATGGAGATCCCTCTTGAAGATATGGGTGAATTGTTTTGTATAGCTGAAGCTGAAAGGGGGAGGGCGGATGCTACAAGTTAGAGATTGTAGAAGCTACCAATATAGAAATGGAGATGAATGAAAACAGAGCAGGATAATAGTATTTTGGAAGAACAGCCCAACTACCATGGTACAGAAAAGCGGACCAGATGGAAAAAAACAATAAGAAGGGAACCAGAAATAGGCAAGGGGGGACTAAAGTTAAGAAGGTGAAGATAATCAAAAAGGAAAAATAGTGCCCTGGCTGAGACGGTCTCAAATGATATCGAGTGCGGGGGCACAGGAGACCGATTCCAGCTGAATAAAAAGCAAAAGGTTAGGAGGGAGGACACAATCTATCCCAATAGCAAAGAGAAAGGTATAGCCAAGTGGTTGTTAAGGAAAGCCCCCAAGGTTAGAGAAAAAACTACACCCTATCTAGCAGAAAGTGCAGGACTAAGTGAATCAGTGGTAAATGGGGAATAATATGTGGAAGGTGAAAACATGAAGGAAAAGGAGGCTCATGAAGAAGAGGAACCTGAGGAAAGAATTGTAGATATCCCAATTAATAAAGTAGTAGATAAAATGAACCCCAGAGAAAGAGAAATATACATAAGGGAAATGGAAAGGATGGCAATGTATACTAATAGAGCTGCTTGCGACAACAATTTGAGAGGGGTAGAGAAAAGAAAGGAAGTAGTAAACTGGAGCCTGGGAAAGTATCAAAATAATAGAAATAAAAGGCACTGGAAAATAGTCCTTTCTTAAATAGGAAATGGCTGCTAGCTAGAGAAATTACTGCTAAACCCCTCATTGCAGAATATTAAAACAGATATTGAAAGAGTAATATTGCCAGAAGTGGGAACATTGGGCAACAGTACAATTTAGCACAGCAGTGATTGTATAATGTATAAGGGAACATGCAAAGACTATATGAGGTAAAGCATATGAAATAGTGATATGTAATAATATAGAGAACTTAGATCTAAAAGTAAGTAGTCTACAACTTCAAAAAGTGCCTAAAAAAAAAAAAAAAAAAAAAGATACAAGAGAGACGACAATTTCGAGAAATGGCTACCAGATGGAGATTATCTAGAAAGATATTGAAATGAGAGGGAAGGGGGTAAAGTAGAGGTTCTATCTTGAAATCTATCTTGGATTTGAAATGCTGGAAAAATGCAATGTATTTGCATTACTGGAAACGTGGATAAGTGGAGACCTATCTGTAGATGGCTATAGTATTTTGTATAAGGAACAAGTTACTTACCTGTAGCTGTTGTTCTCCAGCATGGGTCTGGCATGGATTCACATGCTCATGAATATCCAGTCGTCAGGCTGGGAATCCTCAGTAAAGAAAAAAAACAGTATCAGTTTCGTTTCTGATCTGTCTTTCGTAGTAATAACCAATCACTGGTCTCTGCGTCATACTAACCACAGCCAATGACTGCACTCTACCTAAGCACCGCCTCCAGCAGCCATCTTCAGATTTGGAAGCACGTGAAGTGGCAGTATGACCAGGTGAAGAGCCGCAGAGGGGTAGGCGGGAGGGTTCGCATGTGAATCCATGCCAGACCCATGCTGGAGAACAACAGTTACAGGTAAGTAACTTGTTCCTTCTCCAGCATGGGGTCTGGCATGGATTCACATGCTCATGAATAAAGAATACATAGCAGTACACACATGCACAACCACGGGAGGTGGCAAAGGCTCAACATCAAGCATTACATCAAACTCAACATTAAGCATCTTACCTCCTCACCAGGCTCACCTCAGGCGAACAGGTTGCGCAGCACTGCTTGGCCGACCCTGGACTCCTCCCTGGAATCCCGATCGACGCAGTAGAATTTCGTGAAGGTGTGCGTCGACCTCCACGTAGCAGCCCTACATATGTCCAGAAGGGGCACACCAGAAAGGAACGCCGTGGTAGCTGCGATCTCTCTGGTGGAATGGGCTCTCGGACGGCCAGGCAGCGGTCGGTTTGCCAACCGATGACAGTACATGATACAGCCGGAGAGCCATCTGGAAATGGAAGCTTTCGAGAGAGCCTTCCCCTGATTGACAGGTCCAAAGTTCACAAAGAGTTGTGACGTCTTCCGAAAACACTTCGTGCGGTCCACGTGGAACTTCAGCGCTCTAGCCACATCCAGCGAGTGCAAAGTCCTCTCAGCCGGCGACGAAGGCGACGGGAACAACACAGGCAACACCAAGGGTTCGTTGAGATGGAAGTCCGACGGTACCTTGGGCATGAAGGAAGGGTGCGTCCTGAGCACTACCCTCGTGTCGTGAAAAGTCAAGTACGGGGCCTTGCAGGAAAGGGCCTGGATCTCTCCCACCCGTCGTGCGGAGGTGATGGCCACAAGAAACGCGGTTTTCCACGACAGAAACTTCAACGGGGCCGAGTGCAGAGGCTCGAACGGAGGTCCCATGAGCTTGGTCAGCACCACGTTGAGCTCCCACGCCGGAGCCTTCACCGGCGGGAACGATCTGAACAGTCCCTTCATGAACTCTTTCACCAGACGATGAGACCACAAGGACGTCCGCCCCGTGGTTCTGGTGTATCGGGAGATCGCAGCAAGATGAATCTTGATGGACGCGCGTGCCAGACCAGCTTTGGCCAGCGTCAGCAGGTACGGCAGTACCTGGGGAGTCGTAATCCGTAGAGGGTTAATCTTCTGTGCGTGGCACCAGACAGAGAACCTCTTCCATTTGTGTCCGTAGCATTTAAGAGTCGAGGACGCCCTGGCCTTTGCAAGAACCTCTCTGCAGTCGGCCGGTATGTCGTATCCCCCAAACTCTAGCGCTGCAGGAGCCAGGCCTGCAAGTTCAGCGATTTCGGGTCGTGGTGGAGGATGGCGCCTCCTTCCCTGGAGAGTAGATCCGCGTCCACCGGGGACGCAGACAAGTCCAGAAGGTCCGGGAACCATATCTGCCTCGGCCACGCAGGTGCGACGAGGATCATCCTGCACCGTGACCTCTTGAGCTGGTTGACGAGCCGGATTAGCAGTGGCAAAGGAGGTAACGCGTAGAGGAACAGGCCCTCCCAGGGGAACGAGAAAGCATCGCCCATGCTCCTCGCCTGGGGACACCTGCTGGCGAACCTCCGGCACTTGGAGTTCGTCGCCGTCGTGAACAGGTCGATCTGGGGTGTGCCCCACCGTCGGAAGAAGCGATCCACTAGATCCTGCCGTAGTTCCCACTCGTGGCACGAGCGCAGCTCCCTGCTGAGTGAGTCGGCAATGGTGTTTTTTATCCCTGCCAGATGAAACGGCACCAGAAATTTGGGCGACGGCCCAATGCCACAGGTCCTGCGCCTCCTTGGACAGTGCTGGGGACCTGGTTCCGCCCTGTTTCCTGATGTAAAACATGGTGGTGGTGTTGTCGGTGAAGATCCTCACCACCTTGCCCTTGAGGAACGGAAGGAAGGACCTGAGGGCCCAGAACAATGCACGGAGCTCCAGGACGTTGATATGGAGGGACTTCTCCGTCGGGAGCCAAAGGCCTCTCGCGTGCAGATTTTCGGTGTGCGCTCCCCACCCTTCCAGGGAGGCATCCGTGGTCACTGTCTCCTGGTGGTCTGGGGTCTGGAAGTCCATGCCCGCCGTCAGATGCGCGCGGGTGCCCCACCACCGGACCGCTCGGCGGAAACTCTCGTCGAGTGTGATCCTCTCCTCGAAGCCGCCCGTCGTTTGGATCCAGCGCGCTTCCAGGAACTCCTGCAACGGGCGCATCCGGAGCCTGCACATGGGAATGAGGTAGATGCAAGAAGACATCATTCTGAGGAGGGAATTGATGGACCTCACCTTGGCCGCGTCGGAAACCAACATCCGCTGTACCTTGCCCAGGATGGACCTGGTCCTTTCCTCTGACGGGGAGGCCAGAAGGGACACTGCGTCGAGCTTCGCTCCCAGAAACAGTGCGTTTTGCGCGGGTACCAGGTGGGACTTGGCGTAGTTCACGGAGAATCCCAGGTCCGTGAGAAGTTGGACGGTCCTTGCCGTGTGCTCCACGGCGAGCTCCCTCGTCTTGGCTCGGATGAGCCAGTCGTCAAGGTAGGGGTAGACGTGGATCCCCTCGCGGCGCAGCTGCGCCGCCACCGGTGCAAGGCACTTGGTGAATACCCTGGGTGCCGACCGTAGTCCGAAGGGGAGGGCTTTGAACTGGTAGTGACGCCCTTGGACCACAAACCTGAGGAATTTTCGGTGCCCCTTTAGGATGGGAATATGGAAGTAGGCATCCTCCAAATCCAACGACGACAGGAAGTCTCCCTCCTCCAGCTGACCCAGGACGTGCTGGAGGGTGACCATCCGGAACTTCTGCGCCTTGATGAACTTGTTCAGACGTCGCAGGTCTAGGATGGGGCGCCATCCTCCCGTTTTCTTCACGAGGAAGTATCTCGAGTAAACTCCGGAGCCCCGAAGCCTCTTTGGGACGAGTTCGATGGCGCCCTTCCTGAGCATCGCCCTTCCCTCCAGGAGAAGCTGAGGGACGTGAAGCTCTTTCCTGGCCACGGGGGGGACGCGCGGGCACCTTCTATGAAACTCGAGCGCGTGGCCCCGGGCTAAGGCGTCCAGCACCCAACCGTCGGTGGAGATGGACTCCCACACGCTGACGAAGCTCGCCAGCCGGCCTCCCACCGGGGTGCTTCGGTGGGGGCCCGACCCCACGGCCGGTTCAATCCTGTTTCGACGAGGCTTTGCCGCCTTGACCTCCTTGGCGACGACGGCGTGGTCCGCCAGACTTGCCTCATCCTCTGTAGGCCTCCTGAGACGACGAGCGGGCCGCCTGACGGTAGGTGGAGAAACCGCCGCCGGAACCTTTGGAGGCGCCCTTGCCTCCGCTGCTCCGAAAGGGCGTCTGTCGTTGCTGCAGAACCCCAAGGGCCCGGGCCGTCTCAGTGTCCGCTTTAATGGCCTGCAGGGAATCGTCCACTGTTTTCCCAAACAGGTTGTTCCCATCGAACGGCATGTCCAGGACTCTGGTCTGTACGTCTTGACGGAAGTCCGTAGCCTTGAGCCATCCACGCCGCCTAAGGCACACGCCGTTGCCCAACTGGCGAAACCCAGTGTCGGCGATGTCCGTCGCAATAGTGATGGCGTGGTCCGACGCCACCTCACCTTCCTGTAGGATCTCCAGGGCATCCGCCCTCTTGTCGTCCGGTAGGAAGTCCAGCAGGGGAGCCAGTTTGTACCATAGCTCCCTGTCGTAGCGGGCCACGATAGCCAAGGCGTTGGCCGCTTTAATCGTCGTCGCTGCAGACGAGATGACCCTGCGTCCCATAGCGTCCAATTTCTTTCCCTCGCCGTCCGGTGGGGAAGTCGATGTGGAGGCCGCACCCCCCCCCCGCTTTCTTCCTGGCCGCCGCGGAGACGACGGAGTCCGGGGTAGGCTGCGCCCGGAGGCACAGGGGGGCCGCGTCCAGGACCCGGTACTTCTTCTCGTACCGGTCTCTTCTAGCTGGCGTCGTGGAAGGGTTCTTGAGGAGGGCGAGGCCCTCCTCCCAAATGTCGTCCAGTAGAGGCACCGCGAGGACCGTCTTCCTCTTGGCCTCGCGCCGTTGATAAAGGAATCCTTCCTTTTTCTTCTCCTCAGGGCAGAGTTGGAAAAGCTCGGATGCCCTGGCGATCATGGAGTGGAACGATCCAATCTCGTCGGGCGGAGAAGCCCTGGTGGGAGGTGACGACGGTAGATCCTCGTCGTATACCTCGTCGTCCGTGCCCGTCGCTGCCGTGTCAGTCCCCGTATCATCCCCTCGGGTGGACGGGGAGGAGGGCTGGACGGGGCGCGACGGCTGAAAAGGAGGTGAAGGGTGAATCCTTCTTTTCTTGGGCGGGGGAACACCAGAAGGTCCCAGTTCAGGATCCCCCGACGGGAGAGGTTCCTCCGTCGGCAACGGTAGTCTCGTCCTTAGCTCTGAGCATAAGGACTGAATAGCCAACAAAATGGCCGCCGAGTTGTCTTGCGTGCTGGCAGAGGGGAATCCGACGGGCGATCAGGGGCCCCGTCGGCACCCTCGACGATGTCGTCACCTGCGTCGGGGATCTATCCCGACGGGCCGGTCTTCTTCCACGCCAAGGCCCTGGCTTAAGACCTCGATCAGCTCTTCCTCCGAGGTTGAAGCCGAATCTACGACGACACCCTGCCCCCCCTTTTTCTTCCCCGCCGGGGATTTCACGGGGTTCCTATCGATGGGTACAAAAGAGGACTCCCTCCGAGGTGGCAGGGAGACTCTGAGCCCCGAGGTCGCCACCACTGGTGTAGCCTCCACAGGCTGAGCCAGGGCCGCCGTGACAGCTTCGATAGAGGGCTTGGCCGGATGGATTAAGGCCTTCACCACCTTAGGTGCGCTCACCGCCTTATCCTTGAGGGGGGGGGGGACACTGCCTCGCTCCCCCTCCAATGGGGCCTTCGAGCTGGACCGGGGCCTCTCCAGGAGCTTCGCCGGGTGCTCGCCCTTCCTCTTACCCGACCCAGAGCGTTGGCTCGTGGCTGAAGGTGCCGGGGAGGGTGCGCCCTGCCTGGCGCCCGTAGAGCCCGACCGTTCGGCGCTCCCGGTGCCAGCGGACTCGCGGTGCTTGGCCTTGTATTGGACCCCCGTCGCTGGGGCGTCCTCAAAGGTCTTAGAAGACTGCTCGGATTTCTTCCTCTTCTTCTCGCCTGACGGGCTCTTCCCTTCCAGCCAGTTGGCGAGACGTTGATGGCGGTCCTTCATGGTCCGCTCCGACATATTGCCGCAAAACTCACAGTCCTTCTCCACGTGCGTCTTGTCCTCATGTAAGCAGTAGAGACAAAAGGAGTGTTCGTCCTCCTTAAAGACGTTCTGCAGCTGGCATCCAGGGCAGACCCTGAACAGCTTTCCGGGCGTCGAGCTTCCCTTCTCCTGGGCCATGTCCGGGCCTGAGAAGCTTCTGGAGTCCTCCAAAAGAGTAGCTCGACGAATTCTTCACCCTTGAGGGGCGCAGACGAATCCGACACGGGTCCCCGTTGATCGGATGGAGAGTCGGTGGAGCTTGAGGCTCTTTTGACCGAAAAAAACGAAGTTTTTGAGAAAAACGTGAAAAAAATAGCACTAACGCTCGAGAGCAATAGCACAAGGATCCCAACACATGAACGTGCGGTAAAAATCTGAAGATGGCTGCCGGAGGCGGTGCTTAGGTAGAGGGCAGTCATTGGCTGTGGTCAGTATGACGCAGAGACCAGTGATTGGTTATTACTACGAAAGACAGATCAGAAACGAAACTGATACTGGTTTTTTCTTTACCGAGGATTCCCAGCCTGACGACGGGGAATATTCATGAGCATGTGAATCCATGCCAGACCCCATGCTGGAGAAATGTACTACGCAGGGGTAAAAAGGGAGACCAGCAGGAGGACTCTGAATAGGAGTAAAGGACCATATTACACAGAGAATATAATAATGTAATGAATGCTATTATAGCAGATCTGGGCATACCTGAAGAATTGTTAATAAATGTTTATTCTCGACGGGCGGGTCAAATATACCAGCAATAGTTGGAATTATTGGCAACACAATTGAAGGCTGGATGCAAGAGACCCAAAAGGCAGAGGTGATGGTTGTTGGAGACTTTAATGCCCATTGTGATTTAGCCAAAGTAAAAAATTGAAAAATTGGAGGGGAAAATTTGACTCTATGACACTGTCAGGAAACATAAGGGGAACACCATATAGGACACCCAAACAGGTGGAAGATAGAATTTTCTGGGCACAATTCTTCCAAAACTATGGTATGGAATACTTAGAGCCAGATGAGAGTAGAAAAAGAGAAACTACCGGGTGTAACGGTAAGGTAAGTTACCGCCTAGACTATATGTTTGTGAGCAGAGGGTTTGTGAAATATATAATTTGCTTCGAACATATAAATACCCATCTGAGTGGCCATAAAGCATTGAAATGCAAATTATCTAGTAAGCCATATTTTAGCTGGCAAGGCAAGAGGGAATGAATGACCCAGAATATGCAAAGCTCCCTGGATGGAAATAGGCTAATCTGGACGGAACAGAATCTCGAGAAATTTGATATGTTTAATAGAATGCCCCTTAATGGACAGGAGATTGCCCTAAATGGTCTTAAGGTGATAAGTAACTTGTTGGGTATACAGAAAAATAATAGAAATTGGAAAGTGGCACAAAAGACGGAGAAAAAAAACCAATAATGTCTTTGATAGTCAGATCAATAACCGGAAAAAGGATCGGAAAGAAAAGATAAGGAAATTTAAGAAGATGGTGGATATGGATGAAAGAATGAAGGAGCAGGAAATACCATCACTTAAGACAAAATATAAAAATTGGTTAAAATCATACAAACAGAACATTAACAATACGAATTGGTGTATTATATTTGTACTTTGTAGGACTCACGACTCAAAGAAATGTTGGTACTTGTGTCGGCAATATCTCTTAGAGAGAGGTGCTGATATAAATGGTGTTAGTCAAGAAATGTGGCTAGAATATATTTGTCTATTCTTTACTAAAAATAGCAATAGCATTACTTACAAACAGAACTGGCAGAGAAATGGGCCCACATTTCCATATGACCAACAAGATATACAAGTAATAAAGAAAATGAAATCGTCGAGCACACGTCCCGGACGGGATTGCAAATAGTCATCAAACGCAACCCTGACAAATGGGCCGGGCTATTGTTCCATCTTTTCTCTACCAATTGGCAAAGTGGTAAAATCCCGGATAGTTGGCGAAAAGCCATCTTTGTCCCGATACATAAAAAAGGGAACAATGTCCCCAGACAATTACTGTATTTTGGCTATGGCAGATAGTAACAGTGAGCAGAAGATTTTACAGCTACTAAGTACTATTAACAAGTGGAGCAAGGAGAATCGGCTGCTGCCTATGCAACAAACTGGTTTTAGGCAAGCTAATAGCACCTTGGACAATTTGGTTACAGTAAATATTATATTATTTCGGACACTATGGATAGGAAAGGAACCGACTTATATGTGTGTTTTATTGACTACACCAAGGCTGTTGATAGGAAAAAAAACGGTGAGATAAATTAGCCAAATATGTCCGGTTATATTACATTTCTTAAACGAGATGTATAGGGAAACTACGGTGGTAAACTGCCTGGACAAAGGGGCAAATATTCCCCACCCATTAGAACAAATATGGGAGTAAAACAAGGTCGTGTCACCTCCCCAGTGCTTTACAATCTTTATGTTGCCGACATGTGGGAAAGATTTGCGAACTTAAATAACGTTCCCACAAAAATAGGTAAAATGTTTATTTGTTGGCTAATGTATGTGGATGACACTGTTTTACTAGACAAGACACCAGTGGGTCTGCAACGGATGTTGAACACGATACAATTATACTCTGATAATAATCTAAGTATTAATGTCGGTAAAGAACAAGTTTCTCTCTTACCTGGTAACATTCTTTCGATGGATGGTCCGACGGCGTATTCCATATCTATGACAGTAATCACCACAGCTGTGCTGCTTTGGAAAATTTTTCGGCGTCTGCGTCCTGCGTTGATGACGTCGATGCACTGTCCGAGGGCCTCCGTCGAGCCGACGCCACCGGAGGTTATAAGTAGGACGCACGACGCCCGTAGCCTCAGTTGTAGTTTTTTCCCCCCAGAACGTGTGGCACCAATTACTGCCAGTATGACCAGTCAGCTTGCGGAAACGTAAGCTGCAATCGCATAAGAAATTCTGTAGCGGGGTAGGCAGGGAGGGAGCGATATGGAACACGTTGTCGGACCAATCCATCGAAAGAACGTTACCAGGTAAAAGAGTAACTTGTTCTTCGAGGGGATTGGGTCCTCCAACGTATTCCATATCTATGACAGACTCCCAAAGCAGTACCAACGTAAGCAGGTGGGAAAAGAATTTAGAATACAGAAATTTAGAATGCCCAATCAAATTGCAGAGTAAAGGACCGCCTTGCCAAAGGCCAGATCCTGCCCATGGATAGAATCTAGGGAGTAGTGTTGTACAAAAGTATGGACCGAAGCCCATGTGGCTGCTTCACAGATGTTACAAATAGGAACGCCCCTCTGCAGGGCAGTAGAGGCAGCCATAACCCTAGTAGAATGGGCCCTTAAGCCTAGCGGAGGGTCCTTACCCGCCAAGCGGTAACATTCAGAAATTGCCAAGATAATCCATCTAGACAAAGTCTGCTTAGTAACAGCTTGTCCCAAACGCCTTCCAGCGTAACCAATAAAGAGCTGATCGGGGACATGCGTGAAATATAGAAACTTAAAGCTCTCCTAGGATCCAACCTATGGAGCCTCTCCTCTTCCTTACCAGGATGTGGAGGAGGATAAAACGCCGGAAGAATAACCTTCTGGCTTAAATTAAATTCCGACACCACCTTCGGAAGAAAGGAAGGACGAACCTTAAGGACAATCCTGTGCTTATGAAACACAGTGAAGGGTGGCTGAACTGAAAGTGCCTGCAACTCACTCACTCTGCAAGCGGAAATGACCGCAATTAAAAATACAGTTTTAAGTGTCAACAGTCTCTGAGGACAAGAATGTTAAGGCTCAAATGGGGCACTCATTACAAATTTTAGAACAAGGTTCAAATCCCAACCAGGCACCTGCAATGGTGGCGGCGAGAACACGTTAGTGAGCTCTTTGAGAAACTGAGAAATTAAAGGAATTTTGAAATAAGAACACTCCTCAGACGAGCACTTAAAGATGGACAGCGCCGCTAGGTAACCTTTAATGGTACCCACTTGCAAGCCCTTGTGGGCTAACGAAAGCAAAAAAGACAGAACCACAGGAATGTCACATGAAAAAGGATCCACATTCTTAACCCTGCACCAGTCGCAGAACTTCCCCCAATGGCAACGGTACAGGGACTTTGTTGCCGGCCGTCTGGCCGAAAGCAACACCTCCATCACGTCTTCAGGGAGGTCCCAATCCTTACACCTCAACCTTTCAGAAGCCAAGCGTGAAGGTTGAGGGATCTGACCTCCCAACGGGCGGAGTCCTCGGACAAGGAAGGCGACCTGTGACGGTGCTTCCTGGAGTGCCTCGAAGAGGCAGAGGAATGGCAGTAACGACTCCCAGACCGAGAACCCCCAGACTCACGACGACAATGCGGAGAGTCGCCCCTCGAATCATCCGTCGAAAGACCAGTGGAACGCGACTTCGGGGCTTGACCACCTTACCGACCGACAGCTTCTTCTTACGCTCCCGCAAGACCTTCGATATGAGCGATTGGCAGTCGACAGTCATCCGTATCGTGGTCCTCCACGAGGCACCAGAGGCAAGAGTCGTGCATGTCCGTCAGCGACATCTTGGACCCGCACACCCGACACTTCTTAAAACCGGACCGCGGGGTGGAAGAAGCCGAAGACATCATAAGAAACAGGTTCGAAGAACCGAAAGAATAGGATTCAGTAGAACCGAGGCGCGCCAAGATCTCCGAAGCGAACACGTTCGCCGAAAAAAACAGAACTGAGGCTACGGGCGTCCTACTTATAACATCCGGTGACGTTGGCTCGATGGAGGCCCTCGAGGACAGCGTATCAATGTCATCGACGCAGGAAATTTTCCAAAGCAGCACAGCTGTGGCGATTACTGTCATAGATATGGAATACGTCGGAGGACCCAATCCCCTCAAAAGATTATGGTGTTTGGCGGAACGAAAAGTAGGCTACTAAAACCCCCATATGTATGGAAAACTGACTAAAATAATTGAGGTGGTTGAAAGTTATCCATACTTAGGAATGCCCATTATAAATAAACCTCCATATGATCTTTAAAATTGAACCTCTTTCAAAGATATATGAGCAATTTCAAAGATATATGAGCAAAGGGGGATATTCAGTTGAAGGCCTCCTAGAAATCTATAAAAATTGTATCATACCTGGGGCCTTATATTCTTTGGAATCTGTGGGGGAAAGAAGTATGGGGAATCTTTGAAAGATAGAAGGGAAAATGTTGAAAACTGCACCAGGTTTGTCTAGAGCGACGCCGATTGAAGCGATTAGATATGAATTGGGAAGCACCTCGTTGGAAACACTAAGGAAAATAAAGTGTTGTAAAGTGTATGTCAAAATGGTGGCCTCGAATTGTAAAGAGGAAACGTTGATGAGTTTAATAGGGGAAGCTATAAGTAAGAAAGAGAAGGGGAATACATTTATCCAGGGCCTTAAATCTACTGCACTAAGGTTCCTAAACCCTATTAATGTGAAGCTTCCCATGGTGGCAAGTGATATTTGGCCTATGTATACTGATCTTAAAAAGAAAGCCCTCATTTGTGATGCTAGTGATAATTTGACTACCCTAAACAAAAGGTAAAAGATGCATTCATTTCAAGGTTAAAACCCTCTGTTCCCTGAAATTATTTATTAAAGGTTAGAAATGGAGAATTTGCGAGATTCATCATCATGCTGCGGTTTAACATACTACCCTGCCATGATTTATATCGATGCATGGTCAGGCATACCAAAGGAGGAAAGATTGTGTAGGCACTGTCGTAGGGATGTAGAAACCTTGAGACATTTGTTAACGGAGTGCCAAGAGTTACAAAAGTACTATTACAAAGGTTATAAAGACCTTGCATGTTATTTAAATATGATTGAACTGACCAATTCTGGTCACATATATACATGGCAGACCCTTTGGTATACATAGGAGCAGCATTTTATATTTGGAAGAGAGCTGTGGCCAAACCTTTTAATGCGTTATAAGGGCTGTATGAATACGGATGATTTTATGTAATGAGGCTAAATGAAATTAAACCAATAGGTTAATTGGAAATTGGCCTTTGAATAAATGTAGTTAGATAGTTTTAACAAAGAATGATTTGTAAAATGTTTGATGATTAATGTGCAATGATAAACAGTGAAGAAAAAAATTGTAATTGTTATACATTTGTTTTAGTGTATAAGGTTTTAATTAACCAATTTGCACTTTAAACTAATAAAAAATAATTAAAAAAATAACCTTTAGGGGAAACAATATGTTTCACTTGACTCCCACAGGGGTACACGGCCAGTGCTAGGCTATCCTCTAGTAGACTACAATCCCTCTTAGAAGGCATATAGACTTGCTAGACATAGGTAGATGGCATATACTGTACAGATGATGACTTAGGGAAAGTGGACTTTATCATTAGGACAGTTGCAGCTAAAGGCTTCATTATCAATTATAAGTCCATGATAGCCCATAGAGAAATCATATTTCTGGCGTTTTCTCATTATCGGACAGGGCTTGTTCCACAATTCCTAAAGAAATGTGTACACTTGCAAAGCATATGTATGCTTAAGCTATTGAAGGCCATACGCAGCCTTTCAAACTTTGGGCAATCATATGGAGCAGACTATGCCGCTTTAGTGGAACCACTATGCGACTTGCTGAAGCCCAGCTTCCGTCCAACAAGGTGAGGGAGAGCACACACACATCTTGCACCATGTCTATTGACAGATGGCTCAAAGTAGTCCTTTTCAGGACAGGAACACAGATAAGGACTTCAAAATGACACTATTTCCAGGTCCAAAAACTTACATATGTAATATGAAATCATGGAGACAAAAACCCATAGTACACCATTCACATGTTTATACAATTCCTGAGCTAAAACTTGCCCCAGAAGGTGGTCAAAGAGTTGTCTGGAAACTACACACAGGACTCCAAAGCACTCAATAGAGACTACAATGCCATCAAAGTTTGGAGGGCCTCAAATTCATTGGCAGTTAACATGAGGAAAAAAAAAAAGGAGCTCCTTATTGTGGCCTCTGGACCACGATTAAAGAAATTGAATTCAGACTACAAAAGCGTTTTCACTGGTAGCAGGATTACAGTAGCCAATTGTTTGAAGACCTTGGGTGGGGGTATACTTGGATGCAGAATTATCAATGAGATCTCAGGTCCCTCATATTTGCTCCACTTTTAGCTGTTACACTCACCTGATCTCTGCGTGGACGTTGGGGCACGGTTAGAGCCCTCCCTGTACTTGGCACCCCTGGATCTGGGTTTATCCCCAGCTGCTGTAGTGTGGACTGTGCTGGTCGCTGGCAATGTCCTTGGGAGAAGGTAAGAGGCAGTGAAAATGCTGCGGCTGAATTGCGATCCCCTTTGAATCCCTCTTGCCAGAATGAGAGGCGCATGCGTTTTCCCATAAACTCTCGCCTGTTTTGTAAAGATGAGCTCTCCGTCCTGCTTCTCTTCAGCAGGGGCGCTGTAGAGAGACCAAGTTGCTTCACTGGTCCATATATGTGATGGCCCAGACCGGCTGCGACCAATCCACGTTGGAGGTAAGTGTTCGTAACAATGATTATTGTCCGTATGCTTTTGCAATGTCTTTCCCAATGATTGTCCGTAATTCTTATGATGTCTTTCCTTTTCCCAATAGATGTGAAGATGGCCACGCTATGTCGCGGTGTTGGAAGCGAGTCCACACGGTGCCAGAAGGGGAACGGAGCGGCCACACTAGAAGGTAAGTAGGGTTTCAAGGTGTTACGCAAGGCTTAGGTATTGTGTGGCCAAGCGTTAAATGTTTATGCAGTTTCTAACCTTGTGTGTTTCTTTTCTTTTGCAGGGATAGCCTGGAGTTGGATGATGGAGAGCGGCGATCCTAGAACATGTCAGCGGCTGATAGATGGAAGATCTGTGAGGATGCTGGACGAGAAGACTCCCGCGTAGGTGCGCTCAGACAGGTGAGGATGAGACGAGTTGATGGATTTGCAGAGACAGGTAAGATGCGCGCTGTAGTTGAAGATCGTTGCGCTTCGAGCAATGGTGTGGCTGATTCAGGTTAAGATGCGCGTCGCTGAGGTAGGGTTGAAGTAGCTGCACTGTGAGCAATGGTGTGGCTGGATTCAGGTAAGATATGCGCTGAAGATGCAAGCTGGAATCAGGTAGGTGCGCACTGAAGATGATGTCCAGGACCTGATGAGATGTGTGCTGAGCTGGAAACAGGTAAGAGCTTCAGACGGCAGTAAGCGTTACACTACACAGCAGACTAACGTAAAGCCTCTACAGGCGGGTGGGGCTGGCTTAAATAGCATGTCCCCAGCCACTCCACTTTAGCTCCGCCTTGTGGCCTCACCACACCACTCCCATAGACTTCTGCACGTGCCTTCCAATGCTTTCCAATGGCCACGCCCGGCCTGGGTGCACGTGCTTTGGACACAAAGTGTGCAGAGCACACTTTATGAGCCTGGCGCCAAAGGCACCAGGACACGGTCCATTTGGACCCTTTGGAGGATGAAAGTGATGGCCCTTGGTTAAGTGCCATGACAGTAGCTATGTCATCAAGCTCTTAAACTATATCAGACCATACATATCCACCACCAGCAGTGCTCTTCGGGCCACCGCCCTAATTAACACCAGGTTAGACTACTGTAACAGTCTGCTGGTCGAAACTTCACAGGCCAACATTCCATCACTGCAAGTCACACAAAATGGCGGTGTGTGAGCAATTCACGGTCTCTCACAATGTGAACACATGTTCGGCATAAGGGCCCTAAATTGGCTACAGGTTAAACAAAGAATCACACAAGCACCTCACCCCATCACACACATCCTGGACTGCCAGAGCCCCCAAATGCCTCAGACCGCCCGACGTTGGGTCTGCCAAGTTGAAATGTGCTTCAAAATGGTCCACCCACAGTTCAATCTGGGCAAATATGGAGCTATTCGCTTTGACGTTCAGGTGCCAAAAGTATGGAATGAATTGCCAGTCGCACTGAGGGCTATTGGTTCCATCTCAGTATTTAAGAGATCAGTAAAGACCCACCTGTTCAACCTGAAATCAGGGGGAATTTTCCTCTGGCACTACCCTTAGCACCCCCCACTCCTGAATGTCTTGGGTCATGTTTGTTTTGTGTGCGCCCTGAGGCCTATGGCCATGTGGCACCCTATAATAAAATAAAAAAGAATCTATGCTGTGCCCTATACCCATGCCTGCGTGACTTGAGGACTATTTTGCCAGAACATTTCTATGATCAGCCCATGTGAGAAGAATTCAAACTCAACCAAGTGCATGCTAAGTGCAATTCGAATGGAAACCTTCAGTAGCAAAGCTCTGCTACTACCTGCTGGCTCTGACATCGTGCAGTTTAATGCTTCATGCTGTGGTGTGCCTGTGAGGATTGCCAGCTTGATCACAGCCTCAAAGATGGTAAAGTGTTAAAACAGTTTTTCATCCAAAAGTGCAGACTAAGCTAGTACTATTGAAATGGCCAGAAGTGAACCTATGAAGTTTCCACAACTATCACAGAGACTGGCATACCCATTAGATATGAAGAAACACACCACTAGCACCACAGAGAGTTTCGTAGAAGCATCAAATAAGGCACTGCAATTGTGCAAAGTTGTCCTGGAGAGAACACCAGACCGTTCAAAAGAGATTCAAGCCCTGTTGGAAAGCTCTACTCCAACAAATGGAAGCTCCATCCTGGGATCCATTACTAACTGGCTGACAAATACAGATTTTCCCGTTCAATCCATTGAGGAGGTTTTTGGACTTATCTGGAAACATAGGCTTGGGGAAATCACACTTGTGTTCTACATCCTTGCAGCTGGGTTCATGCTGATCCCGATAGTCTGTTTAAAAAGCAGATGGCTGCGAACTCTCAATGTGGTTAACAACCACTGAACAGGTTATCATGCCTTGTTCTTCCGAGAGAGGGGCGCCTGCTACCGTTGTTGAAATCGATAGTCCTTTTACTTTGTCGTGACAAGTAGCAATGAAATTGTTCAATGCACCAAAGCTATATACTAAATAAAAGAAAACGTTTCGGGACTTTGTGTGGCGAACATCTACTCATCTCAGATTCAGGAGCGATCATGAGCAGCTAAAGATGGTCTGCTGACTAGTACATGCTGAAACTGGCTCTTCTCAATAAAGGTTTATGGTTCAATATTTAGTGACTACATATTCTGCCATTTTATTAATGCTCTTCACTCTTACTCTCATGATACTTATGATGCCTCTGCAGCTTGTTCTACAACTCATCGGGGGTAACGTACAATTTCCTCATGTCAGATATCCTTAAAACATGTGGTACGAGCTGTAGACCCAGCCTTGTTGCTAAAACGCATGGTGCAATGTAAACGCCTTCATATTTAGTATAACTTAGGCCGCGAAATTTGCAATGTTAAAGTAAATTGAGTTTTTTTCCAATGGTCAAGGCTGAGCGCCAGCAGCCTTTACTTGGGCACACCACAGGCCTCTTGTATAAATAGAGGCTGATCACCCCTATATAGCTTTTTCTAAGACTAGAGCCACATGTTACGTTGCAACGAATTGGAAACTAGTGATAATGCAAGCGAAAGAACTACAAAATGCTCTCCTGCTGTAGTTCAGACAGGCGCTATACTTTCCGCTGACACTTTCATTGGAAAGATTGCTAGTGTTGGACATTTCGTCCTTGCTAATTGCTTGCACAAAACTGTTTCTCGCTGATATTTTAGTTTAGAAAGCTTGTCGGTGCTGGACGAACTTTGGAGATTGTAGGTGTGGAATAGGGACACCCCATATAAAATAAGTGTCACGCTCACCCGATTCCCACGGAGGCGCAGGTCTGGCTTCAAGTGCTGATGCTTCTTCTATGGTGAAGCGCAGGACTCTGAAGATGGACTCACTGGCTCGCAGGAATATTCCCCTGTGCGTGAAAAGGGAGTATTACCTACTGACGGAATAATGCTCAAGCCTCCCACTCCCTTCCAGCCCTCCACGATACCCTTCCTCGATTCCCCGTGAAGTCTCACCTTAGGGTCTGGAAGGATGAGTTCTCCATCCTGCTTCTGATGCAGGGGCGCGTTGAAACCCAGTTACTTCACTGGATTGAGGTTTGATGGGAGTTCAAATAAGCTTGACTATTCAGGTAAGGCGCTGTAAGAGTTCTGTAGCAAGTTCAAAAGTTCAAGCTTAATAATAATGTTCATTGTCTTATTGCAGCAAGCGCTAACGCTTATGTCTTTTTTCCCCATAGGGGCCGGGGGCCGGAATGCCAGGAAGCGGCAGGACCCGAAATGAAATGGGAATGACCCAACAGGTAAGTCTTAGAAGGAAACTGAGCTTTTCCTATTCCCTTCCTTCTCTCACCTTGTGTTCTTGTCTTTTTCTCTCTAGGCTCTGGGAAGTGGCTGCGGATCCGGATGATCGCTGCTGAAGATGGAGGTGCCCAGGAAAGGTGAGTGAAATGCAGCGCTGCAGCGATCGAAGCGAAATGCTTTTAAAATGATGTCTTCCCTTTCAGGATCGTCGGTGTGAAGTCTCCGTGGTGCAGCTTTAGCAGGTAAGGTCTTCTTTCTCTCCAATTCTCTCTTAGCAGGTGACCCAGGATGCTGACAGGCGTGGCTGAAGTCCAGATGCAGGAGCTGACACGGTGAGCGTCCAGCTGCGAGGAGCAGAACAACGCGAAGCGTGAGTTGCTGATCGGGCGTGGTTTAAATAGCTTTGGAAGAAGTTCCAGGTATGTATCCTTCCCCCGACCACACCCAGGGGAAAGTAGGTCCACAGGTAAAGTAGTTCCATTCAGGCCTCAAGAGGACCTGGATGTAGCAGCATGGTCTGCATCAGGTAAGTGCACCTTAAAACACTTGAACACATGTCTAGCTTTATGAGCCTGGCGCCTAAGGCGCCACGACAGGGGTCCAACATGAGCCTGGTGCCTAAGGCGCCAGGACTGTGTCCAAAGGGCCCCAGCTTGGGCCCGCTGGCACTTCCCTGGGGGAAATGATGCCCGCCTCTGGGGTTGCTGGGTCGGAACTGGCTCCTTGGAGGTAGGCATCATGACAATAAGAGTATGCTCAGGCCCTGCACACAGCTGTACGGGGCAGCAGAGCTGGCAAGATGGGGGGGGGGCGCACACAGCTGGCTGGAAGACTGAAGGGAGCGCACAGGTTTTCCGGTTGGGAGGGGCCAACTCTTTCTTTTACTGGATTCTAAAGCCTCCAAGCTGGCTTATGGCATTCAAGCATTTTAAGGACTCTGGCTATTGACTTTTGAGCAGAACTTGGATTCTGTTTCAGTTGCTTGGGGAACAATTATTATTTTACTCCAAGGCAAATCAGTTCACCACCTAAAGAGCAGACAACTTATTCCGGATTGGCCATGTGCATGCCATTGATCCCCAATGGATGTTTAATTTCATTTATAAGATTGTGGTGCATTAATAGGTGGCTTTTTAATATTTTGGGAATTTTTCCTTTAATTGTAGATAATCCCAGGCAGCCAGTCTACTCCACGCCTCTCAAATCCCTACTTTCTACAGTTCTTAAGTATGGAGAAGCCCTTTACCCTTCATATAACGCACTGAGAAAGGTATTGATTGAAACAGATAATTCGATGAGGTTGCTTATCATGGTTTGGTGAGGCAGGTGCTAGATTGCCTAGCATGAGGCGTAAGGTTGGGGCAGATAGTTGGTTTTTAAGGCGACTCAGGTTTCTTGGATAGGGTTGATCAGTTTTATCCCAGATTAGAGGAAAGGCAATTCATTGTTTTTTTTGTTTATTTAAATGCCTCTGGTCAGCATTTCACCTTTTACACTAACATTTAAAACCACATAGGTTAATAATAAAATACATTATAGAAATAAAATTGCATTAAAACAATATATAGCAGCAAATAGAGCAGATAACTTCACATTATATAAAATTCATAAAAGAAGTTCTTGCAAAATTCATACGTGCAGGTTGCATACAATCGGTGCTTGTAATCCTATGCAAAGTCTCTCAGTCCATGTAATATATTTCAACAAAAGTTGGCCATTAACATATCTAATCTCTTTTTCACAAGCAGCCAGATGTGGTACGCAGCAGTCGCTACCAAGGACTGTGCACCGTAAATGGTGTCCCAAAACTGGCCAGAACTAGATGTAGAAAATTTGTGATAGCCCTTCTAATATAAGCTGGTGAGTGCAATACATTAGTTTAATAGGCGTATCTAGGTTTCAAGAGCTAGTTAACAAAAACGACAACCCTCTTCCCTTCTGAGGCCAAACCATTCCCCTGTATTTTCATAAACCGCAGGAAAACGTAACAAAGGATGGATATATAATTTAATTAAATAATCACGCAGAGTATTTAAGTTCATTCCCTGAGAAGAATAGGACGACATATTTGTGCGTTTTAGCCAGATAATCAGTAGACTGAATTCGATCATAATACTTCGATGTCCTCTAAATCCCAAAAGCATGTGAATGCCTCTATTGTCTTAGGCAATTCTTTCATGCCAATATTCATGCAGTAATTTAATACCAAACCAAGTTTTCCATGTCCTTAAACCAAAGTCTTTGTGAACAGCATTGCACATGCTGCATAGTAAGGCTCAAAAGTCTACCTTTCTCGGGATCACTAAAGCGGGTGGTGGCCCAAAATTTACATACTGTTACCATCATATATATGACACATTACTCACTGTAATCGTATTTCTGATGCTTGTATCGGTTTAGATTCACATGCTGTGCATAGGCCGACATCTAGTGGATGCTGCAGAGTATTACAGTTGTTTTCGAAAAAAAGGTGCGTCGACAGGGCGTGCCAGTAATACTATCCCTAGTGTGATGTCCACTGTACCCATGGTCCTTCACGTGTCAAGGTCAGATTGTTTTGTTTCTGACATGAGGTAGCATGAAGTGTAGCGTGACTACAGGTGTATCAGACAAGCTCAAAGCCTCCATGTACCTTCTCTCCAAGGGGAGGAAGGGTGGGCGCATGTGAATCTAAGCAGATACAAGCATCAGAAATAAGATTACGGTGAATAATGTATCCCTTCTGGAGGCTTGTGGAATCTGCTTAGATCACATGCTGTGCATAGATTAGCGAATAGTGTTAGGAGAAGGTAGTGGGTTGCGAGAAGGTTCATTGGCAAACAGATGTTTTAGAACCGCTTGTCCCACCCATGTATCTGCCTTGGAATGGATGTCAATGCAGTAGTGCTGAGTGAACGTGTGTATTGAGCTCCATGTAGCTGCTTTGCAAATGCTGTCTAAGGGAACATTTGCAATAAAAGCCAGAGTAGCTCCTGCGCTCCTTGTGGCGTGAGCGGCAGTGTTATGTTCGCAGAAGAATAGCACAGTTGTATGCATCTGACTATCCATCTGGCGATGGCATTTTTGGAAATGCAGTCTCCTTCTCTGCCTGGGACTAAAATACAAACAGTTGGTCTGTTTTTCTTAGCGGTCTGATCTTGTTTACATAGTAAAGGACCGCCCTGCTTACATTTAATGTGTAAAGTTTTACCTCAGCTGAGCTCTTTGGGTTCTGGAAGAAAGCCAGTAGCTCAATGGACTGGTTCACATCAAATTTAGAGATGAACTTAGGAGAGAACCTAGGATGTTTACGTAAGGCCAGTTTGTCTTTGTGTATGACAAAGAAAGGATCCTGCACTGACAATGCTCGCAATTTACTAACTCTTATTATGGGAGTAATAGCCACTAAGAAGGCAGTCTTGTAAATCAGGCGTTTAAGACTGTGCATCGGCTCGAATGGGGGCCCCCATGAGCTTTGCGAGTACTACATCGAGATCCCATCCTGGCGGTGGGTTTGAAATTGGAGGGTGGAGTCTCTTTACTCCCTCCATGAATATTTTGATGACCAGCACTTTCCACCATGATACTTTATTGTGGGAAGTGGTGTAAGCCGATAAGTCCACCAGGTGGACCTTTATAGAGTTGAATACTAACCCTGAGTCTAGCAAGTGGAGCATATCATTTATAATGTGGGATGGGTTTTATTTGTTGAGACTGGCACAAAATTACAGTGTCTAGCGTTTGGTTTTTATGCCTCCTTGAGGATATCCATACACCTCACCTCTGTGGTAGGTTACAATGTCCGAACTCTATGACTTCAGGAGCCACACTGCCAAGTTTGAGTGAGATTGAGGGTGCACTGTTAATCCCCAGTGTTGAGTAAGTTGTTCTGGCACAGGAGTTTGATGGGCTTGCACACCGCCAGTTTGTGTAGATGTGGATACCATGGCTGTCTTGCCTACATAGGAGCAACTAGCATGAGCGTCACTTGTTCCTTGTGAATCTTGTTCGCCACTTTGTTCATAAGGAGTCGGGATGGGGGAAAGCATAAGCATATCTCCCTGACCAATTCATCCATTGGGTGTTCCCTTTGGAGCCTGGTTGGGGGAACCTGGACGCGAAGTCTAGGCATTGTTCGTTTTCGCTTGTAGCAAACAAATCTAGCGTGGGGCAACCCCACCGAGAGAAGAGGTGGTCTACGACCCTTGCGTCTAGTTGTCATTCGTGTTCTCTGGTAGGGGATCTCTGCTCAGTGAATCGACTAGAGAGTTGAGTTCCCCTGGAACGTGTTGTGAGAATAGGTATATCTTCTGTTTGAGTGTTCATTTCCAAATTTGTTGTGCTAGTTTGGACAGATTTGGAGAGCTTGGGCCCCCGTTTGTGGATGTAAAACATTGCTGTAGTGCTGTCGGTGAGGACTTGCACAAACTGGTTTCCTAGGTGTATGATGAATGCCAGAAGGCCTTGAATACTGCCAGTAGTTAGAGCAGATTGATGTGGTTCTCTGCCCCGTGGCAGGAGTCCACAGACCTTGTGCTGTGTGATGAAGGTGATGAGTCCTCCCACCCAGCGAGTGAGGCGTCTGTCGTAACTATTGTCTGCACTTCTGTATCATGGAAGGGTTTCCCCTTCAACAGATATTTCGCTTGTCCACCAGCAAAGGTTTTGTACCAGTATTGGCGAAACGACCACTGGATCGTCCACTGACCGCTTGCCTAAGACACTGTTTCGCCAACCATTCCTGCATGGGAAGCATGCATGCGGTACCAGGTAAATGCAAGATGCCATCATTCCTAGCAAACGCATAGCTTTGCGTACACTTATCTGGTGGGCAGCCTTACAATGAGGTATCTGCAGTAACATATTTTGGAATCTTTCCTCTGACGGGAAGATTACCCCCTCCTTTGAGTCTATTACAGTTCCTAGGAACTGTTTGGTTGTGATTGGCACTAGGCTTGATTTATTCTCATTTATTGAGAAGCCCAATTGAAAGAGAAGGTTGATCGTTTTTTGAATGTTTTGCCTGCAAATTTGGGGAGTGTCCCCAGTAATCAGACAGTCGTCCAGGTAAGGGTACACTGGGATTGTCTCCCTGGGCAGATGCGCTGCCACCACCGCCAGTACCCTTTGTGAATACCCTTGGTGCGGATGCTATTCCGAATGGTAGCACCTTGAATTGGTAGTGCTGGTTTGCCATTTTGAACCGCAAGAATCTTCTGTGCACTGGGAACATTGAAATATGAAAATAAGCATCTTTCAGATCCAATGTTGCCATGTAGTGTCCCCCCCCACCGCAGCTTTAGCAGAGGGATTACTTCTTGTAGCGTATTCATGCAGAACTTTTGTGGCTTGACATAGGTGTTTGCGTTTGCAGGGCGTATGCCTAATACTGGGTGCATTGTTAGATCTTTTTTTGGATACCCCCGTTTACCTGGATCGCCGGGACAACTTCTATGGCGTCCTTTTAGAGTAGTGTTGCAATTTCCTCGTGAAGGATGTGTTCTTCCTTTGAGTGTGTCTTGACGTGGGGAATGGTTCTGGGGTCACTGGATTAGCTCCACACAATATCCGCCCGCCACGGTGGATAGCACCCATTTGTCTGAGGTGATTCCCTCCCATGCTTGGGTGAAGTTTGAAATACGCCATCCTACTGGAGAGGAATGGGAGGGCACCTGAAGTTGGTAGTCACTGTTTTGGAGGTGTGGCTCCACCTCTAGAAGTGGAGGACCACCCCTGGCCACGAGATCAGCGCTCTTCCCTTTGGTAACCTTGCGAGGCCTGGCCTCGATTGTTACCCCAGGACGATCCGGATTCTAAAATTATAATTACCTCTTTGGCCTGTGGGTTGATTTGTAAGCTTGCCCAAAGACTTTAAGGTGTCATATCCATCCGTTGCAGATTTTAGGGTGTCTTCAACTGCCTTTCCGAAGAGGACGTTGGGCTCACTAGGCATATTAGGAAGCATAGCTTGAGTCTGCTGCTTGAAGCCTGACTGGCGTAGCCACGCATGGCGCTTAATTGTTACTTCTGCAATAATTCTATCCGCATTATCAGCAGCGTCTAGATTACTCTTCAAAATGCAGCCAGAAACTATTCTGCCTTCTGCTGCTACCAGGGCCAATTGTGTTTTAAGGGGTTCAGGAGCTGATGACAATAATGCGGACACCTCATCCCACTTAACGTAGTTATCTTTTTTTATTTTTATTTCATTTAGTTTATACAAACTTTTGAAATATAAATACTCATCACATTTACTTATTCTACTTCTGTCCTTAAAAAGTTTTATTTTTACTTATTTATAACTGCATCAAAAAACGCTTTACTCGATGAGGACGCGATTTTTATCGCTTAAGTCTTGTACACTGTACATCAGGTGTCCGTTCCTAAATCCGGAGAATCCTCTCTATTAATGTAGGCTGATGTCGACTCCAGTTGATCCAGAAATCTCATCATTACAATCAGCGTTTTTTTTTCACCGATGTGCATTTGTTTCCACCATTCTTCAGAATTATAAGTCTGGAATTGTTTTGTCACCCTCCCTAGGCAGTTCTCGCGTTGGTTTCTTAATTCGGTGCAGCACAGAACGAGATGTTTTAAGTTTTCTTCTCTCTTTGCACAGAATCTACACATTAAATTTTCTGATAAAGAATCAGCCGTCGATTTCTCAAAATTTTCTTTGTTTCAAAGATGTTCAAACGGAACTTTAGATAGTCTTATTAAGCGTTTCCAGGGTGAAATAATCAAATATTTCGGCAGCGTATTGCGTTTTTTTTGCTTCTGTGGGTAACTTTTGCATGGATTTTTGGGATGATCTTTTCTCTCCAATTTCGATCCAGTCAAGATCTAGTAATTTTCTTTTCACTAACTCTGGGTTGTACCATAATGTTAGTTCATCTGTCCCCAGTTGATTTAAGATATCTTTGCATTGTTGTTTCCATTCACTTAAAGCAGATTTTCTTTGCAGCTTCCTTACCATCAGGATTTTGAGAGGTGGCAGATTTGCCTCTTCATGTGTCTTTCTGAACAGCGCTAGTTTGTTCCATGTGATTCTCGCGTTCAGAGTGGAAATACCAACCTCGTATAGAACACAGGCAGTCGGCGTGCTTTGGGGGATCTGAAGAATTCTCTTCCAAAAAAAACCTTCACAACGTGACCATATCTTGTGGTCACAACCGAACATTCTCTGCTCCCTAGGTTAGAATTGGAGTGACTTTGCTTTGGTAGAATTTTCTTACCGGCTCACACGAGAATTTCCCATATTTTCTTGGCATTATGATACCTTGGGAGGTCAATTGTTTACAGCTGTTTAGAAGTTTTTCATCATAGGTTCATCATTTATGCGGAATTGATGATTGTACCCAAGTATCTTGTATATGGCACTTTATTCAGTTTCTTCCTCCCCAGGAACCAACTTGATCTGAACTTGTTCGAATTCCTTCCTCTTTTGCTTTCCAGAACTAGGATTTCCGATTTAGCCACATTAATCTCCAATCAGAGGTCTTATGTGTAGTTCCTTAATGCTGTCAGTTTTCGTTGTAGGCCGATAGGTGTGCGATCTAAGATAACCATGTCATCTGCATACAAGATATGATGTAACTGAACTCCATTCACAAGTGGTGGAAATGACGTCAAGTTTGCAAGAGCTGTTCCTACTTCCGATATATAGAAGTTGAACAGGGTGGCTGCCAATGGGCACCCCGGTTTCACACCTCTCTCAGTTGGTATAGGGTTTGTTAAATTTCCTTCACTGTCTAGACGTACTTGGATGTAGGTATCAGAGTAAAGTTCTTTAATGGCGTGGATTAGACTCTCATTGCACCCCTTTTCCTTGAGTTTATACCAAAGCGTTTCTCTGTCAACTCCATCAAATGCATTTGCCATATCAATAAATGCTTAGTAGATTTTTTGGCCTGCTCTGATGGCTTCGATTTTCATCAAATTCAATATAAGGAGATTTACGCTGCAACCTACTCCTTTGACGAACCCGGACTGGCATTCGTCGTAGATCTCCTCCTGTCGGATCCATGCTGTAAGTTGTGCCAGTAGCTGGGTTACAAACACTTTCCCCACTACGTCGAGTAAGGCTATTGGCCGATAATTTGCAGGGTCAGTACGGATTCCCTTTTTGAATAGTGGCACAATAATCCCCGATTTCCAGGTCAAGGGGATCCGTCCTTTTATTATTGATTGGAACAGTATGTCGCAAAATTCCGACCACTCTTCAATGTTCTTTTAGGTCAGCGTTGGAAAGGCCATCAGGCCCTGCTGCTCTGGAGGCACTACTTTTTAAGATTGATGATCGAATATCCTCTCAATCTATTTTAATTTCCAATGGATGTCTTGGTTGAAAATTTGTGATACATGGGTTTTTTTCTTTTTTTAAATAGTTTTGTGTAGTGACTTTCCCAGTCATTTTCTGTTACCATATTTGATAATATAGCCTTTTCAGAGTTCATTGATTCATTTATTGTGGCCCAGAATCCTCTAGAGTTCCTTTGATTTAAGGACTTTAGCATTATCTCGGCATCTCTTTGTTCCATCATCGCTCTGTGCTGTTTACACCAATTACTATATTCGTTTTTTTGCTTTTTTTGACAAACTTGCCATCCAACGCTTTAGATGCAAACATTCCTCTTAAAGTCTTCCTTAACTCTTTCTTCTTGCCACCTCATGGTTGTACTCATGATTTTGGTAACTATGTCTCTTTAGATGATTCCTCTTTAATTTTGTAAATTTCTAGGAACTGCTGATATTCAATTGCATCTGTCCTACCCTTCTCCTGATTCGATTTCAATAGTTCTGATACTGCCATAATGTCGGAGTTGCTTAGTCGGAATCTATTCCGACCAGGTACCACCGAAATGTCTTGTCTCCACTGGTTACACTGCGCAGGTTTGTCCTTGTTCCATTCTATAAGACACAATGTTATGGTCACTTTGGTTGGAATTGAAGGTAGTTATAACTCTCCAGAAGTGTGGTATTTATTGTTAGCGATTCTCACCTGAAAGGCAGCCGAAGAGGCTACTTTTCACGGCATAGTGTATAGTGTGACTTTTTGTCTGGCGGTGTCTCCGAAGAGGAGAAGGGTTTTCCTGCTCTCTTTCTTGCTGTTGTTACTACAAGAGCGTCTGGTTTGAGCTGTCCCCTGATATAGAGAGAGTGTGTAGGAGCAGGGTGGAAGGAACAAGTTACTTACTTGTAACTGTTCTCCAGCATGGGTCTGGCATGGATTCACATGCTCATGAATATTGCCCGTCGTCAGGCTGGGAATCCTCGATAAAGAAAAAATCCGTATCAGTTTTGTTTCTGATCTGTCTTTCTCAGTAGTAACCAATCACTGATCTCTGGGTCATACTGCCCCCAGCCAATGACTGCCCTCTCCCTAAGGCCCTCCCCTGGCAGCCATCCTCAGATTTGGTAGCACGTAAAGTGGTAGTATGACCAATTGAAGGACCGCAGAGGGGAAGGAGGGAGGGTTCGCATGTGAATCCATGCCAGACCCATGCTGGAGAACAACAGTTACAGGTAAGTAACTTGTTCCTTCTCCAGCATGGGGTCTGGCATGGATTCACATGCTCATGAATATAAGAATACATAGCAGTATACACATGCACAACCACGAGAGTTGGCAAAAGGCTCAACATTAAGCAATACAACAACTCAACATTAAGCATGGCTTACCTCCTCAACAGGCTCACCTTAAGCGAACAGGTTGCGCAGCACTGCTTGGCCGACCCTGGACTCCTCCCTGGAGTCCCGATTGACGCAGTAGAATCTTGTGAAGGTGTGCGTTGATCTCCACGTTGCAGCCCTGCAGATGTCCAGCAGGGGCACACCAGACAGGAATGCCGTGGTAGCAGCGATCGCTCTGGTCGAATGGGCTCTCGGACGGCCGGGCAGCGGTCGGTTTGCCAACCGGTGACAGTGCAAGATGCAGCCCGAGAGCCATCTGGAAATGGAAGCCTTCGAGAGAGCCTTCCCTTGATTCACAGGTCCAAAGTTCACAAACAGCTCTGATGTCTTCCGAAAACTCTTTGTGCGGTCCACGTAGAACTTCAGCGCTCTAGCCACATCCAGCGAGTGCAAAGTCCTCTCGGCCATAGACGAAGGCGACGGGAAGAAAACTGGCAACACCAAGGGCTCGTTGAGGTGGAAGTTCGACGGCACCTTGGGCATAAAGGAGGGGTGCGTCTTTGAAGATAGGGCCTGGATCTCGCCCACTCGTCATGTGGAGGTGATGGCCACGAGAAATGCTCTCTCTCCCCCCCCCCCCCCATGAGCCTGGTCAGCACCACGTTGAGCTGCCACGCCGGGGCAGGGGCCTTCACCGGCGGGAACGATTGGAATAGTCCCTTCATAAATTCCTTCACTAGGCGATGAGACCACAAGGACGCCGGTCCTGTAGTTCTGGTGTATCGGGAGATGGCCGCCACATGTATCTTGGAGGCTTTAGCCAGTCCAGCTTTGGCCAGCGACAGTAGGTACGGCAATACTTGAGGGGCCGTAATCCGCAGAGGGTTGATCTGTGCACGGCACCAGACAGAGAACCTCTTCCACTTATATCCATAGCATTTGAGAGTGGAGGACGCCCTGGCTTTTGCAAGAACCTCTCTGCAGTCAGCCGGGATATCGTATCTTCCAAACTCTAGTGCTGCAGGAGCCAAGCCTGCAAGTTCAGCGACTCTGGGTTGTGATGAAGAATGGCACCTCCTTCTCTGGAGAGAAGATCCGCGTCCGTCGCCAGCTTGATAGGTGGGGACGCTGACAAGTCCAGAAGGTCCCGGAACCAGATCTGTCTCGACCATGCTGGTGCGCAGAGGATCATCCTGCACCTGGACCTCTTGAGCTGGTTGATGAGACGGAACGGCAACGGAGGGAACGCGTACAGGAACAGGCCGTCCCAAGGGAACGAGAAAGCATTGCCCATGCTCCTCGGCTGTGAGAACCTGCTGGCGAACCTCTGGCACTTGGAGTTCGTCGCCATCGCGAACAGGTCGATCTGGGGTTTGCCCCATCGTTGAAAGAGCCGATCCACCTGGTCCTGGCATAGTTCCCACTTGTGGCACAAGCGCAGCTCCCTGCTGAGTGAGTCGGCGATGGTGTTTATTCCTGCCAGGTGGAAGGGAACCAGAAACACCCCCTGGGCGACGGCCCAGTGCCACAGATCCTGGTCCTCCTTGGATAGGGCTGGGGATCTGGTGCCTCCCTGCTTCCGGATGTAGAACATCGTGGTGGTGTTGTCGGTGAAGATCATCACCACTTTGTCCTTGAGGGACGGAAGGAACGATTTGAGCGCCCCGAACACGGCTCGTAGCTCCAGGATGTTGATGTGGAGAGACCTCTCCTCCGGGAGCCAGAGGCCTCTTGCGTGGAGATATCCAGTGTGGGCTCCCCATCCCTCCAGGGAGGCGTCCGTCGTTACCGTCTCCCGATACGCCGGGGTCTGAAAGTCCATGCCTGCCGTGAGGTGCGCACAGGCACCCCACCATAGAATCGCCCGACGGAACTCCTCGTCGAGCGGGATCCTGTCTTCGAAACGGCCCGCCGCTTGAATCCAGCGGGCGTCGAGGAACTCTTGTAGCGGACGCATCCGAAGTTTGCAAAGGGGCACAAGGTAGAGGCATGAGGACATCATCCTGAGGGACTTAATGGACCTCACTCTGGCCACATCAGTGGCTAACAGGCGCTGCACCCTGCCCAAAATGGCCTTCGTCCTTTCTTCTGACGGTGATGCCAATCGCTTCACTGTATCGAGCTTCGCTCCCAGAAACAGTGCCACCTGCGACGGGACCAGATGGGATTTGGGGTAGTTGATGGCGAATCCCAGCTCCGTGAGCAGGCGGACGGTCCTCGCTGTGTGTTTGACGGCGAGTTCTCTTGACCTTGCACGGATTAGCCAGTCGTCCAGGTAGGGGCAGACGTGGATCCCTTGTAGGCGCAACCGCGCCGTCACAGGTGCGAGGCACTTGGTGAACACCCTGGTTGCCGACTTAATCCGAACGGCAGGGCTCTGAATTGGTAGTGACGCCCCTGGACTACGAATCTGAGGAACTCTGTCCTTTTAGAATGGGGATGTGGAAGTAAGCATCCTCCAGGTCCAGTGACGATAGGAAGTCGCCCTCCTCCAGCTGTCCCAGCACATGCTGGAGGGTGACCAGCCTGAATTTCTGTGCCTTGAAGTACCTGTTCAACCGACGCAGGTCCAGGATGGGGCGCCAACCGACTGTCTTCTTTCTGACAAGAAAGTATCTTGAGTATCGGAGCCACGGAGCCTCTTGGGGACGAGCTCGATTGCACCTTTGAGCATCGCCCTTACCTCCAACAGCAGTTGAGGGACGCGATTCTCCTTCCTGGCCAAGGGAGGAATGCGAGGACACTTATTTTGAAATTCTAGCGAGTGTCCGTGGGCCAGGGTGTCCAGCACCCAACGGTCGGTGGAGATGGACTCCCACACGCTGATGAACTTTGTCAGCCGGCCTCCCACCGGGGTGCTTCGGTGGGGGCCCGACGCTACGGCCAGTTCAGTCCTGCTTGGAAGAGTCCTTGCCGCCGAGACCCTCCTTGCTTGTCGCGGCCTCCGTAGGCCTCCTAGGACGAGGAGCGGGCTGCCTGGCGGTAAGTAGAACAGCCATCGCTGGATCCCTTGGAGGCTCCCCGTCTGCCTCCAGAGCTCCGAAAGGGCCGCTGCTGCTGAAGGGCTCCTAGGGCTCGGCCTGTTTCCGTGTCTGTCTTGATGGCCTGGAGGGACTCATCCACCGTCTTTCCAAACAGGTTGTTGCCGTCGAACGGCATGTCCAACACTCTGGTCTGGATGTCCTGGCGAAAGTCCGTCGCCTTGAGCCATCCACGTCGTCGGAGGCAAACCCCGTTGCCCAGTTGGCGAAATCCGGTATCAGCAATGTCTGTTGCCACCGGTATGGCGTGATCCGACGCCACCTCGCCTTCCTGCAGAATCTGTAGGGCCTCCGCCCTCTTGTCGTCCGGTAGGAAGTCTAGCAGAGGAGCAATCTTGAACCAAAGCTCCCTGTCGTAACGGGCCACAATCGCTAAGGCATTGGCCGCCTTAATCGTCGTCGCCGCCGACGAGATGACTCGTCGTCCCATGGAGTCCAACTTCTTGCCCTCGCTGTCGGCGGGGAAGTGGAAGTTGAAGCCCCCGCACCCGCTGCTTTCTTCTTGGCCGCTGCCGAGACGACAGAGCCGGCACAAGGGGGCGGCATTTCTTCTTGTACCTGTCCCTTTTGGGGGGGGTCGTGGAAGGGTTCTTCAGGATAGCCAGCCCCTCGTCCCAGATGTCATCGAGCAACAGCACCACGAGGACCGTCTTTCTCTTGGCCTCTTGTCGTTGGTAAAGAAAACCTTCCTTTTTCTGTTCCTCAGGGCAGAGCTGGAAGAGCTTGGATGCCCTGGCTATCATGGCGTGAAAACAGCCAATTTCGTCGGGCGAAGAGGCCCGAGGGGGTGGGGGGGGTGATGAGATGTCCATTGTATCATCGCCGCCGTCCGTCCCCGTATCCTCCCGAGGGTCCGGCGAGGGGGATGAGAGATCCACAGGCCTCGCGGGCACGAAGGGCGGCGCGGGGTGGAATCTCCTCCACTTGTTTGGAGGGCTTCCCGATGGTCCTGGTTCTGGATCCTCCGTCAGGATCCGTTGTAACCTCGTCCTTATCTCAGTACATAAGGATTGGATTGCCAACAAAATGGCAGCCGAGTAATCCTGGGGCTCGGGTAACGGCTGTAACGGACGGGATGGCTGCTCCACTGGGCACTCGTCGCCATCTTCGATCACATCAGCGGGAACCTTCCCCTGCGATCGAACCTTCTCAAACCTCTCGTTGAGGCCTACAAACCTCTCGTTGAGGCCTTTCACGGTTCCCACCGGATCCTCCTCAGAGGCTGAATCTGAGTCTGTAATGGCCACCGCCCCCACTCTTTTTCCACTGGGGTCTTCACGGGGGTCTTAACGATGGCCTGGAAAGAGGATTCCCTCCGCGGTGGCAGGGAAACTCTGGGCCCCGAGGCAGCCTCCACTGGCGTAGCCTCTGCCGGCTTTGCCAGGGCTGCTGTGACAACCTCGATAGAGGCCTTTGCCGGTTGGATCAAGACCCTCACCACCTTAGGTGCGTCCTGTGCCTTCGCTTGGAGGGAGGGGGGGGGGCGGTTTTCATCGCCTCGCTCCCCCTCGGCTCCCTTCGAGATCGACCGGGGCCTCTCCAGAAGTTTACCTGCGTTCTCGGACTTCCTCTTCCTCGAACCAGAGCGCTGGCTCGTGGTTGATCGTGCCGGGGAAGTCGCACCCTGCCTGGCAGCCGAGGAGCCCGACCTTTCAGCGCTCCCGGTGCCCGCGGACTCGCAGTGCTTGGCCTTCTGTTGGGCCCTCACAGGACTTAGAAGACCGCTCAGACTTTTTCTTCGCCTTCTCACCTGCTGTGCCCTTCTCCAGCCAGGTGGCGAGGCGGGAACGACGATCTTGCTTGGTCCGTTCCGACAGGTTCTTGCAGAACGCATAGTCCTTCTCCACGTGCGTCTTGTCCTCATGAAGGCAGTAGAGAATGCTTGTCCTCCTTGAAAACATTTTGCAATCCGCATCCTGGGCAGCTCCTTAACAGCTTGGATCCGGGCGTCGAGCTTCCCTTGTCCTGGGCCATGTCCGTTGAGGTAGGTCACAGATCTTCTGGAATCCTCCAAAGAGCATAACTCGATGAAAACTTCACCCTTGAGGCTCGATAAAACCGAAAAAATGAGAACATTTTCCTGAAAAAGCGTGAAAACTCAGTAAAAGCTTGAGAGCTAAAGCACGAGGACTCCCAACACTTGAACGTGCGGTAAAAATCTGAGGATGGCTGCCAGGGGAGAGGTTTAGGGAGAGGGCAGTCATTGGCTGGGGGCAGTATAACCCAGAGATCAGTGATTGGTTACTACTAAGAAAGACAGATCAGAAACGAAACTGATACTGATTTTTTTCTTTACCGAGGGATTCCCAGCCTGACGAAGGGGAATATTCATGAGCAAGTGAATCCATGCCAGACCCCATGCTGGTGAAGTGCTTCTCGATGCATGAACTGACCGCGTCCAACTGTCTCCAGAGAAGGCTGGAACCTCCGCTGAATAGATTGCAGGATGGGAATGTACTGCGTGACAGCTTTCTTATCCCCTAAAATGTCCTCAACAAAGTCCTTGTCTTGTTGAGTTTCCTGCGTTTATTTGAAAGTGCTTGGCTGCCTTGATGAGCATGTCATTTTGTAGTGGCTGGTTGTCCATTTGCGAATCTGCCACTTGGGGGAGTGGGGGTGGGGGGGCAGTTGGGGGTGGGAACTGGGAGGCTATGTTTTACATATCTTCCTCTTCATCGACATCACCATAGTCTTGTTCTCCACTCTTCTGAGCTGTATAGATTTCTTCAGTGTCAGTATCTGGGTCATACATATCAATGAAGGGTGGGTCCTGCTGGGATGTGATAGCAAGGGCATCAGGACGAGACCTTTTAGGAGGGGCCTGAGAAGTAGGGACATCTGCAGGGGTCCGATAACTAGTGTCAACTGCAGTGGGTGGGGAGGGGGTTTGAAAGCTTTGGAAAGAATCTGGGTTCCTTTTGAAGAAATGTGCCATAAAGGTCATCCTTCTCATGACCCTCAATGTCCTCACATGTCCATTGGGCCGAGCTTGGAATGGACATAGGGCCTAGTGGAAAAGCCTGACCTTGCGGTGTGACTGGGAACTGAGGGGAGGGCTGTCCCTTGTTCTTTAGTGCTGCTGATCCTGGGGATGTGAATCCTTTTCCCCTCAGTGGAAGCAAATCCCTTTCCCTGGGTTTTGTAGGGGACCTTTCCTTATGAGGGGTCTCAGAATAGTGCCTCTTGTCCCCAAGAGCCTACTGAAGGGGAAGGAGTCCATGTTTTTAACCAAGTGACTGTTTCAAGCTTTTTGCTGTCTTTGACGAGGCATGTCGATTTGGCTGTGGAGTGACCCGACATCTCGTCTGCTGACGTGCAATGTTAAGTAACGGATTTAGGCACGACATCTGTGCTGTCTTTTGACAGTCAGGCCGGTCATGCGGCGATCAGTGCCTCAAGTGCCCAGAGGACAGGGATTCTGTGGACCTCTCCCTAGACGTGTGCCGTCGACGAACGTGTCGAGTCACAGCCCTTGGCTGTGTGTTTAGTGGTCGGGGCAGTGAGCACGCCGACGCCACGGGGTCATACCTGTAACTGGTCCGCTGGCCTGTCTGTTGCGGTCGGGCTTGCGAAACCAATGTTTCCCAGTCGCCGTCCGAAAATGCGGCGTTGCTGCAATCGCTGTAGGTTACCTCCACGTCCATGGCGGTCTCGGCCTGAATGGAATGGTGGGCCCGGCGCTTAGTTTTATGGTCCTTCAACATCTTAGGTTTAAAGAGCCTGCAGGCTCAACAGTTCCCCTCGACGTGATCTCATGGGAGACAAAGGCTGCACACCAGGTGCTTGTCGATACAGGGGAATTTCTGGTTGCAACTTGGGCATAACTTGATAGAGGTTCTAGCCATAATTAAACGAAATGGCAGCTAGGCGAAGATAATGTATGAAAAGGGGTAAATACGTTGTCCAATGTCCTCCCCTCCAATCTCCCTGTGTAGTCCGAAGCCGAAAGGGGCCCTCAAGGCCGAAAGGATCCGTCGATGGGAGTCTTATTCAACGCTGTCGGAGAGGTTATCGATAGTCGGTGAGCGAAAGATCTAAAAGGATAGGAAGAGTAAGCTAACTAATCTGATCAATCAATGGCGTTATGCCGAAATCAGAACTCCGCGATTTTGCCTCCGTCTACGATGGCAGAAAACATCAATCTGAGGGACCTAGACGCGTGAAGGACCATGGGTAGAGTGGACATCACACTGGGGATAGTATTATTGGCAGGCCCTGTCGACATGCCTTTTCGAATTTCAAAAACAACAACACTTAATACTCTGCAGGTTCCACTAGATGTCGGCCTATGCACAGCATGTGATCTAAGCAGATATCACAAGCCTCAGATAGATGACATGCATTACTCGCCATAATAGCATTTCGGATGATTGTATCTGCTTAGATTCACATGCTGTGCATATAGTCCGACATCCAGTGGTAACCGCAAGTAGTGCATCTGGTCTTTCGAGGATCGAAAGGTGATGTCAAAATGGGTATGTCTGTAACACTATCCGTGACGTGTAGTGTACCCAAAATCCCTCATGCGTCAAAGTCCCTCCGATTGTCTTTTTTTTCTGTCGTGAGGGAGCCTAATGACTATCGTGAGTGAGTACATAAAAGAGAGAAAGTAGCATGATGTCCATGTTCCTTCCACCTGAGCGGGGAGGAAGGGTGGGTGCATGTGAATCTAAGCAGATACAATAATCAGAAATACTATTACGGTGAGTAATGCAGGTCTTCTGATGTTTGTTAATCTGCTTAGACTCACATGCTGTGCATAGACTAGCAAGCAGTACTAGGAGTTGGAGGTGGGATGTGAGAAGGAACACTAGTGAAAAGATGTCTTGGTACTGCTTGTAGCACCTGAGAATCATACCTAGAATGAGTGTCTAGGCAGTGTTTTGTAAAGGTGTGTACAGAACTCCAGGCTGCCCCTTTGCAAAGACTCTAGGGGAACATTTGCAATGAAATCCCCAGTGCCTAGAGTAGAATGTGCTCTAGGCTTGAAGGGCAGTTCTCTCTTAGCAAGAGTGTAACAGTGTGATGCAATTGACAATCCACCTTGAGATGGCTGATTTAGAGACAGGATCCCCTTTTCTACCAGCTGCCACTAACGAAAAACTGGATGTGTGTCTCTCAGTGGTCTAGTTCTTTCCAGGTAAAACATGACTGCCCCGTGCACATCTAAATTGTGTAGGCTTTATTCGGCCACGTTAGTGGGGTTCTAGTAAAAAGTAGACAGCTCTACTGATTGGTTCACATGGAACTTGGAAATAAACGTAAGCGCAAATCGAGGGTGAGTGTGCAGAACCACCTTATCTCTATGGACTGTAACGAAAAAGGTTTAGAACTGAAAGGGCCTGCAGTTCGCCAACTCTTCTTATAGAAGTCATGGCCACTACGAAGGCAGTCTTATAGGTAAGATCCTTCAGACGTGCTTTATGGATAGGCTCAAAGGGAGACCCCATAAATCTAGTCAATACCATATTTAGGTCCCATCCGGGAGCCAAGGTAGAAATGGGGGAATTAATTCTTAACCCCTTCCATGAAAGCCTTAATAACTGGTACTTTCCACCACAACACCTGTTGTGATGTGGTGTAGGCTGAGAGGGCAGCTAAATGCACTTTCAGGGAATTAAAAACCAGACCCGAGTACAGTGAGTGAGTCAGGTACAACACAACGTGTGTAGGAGAGCAGTCAATGGGATTGATGCCCTTGGAATTGCACCAGATAAATAGCTTCCATTTACTGGAGTAGCAATATCGGGTGTTCGGTTTCCTCGCCTCCCTAAGTATGTTCATGCATCTGAGGGAGTTGTAGGTGCCCAAACTCTAGGACCTCAGGAGCCAGGCTGCTAAATTCAGGGTTTGCAGGCATGGGTGAAGTGATTTTCCCTTGTCCCGAGACAACATGTTGTATGGACAAGACAGTTTCATTGGAGGATATCGGGACACCTCCATCCGATGAGAACCATGGTTAGCGAGCCCACATGGGGGCCACCAATATCATGGTAACTGGTTCCTGGTGCATCTTGGGCACAATCTTGTTGAGTAGGTGAGTCGGGGGGCACGGACTGTCCCTGACCATGCAATCCAGAGACCATTCCCCTTGGATCGGTTCTGGGGTACCTGGAGGCGTAATCTTGGCATTGAGCGTTCTCCAGAGTGGCAAACAAGTCGATCTCTGGGAAGCCCTATACCACGAGAACGTTGGAGACGATGTCTTTGTGTAGTCGCCATTCATACTCTACGGGCAGTGGGAGGTCTCTGCTGAGCACATCCACCAGAAGATCGAGTTCCCCTGGAACGTGTTGGGACAACAGGAACATCCTGTGTTTGAGAGCCCATTTCCAAATGTTCTGGGACAGTTTGATAGCCCTGGAGAGAGTGTGCCCTGTTGATTGTTCAGGTAGTACATGATCGTGGTGCTGTCCGTCAGGATCAGGACAGGCTTCCCCTGTAACTGTGTCTGAAAGGCTTTCAGTGCTTTGAATACAGCCAACAGCTCCAACAGATTTATGTGGTTGGATGCTACTTCTGGAGACCACACACCATGCGCCGTCTGCTGAAACAGGTGAACCCGGTGAGATGCGTCTGTCGTGAGAGTCGGGGTGGTGAAAGCTTTCCCCTTCAAGAGGTTTTCCCCTCGACCACCACTGCAGAGAGAACGAGGGCTGGAGAGACAACTACCAGATCTTCCCATTGTCCGCTGGCCTGACACCACTGGCTGTTGAGCCACTCTTGCATGGGACGCATGCGCAGATGCGCGTGAGGAACTAAGTAAATGCAGGACGCCATCATTCGTAACATTTGCATGGCCTTGCATACCGCCACCTCTCGACTGGCTACATACTGAAGGATCTGAAACACCATGTTCTGCACCCTCTCGTTGGAGGGGAAGACAAGGCGTTTTCTGTCCGAATTAGAGCCCCTAGAAACTTTGACTTGACTGGGGGTCTAGGCTGGATTTCTTCTCATTGATGGAGAATCCCAGGCTGAATAAGAGGACTATCGTCTTTTGAGTGTTCAACAGGCATGTTCCGTAGGACTCCCGTTCTTAGCCAGTCATCGAGGTAAGGGTAAATTGGGATGATTCTCTGTGCAGGTGTGCTGCTGCCACTGCCAGTACCTTCGTAAACACCCTTGGAGCCGAGGCAATGTCAAAGGGGGGGTACTTTGAACGGATAGTGCCAGTCCTCTATCATGAACCTTAGGTATTTTCTGTGTGCCAGCAACATTGAAATATGAAAGTATGCATCTTTCATATCCAATGTTACATTGTAATCCCCGTTTCAGCAGCAGGATTACTTCCTACAACGTGACTATACAGAACTTTTTAGGTTTGACAAATTGTTCGCAAGTCTAGCACAGGGCGCATGGTGAGATCCGTTTTGGGTACAAGGAAGTACACTGAATAAATACCCTTGTTTAACTTTAAAATTGGGACGACTTCTATGGCACCCTTTTCCTACAGGATCTCAACCTCTTGCACTAGGATGCAGTGTTCTGGCGTTGGGCGTCTTGATTTTGGCAGTCTGAATTGAGGTGTTCGGCAAAACTATGCAGTACCCGTGGGCGATGGTCTTGAGTACCCACTGGTCGGTTATCCCCGCCATGCATGAAGGAATGATGTTAGACGCCCCCGACCAGGGTGGCATGGGAGGGGACCCGGATCTGAGGGACATTTCGGACCTGAGGCCGGGGAGCCTCAGGGGGGTGGAACTCTGGCCTATACCCTTTCCACGCTGCTGTCCTCTAAGTGGATACGTGGTGGTGGTGTTAGATCATTATCCTGAATTCCAGTTTCCTGAACCATACTGGTTTTGAGGGGAGCAAGTTTGCCCACAAAAGGAACGACGAGAGTTGCTCCTCTCTGTTGTGAAGGCTTTTGGGTAATCTGTTGCAGGGACTTTAGTGTCTCATGTTCTTTTTTGTCCGTCTCAAGTGCTTCGTCCACTGCCTTGCCGAACAAGTTGGTGTCTTCAACAAGTTTGTTTATTAAGGCTGCCTGGGTCTCCAGCTTAAACCTGGAGTTTCTCGGCCAGGCGTGTTTAAGCAAGAGACCCTGTGCCAAGTTTCTTCCCACCATTTCAGCAGCATCTAAAGTGTTCTTAAGCACATTCGGATTCACTTTCTTGCCTTCCGATACAATTGTGAGCAACTTAGCCCCACGTCGGTAGAAGGGCGAAACAACTGCTCTATTCTGGGGCTTAACTTCTCTGGTCTGACCTGGTGTCAACAAAGGGGGCGCTCGTCTCCTTTTGATTGAATTCAGCAAGGGAATGGCAGGGCTGGCAGGAGGCTTTTTCTTCAATATATCCTCTACAAAATCCAAATACGGAAAAGCCTCCTGTGGCGATTTGAAAATGTTCAGCCGCGTTTTTCAAGATGGTGTTAAACGCCATCTGATCATCCACAGGTGAAGCTTGGCGGACTGGAGTGAAGGGGGGGGGGGGGGGGGAATCCATACCCAGGGTGTCAGGGTCCGGGGTAGGAGGAGAGGACGCCCAAGTTTCACAATCAACCTCGTGGCTATCTTCCCAATTCTCCATTGGATCCGCAGGATCATCAATATTGTCCCCGAAGGAAGCATCTTTTACATAGGTGTCCACAGGGATTTCGTCATCAGTAAGGTCAGAAGTATATTTGTCATGAGGATCGTCAAAGGTCCTCTGAAACTTGGCCATAGGTGGAAAAGGAAGGTCTTCACAAGGCCTTTTGGAAGCAAACCTCTCAGAAAAAGACATTTCTCTAGCCTGTCCATACACCCCTCAAACTTCTCCCTGGTCCATGAAGATGAACCAGAGTCGTCTAGGGGAGGAAAGGGGTCATTTCGACTCCCTTCTTCTGTAGAGCGTTGAGATTTGTCTCCTAAAGCACTGGGCAAAGGGCTCAGAGTAGTTCTTGCGAGGTTCCGGATGTTGTGACGTGTCTTTAGGCATGTCGTTAGGACGTTCCTTTTGTTTTGCCGTCTCTTTCGACCGTTCCTTATGTTTAACAGCCAAGGCAATCCTTGTGATACTGTTTGTTTATTTGATATAGCGCAAAACCAAAACCGAAGATAGAAGGGCGCAGATATTACAAGAATACTTGAGAACTTGGTTACAAGGTGATAAATAAAAACAGTTGAGACATATTTACAAATGTAGGTAAGGTGAAAACATTAAGGCAAGATGAGATAAGCACGAGGCAAGCGGGTGAGCATAGATGGCATAGTCAGGAGGGCAGGTTGTTCAGTCGGGTTATGTGTCATTAGTACGTAGCCAGGTGAGGGCCTGGTGTCTGAAGCTTGGGTAGGGTTGGTCAGTTCTGAGCTTGGCGGGGAGTCTGTTCCAGGTTTGGGCTGCTATGACCGTAAAGCTGGAGCCGCCGGCAGTACTTTTTTTGTATCTGGGCACCATTATTGCTGATGCTCGGGGTAGTAGGGAGGTGTGCCAGTTGAACCGGTGGCTGTAAGGTGGCCGTAAGCGGTGTTAGCACTTCCGTCTGCAGAGTCTCGGAGGTCACGTGTGTTTTGGTGCTAGCGCGCTTTACTTTACATTGCCAAGAAGCATGCCGCTGCTGCGGTTGCGGGGAAAGCTGCCCATCATAAAGATCAGCAGATCCCGTCTAAGTACTCAACAAGCCAGTTGGTGTTTTGGGACGCTTTGACTGTACTGCCGAAGCAGAACCTTGAGTTGTGCGTTTAGTGTGGGAAATGTGTGTGGCTCGGTCGCCGGGTGTCTTCCCCATAGCATGACTCGCGTTGTGCCTGTCGGGGATGAACGCTGTGGATCGAGAACTGTCCGCCATCAGGTCAATGGCCTCCGAAACGCAGCCTTGGTCATCGCTAGTCCCTTCATCACATTCGGCGGTGGGGGAATTACTTTCGGTCTGTGGCATACCATATGCCGCCCACTGCTTCAGACGGCGCTCCTTAATAGTCTTTGGATGCAGAAGTTTACAGGCTACCTCGTTGTGGTTTGGGGGGGGAGGGAGGAGGGAGACAATTATTGCACTGACGGTGCTAGTCTTTCCACAGATATTTGGCCTTACACGAAGGACAAAATCTAAATTGAGTCCTGTCCATAGCGCAGGATTGATCTAGCGATGACATAACCCAGGGAACAAAGAGGGCAAAAGGAAAAGCATTCTTGAAAAGAATGGCCACCCGACCCCAATCTCCCTACGGTTTAGGCTGGCCAGAAGGCAGCGCTGGCCGTAACAGGCCTAGAAATTCCCAGCAGTCTTTGGTGGTGCACAGGAGTCAACCGTCGAGGTGACTTAACAGGAATAAATGACAAAAGGTTGATAAATATAACAATAACGCAATCTTTTATGAAGAGCTCCGCATTAGGGCGACCAGATAACTGGGAGGAAAAAAACTATCTGAGGGACTGCGACGCGTGAAGAATTTTGGGTACACTACACATCACGTTAGGGATAGTGTTACAGGCACGCCCATGTCGACGTCCCCTTTCGATCCTCGCAAGACATAATGCTATACTCTGCGGTTACCACTGGATGTCAGACTATATGCACAACATGTGATTCTAAGCAGATTAAGAAGCATCAGAGTATATTTTAGATGGCCTGCAGTAGCGGCCATGTAGTTATGGTTAAGTTGCTAAACCCATAGGAAGAGCACTTTTTGGGCTGCTTATAACTTCACTCCCCCTGGACGAATCTTCACCAAGCTTTGGAAAAAAAGTATATGGCACACTCTGAATGGTTTAGCAAAGTTTGGTGACGTTTGGTCCAGGTTGGGGCAGGTGGGGTCCCAAAATATTTTTTTTTTCCCCATAGACTGAATGGAGACAAAATTTCTGTCGCACCTACAGCCCAAACTACTGAGCGGATTATCACCAAATTTGCGTGCTTTTGTAAATTTGGTGAAAATCCATCCAGTAGCTTTTTTTTTAAACAACCAAAAAGTAGGTCTCAAAAAATTTGTGATATCTATGTCAGCTCCGCGGACAAACGATTGGATAATCGGCTTGCGTCATGTCCGCAGACACGCAACGTGCTCTCTGATTGGCTGGCGTGAGGTGCGTCAAATTGTTTCAGGAGTGAAACCCGCCTCTGGCGTCTGAGTGTCTGGGGTAGGCAGGAAGTGAGGGAGGTGCCCGAAACTCGTGGTGCTTCGTCTCATAGGAGAACCAAATCTACTCTGCGGTGATTGGTTGGCTGACTGTCCAGCAAGGACAGCCTCCCTGCTGGGTGAGTGACAGCTAGGGTGGAATGAATGGGAGAGAACTGAATAGAAGGCGAGTCTTTTGGCTTGGAAAGCAGAGTCGATCACTGGACGAAGGAACCAAAGAAGAGCTTGAAGAGGACACCTGCTGCTACTCCTGAACCGTTGGTTTGCCCGGTGAAGCCGTGCTGCAGTGCCCAAATGCAAAGTTTGCATTGACAGAGAAGCCCCTGCAAAGATGACTTCTCCCTTTGAGTTGGTGGGACCAACCAACTCCAAAGTAAGCCACCTGAACACCCATCTCGGAGCTGGTTGAATTTCCTCAGAGATGTTGCAGGAAACCATATAGCCAGGGAAAGGGAGACCAGATTGTGTGCGTTACTTTTAAGCTGGCCTAAAGCTTTTGGAAGATCCTTCGGACTACCACGAAGCAGGACTGACCAAGCATGAGCCCCCTGTGCAGAGTGCGGGACCCCAGAAGCAAGGCCAGTACATCTTGATAGCCAGGAATCGCGTTGTTGCCATTTGCGGTAGCTGAAACACGAAACAGCCACTGAAAGTGAAGTTTGCCGGTTGCGGGTTTTGGCAGTCCCAGTGCATTGCAGGAGTCCCCCAACGTCCTCCCTCTTGTCCCTACGACTGAGGCCCAGGAACAGTGAGATCTGCAGAGCTGCACAGGAACAGAAGTCATCAGCGGCATCTTTTCTTCTTTACCAAGGTACTGTAAAACAAGTCTAAGAGAACCTACCTCTTACTGTAGAAGTGCTTGTAACTTCCACAACTCACAAGTCTAATCAGCCTGTAGCCCTACATTTGATTCTTCTTTTCATCAAAGACTCCTAAGAACTTGTGCAAAGACTTTTCCGTTGACTTACCAGAAGTGCTTTATCCTATCCAAGACTTTTGCCCATTGACTTTGGCTTAGCCTATTGAATTGAATGACTCTTCTAGTGAACTCTGAAAGTATCTGCACTGCTTAAGAATATTTGTGGTCTTTTGTGATCTAATATCCTTTGCATTTTACCAACTTTTAAAGAGTGTTCTGAATGCCAATAGTAAAATATTAATGTCCACAGCACCCTTGTTACTGAAGTCACCTGGGTGTGTAGGTTGTGTCTGTGGGTTATCCCAAAATGGTCTTGTCTGATTCAGAAACTCAAAGTGCACAGTATTGAAGTATATTTGTGGGTTACTATTCTATTGCTCCCTTCTGAAGAAGGCTTTATAATGGACTGAAATAAAATAATTGTTTATGCAAGAAACATTGAATGTAAGAGTTTATTTGAATACCTGTAACTGAGTTTTTGTTTAACTCTACTACAGCTCACATTTCCCCTCTTAAAATAAGCCTGGCTGCTCAACACACTACCAGAACTGTGTAGTACAAGCTTACACCAAAGGCTGGGTTGCCTATAGCTGTAGTCATAGTGGTATGTAGTGTCCCCGGAGGGTACTGCATTCAGTCTTAGCCCAACACCCTGGATGATTTAGATTTCAATATTATTTAGGTGATATCAACCTCCTTTACACATTGCCATACCAATGAACCAGTCTTCGCAAGACCCTGCAAACAAGTTTGGAAATAGGAATCTACCCAATATGTCTTTGCAATATGGGTGGCACAAGTAGTCGCTGTAATACCATGTTAGGGATAATTCTCATTTCTATGCTAATTCTGTTCTACCTTAGAGACCCCCAGCTTCTTGTTGGACTATAGGACTTTTTAATTTTTATCCTGGAGTGAATGAGACCTTTTTCTCACTCTCTCAAGTATTTCTCTTTAATTTGAACTGGGTTTCTTTTGGTTTTGGAGTTTGAAACTCCATAGGCATCTTTTTGTATTTTAGCACACAGCACGTTCAGTGCAGTGCCACAGAGAAGTTCTTTGGATTTCTCTTAAGGTTTAAATACCTTCTCTTGGATAAACTACTGTTTCCAAGAGTAGTAAAGTGAAATTGACCTTATCTTTTAATATTCCCTTTTGTCTACTTCCTCATGTAACATTTTTATGTTAACCCTTCTACAATTAATGGCTGGTGGCAGTGGTTTAATGTTTCCTACCATTGTGCGTTTTTTACTGCAGGCTGCATTCGCAGCTGCAATATTGCACCCATCAGTGCCCATTTGGTCAAAATTGCCCCGGTCGTCTTTTTTCACCATTTCTGGTTTGTAAGGTAGTTCATTTTGATATTTACTCTGTGCGCCAAACCAGGTTTGGTCCCTTTATTCGTTTTGTCTTTGGTGGGATTCACAGGTGAAGCCTGCCTCTGGCTCTAGCGTTTCTGGCGGGGCAGGAAGCGAGCGAGGTTCCCGAAACTCCCTGTGCTTGGTCTCCTTGGTTACAGGAATGCACACGAAGTTGATTGGCTGTCCTCCAAGGCCAGCCACCCTGCTGTGCGAGTGACAGCTAGGCTGCAAATTAATAGGAGAAACTTGCATAAAAGGCAAGGTCTTTTGCAAGGAAGTCAAAGTCGACCACTGGAGAAAGGAACCGAAGAAGAAACTGGCAGAGATGCTTGCTGCACCCTCCTGGGCTGGTGGTTTGCTAAGTGAAACCCTGCTGCAGTGCTGAAGGTCCATATTGCGAATTGACTAGAGAAGCCCGAAAAGGACAACTTCTCCCCTTGGGTTGGTGGGACCAACTCACCACAAGACAAACTTGTCGGAGACCCCTGTCCCTGCTGGCTGTACTTCTTCGCTGCTGCTGGAACTGAGTGCCAGGGGCAGGAACACCAGAATGAAGTGGATAGTTTTTAAGACGGACATGAGCTCCAGGAAGATCCTCCGGACTCCCTCGAAGCAGGACTGACCAAGCCTGAGCCACCTCAGAGTGCTGAACCCCAGAAGCAAGCAAAGTCCAGAAGGTGTCCCAGGAACCACAGTGGTGCTATTTGAGGGTAGCTGAAATTGCAAAGTGCCGCTGATCTGAATTGTGCCCATTGCTGCCGCCGACCTTCAAACTGTAGTCCAGGAGTCACCAGACGTCCTTCCTCTTGTCCCCACAACCTAAGCCCAGGAACAGGGTCTGCAGAACTGCAACAGGAACAGAAGCCAGCTGCAACCTTTTCTTCAGACTCAAGGTACTGTGTAACTAGGGGTACTCTCGTGTGTAGCTTGCTTGCTCTCACTGGAGACTTGCATTGGCTGCCCTTTGCAGAGTTGCTTGTAGCTCTGCTTTTCACAAGTCTCCAGCTTGTGGCCCAACAGTGATTCTTTTTACTACAAAACATTGTGCAACACTTTCGTGCTAGCTTCAAGAAGTGCCTCAGCTTTCCTAGACTTTGCTCAACTGACATTGGCTGTCCTGGCTCCCTGTAGACTCTTCTTACCCTCTAACTTTGTCTTGATCTGTCCCTCAATAAGTCATACATAACTTACTTGTATAGCTGGTAAAGAGTTAACCTATATTTCATTGGGGGATTACAAGGTACTTACTGTTTGGAGAAACTTGATAACTATAATTTCCTTCCCTAGCCTTTACCTTTTTCCACAACTCCAGTATTGCCTTTAAGTGTAAAGAGATACATCAAAGTCCACAGTGTCCTAGCTATTGAAATCACCTCAGGGTGTGGCAAGTGTGTGTGACATCCAAAAAGGTATCTACTTCCTTAACTGAAGGAGTGTATTTAAGTGTATTCAATTGCTGCCAATTGCCCCCTTCTAAATAAGGCTCATTTTAAAACCGACTGTTCAATTCATAAAAAAATATTTTAAAAATCAAGAAACCTCGAGTATAAAATACCCGTCAGTGTGAATCTCTGTTACAACCCTACAGCTCCCATTGACCCCTCTTGAGATAAGCCTGGCTGCTGTGTAGTACAGGCCTATACCAAAGGTTGGGTTACCTATTGCCAAGAGGACAAGGCTGGTGTAGTCTCCCACAGGGTTACTACATAGAATATTGCCTAACATATGACATATAGCCAGATCTGATTTAGCAGGTCTAAAAGTGTGTAATAAAAACCTAAATTTCTTTGTGTCGAGAGTCCTAAGCAATATATTACTAAAGCGCCAATTAGATGCATTTTCATTGAATTTATATGCCTACAACCAGCATTTATAATTAGATCCTGCTAAGGCTTTATGTTTTATTTTCACTTCAATGGATGAAAGGCCATTTCTCCTAATTGCATGAGGGTAACATTCAGCACTTTCTTTTGCTTACGTATGCCCTGATCTGATTGGGCCTCTGGCATTCTTTGTTGCGTTTTTTGGCAAACATGTTGTGATGCAAATACACAGTGTTTATCCAACACACTTTCAAGTCCCAATCACATTGCCTCAGTAGGTCAACATTAGTCACAGTGCTATATCTAAAATTTGAATTCAAATGGTTAATGTTGTAAGAAGACCACCGTAATCTGTTACCCTGCAAATTTACTACAGGACTTTCACCTAGGCGTTCACGATGCTGCTTTATAATAAGATGACATTTTATACTGAGAACAGCATGGTCACATATGCTAATAGGACTAACATGATGTTCAGGAAAATACTTTCAGATGGTAGAATTGACAAAAATAAAACGATGCAGCTGCTATGTGTTCCATTTGACCAGGGCGATATTGATTCCATGTTGCTCGTGGTGACCATCTGTAAATCGTATTCTAATGGAGCCTCACGCCACACCTGCCCTTTTAACAAAACAGCCATGCTTTATCCTCCCTTGTGAGCTATTGAGAAAGAGTGAGTACAGTCAACATAGTCGCCAGCAAGTATGAGACCAGCGCAGGGATGGCAACTACACCAGAACCGCAGGGTCTCAATAACCACAGACATAAAACTCTTGGTAAGGTCATCACCCGTAGGACCATATATAGTGTTAACATCAGATGCTCAAATCCTGAAGTTGGTTTATGCAGTGTGACGCATAACACATTTTTACGCACGGGAGTATCCCGCAATTCAACCAAGTCATATGCAGACTTTGCTCCGATACAAAGTCTGCCTTTTGGGTGGCCCTTAAGTACGGGGGCTGATAATTTAATACTGTAGCCATCTAGATCAAATGGAGAGGTCAGCCAGGTTTCCTTCAACATGAACACCTGAGCATCAATTAATCAAAATAAACCATGTAGTGTGTGCTACAGCTTGTGAAAAGGCGGACAAATCACTGCTCTCAGTAACTGTGACACTGTGCCTTTAAGGAATTGGAAATCCAGTATCAGCGTGCAACAGGCACGGGACGACTGCAGAATCCTGAGGAGAGTCCAATCACTCACCAGTCAGCCATCATTGGGCGACCAGCGAGTGTCTATGGAACGGGACTAGGACTACGCTGCAAAGCAAAATCAAATAATCAAGAGACCCTCATGCCGAGAAGGAGCAAACCTGAGGTACACAGGAGGCTGGCCAAAACCAAGATCGCTCAGAGGTGCATGCAGAGTCTGGCCGGAATGTCTCCACTAAGCCGCTATTTGATAAAACCACTGCCGCTGCCTCCTGCTTTGGTTCTGCAAGGACCGCACAGCAAAAAAATATCTAAAGGGCGCCTGGCGGAGTCCTGATATGCCCAGGAGGATCAAAGAATCAGGATGTGAGATCAAAACAAAGCTGTAAAATGTTTGGATACATTTATTACATCTCAAAACTATTTTTCGGTAAACTGTTGAATGTAAACAATAAGTAACCAAAAGAATAAATATACTACTGAGATCATGACAGCTGTTAATTTCCCCCACAGATAATACGGACAGAACCACTCTTCACCTCTATCCTGAAGAAAGCCACCACAATAGCGTGCTTAAATAACTGCCACCGTTGGCCGAAACACTACAGTGTCGATTTGTGACAACTGTTGACCCTTTATTTATGTTCTATGTATATTGTGGTGTATACTGTCCTGAAAAAAACCCATGGATCAATAGCAGCCCTGGGGAGCACCCACTCGTATTCAGTTTGATTTGTTTAGTTTTTTTGTATCAGCATGTGCACCAATATGGGAATTCTACCTCAATCAAGAGGTTGGTACCCAGATGTACCCCCCCCCCCATCTTTAGAATACCAAACTTGTCTGTTTCACTGTCTTGCTTGTCCATAAATGCAAACATTCAACAGTTTACCGAAAAATAGTTTTGAGATGTAATAAATTTATCCAATAATTGTACAGCTTTGTTTAGGACTGCACGGCAGTCAAGACAGCGACACATGAGGATCAGGGTAAGTCTCTAGCTACCCTGTGCGCTCCCCGTTCACCACACAATACCCGGCATAATTCCGCACCCTTCACCTTTCCAGAATCCGAGACCACTTCCGCACCTGCTGCCTGCGTAGAACTGTTTGTCACACCTCCTGGGTTAAGAACAGGAGAAGCGCCTGGTGGTCGGACAAGCAACCTAAACACCCTGGGGCTGGCTGTGGAGCAAATCCCCCCCACTAAGCAGGGCAGAGTTGACAGCCCCCCCCGATGGTGACCAATACGACTGTCCCTCATGCCTCACAATGGTTGAAGATGCAGAGAGAAGTAGGGGTTGCGGTCACCTCTGACGGGGGACTGGATGGACAGGGACGCTTGCAACTAGATCTGCTGTTGCAGGGGCAAAAGGTGGGACTCCTTTAACATCGGATCAGGCCCGCGTGTTCTTGGGGGACAGGAGGCCAGTCGGCAGGTGGAAGGCGTTGCACTAAGAGGGGGGTGCGGGACCGGAGAGAGCCTTGTAGACTCTCCTGCTTTGGCCTCAAAGTCCACAATAACGGCTACAGACAGCACTACAGAACTTCTGTTAATCAAGGCAAGAGGGTCTGGAAAGACTGTCCAATTATATACTTAAGGCCCCCCCCCCCCCCGCCTATAGACACTCAGATTAAAGAAAGGTACAGTCAGGCGTTGGCAAGGAGGAACTGGGATCTTGCGCAAGGACCTGAACTGGACGAATTGAACAAAGAACTTGAACTGAGTCATTGTCGACCAATGGAAATAGCCTCATTTAACACAAAACTGAACGAAAAGCATCAGGGGCTAAAGGGCTGCAAAGCGGATGATAGTCCCAGGGATAAGGGGCCCTCCCAGAAGGAACTACCTGGGCTAACAAAAAGTCCCAACAGAGGAGAAACGGTAAAACCAACGGCCAGAGGGAAATCCAAACCTCACCTTAGGTCCATATGGCATCTGGCAGAGGAACCAACCGACGGATAAATTCTGGAGGGCTTGGCAGATTACGAAAAAGGTGAAGACTTGCTAAGCGGCTGCAACCCAAAAGGTACTTAAGGAAACAAAAGGACTGTCCGCCCAAAAAAGGGGGAGTGCGTCCTATGTGCGATCCCCGACGGCACAGAAAGATACATCATCTTCAGAGACGGAAAGTGACTACCCTACAGTCCACAATCTGGGGAAAGGGAGGGTAACTGCACTATTGTACAACTACAATGAGAGCAAAAGAGTTAAGCAATGTGAAGGCCACGGACCAAACCAGAGAAAAATGGATATAGTCGCTGTTAAAACTGTTACAACCCAAGCAAAGAAACAATCCCAACACTGAAAAAATGTAAGGTCAAGAAAAAAAAAAAGGAAAAGGACAAAAAGGAGATTCCCAAGGAGATGAGTGGGAAAATAGGGAGCGATCGACCGGTGAAGACATCTCTCATGGACAGTCTAGCAACGAAGGAAAATCCAAGAGACAGTCGAGAAAGGAAATAACTACCTCCTATTGCAAATGTCAGTGGTGACTACAGCTATGGCCCCAGTCACAAAACTATATGAAGCGGTCAATGAGACACTGAGGGATCATAACACACTATTAGCAATGATCCACTCAGAGCTTATCCTCTTGGTGGGCTACGTAACAGCAGGGGTGAATATGGGCAACCTGATTTCAAAGCACTATTCCCGGGGAAGTAACTATAACTTCCAGCAAGGCGATGCCCAAAGTCCTAATGTCCCTGATCAGGCAATAATGAGGATTGTGCCAAATGAAAGTGGGAAAACAGGGGATCCCAAAGATCCGGCTGCCGGACAGATCGAGCAGCATAGCGAGAAGTGCTATGAGCAAACGATGGAAGAAAGTCAGAGGCCAAGAGGTACCACAGAAATGCCCCGTACAATCTTTAAGGGCCGAGGTGTCAAAAAGGTTGAAGCCAGTAAAGAAGACGACGCCAAAAAATACGAAGCTAATTGACTTTCCTATTTTTATAAACCCAAAAAAATGGGAGAATGGAGTTAACGAACAAGAAAAACTAGGGGGGGGGAACAGACACCAAGAACAAACAAAACATATTAGATGAACTTGAAACTAAAAGGAATGAGAAGACACCATGTAGGCAGCAGTACATACATCTTGAGTGGAGAAAGGCTAGACTGTGCGAGACCACAGGGGTAATGTCTGCATGCACTAAGCAGGCCTCACAGACAGGCCCCCAGGACGCAGGTGAGCAATCCAATAAGGATGAAACACTATCTGTCAAATATCTCCATCTACTCTGATGGAGATGGAAATGATTAAAGTTCAAATGGCAGTAAAAAACCATTACTGACACCAGAAAACATTAAGCAAAATGTAAAACCAATGATAAGGAAGAATAGTCCCTTCAGAACTGACCAAAAGAAGAGAGCAACCCTTACGGGCCCTTGAATAAGACCAGCTGGACATGAACATAAAAAAATAAAAGACACAGCATGGCAGCCTAGAGGAGCACCAAAGACAGAATCTGGGCTGGTTCAAGAATCCCAGAATAAGCAGTGTGGCAAAGGCATGGGCGATGGGGGGTGGGGCGTGCAGGGGAAGTGGGGGAGAGGCCTGGTAAATAGGCTGATAACTTCTTTAAATCATTATCCCCCGAATAGAAGAACCAAAAACAGGGATGGCAATCCCTAAAGAAGCCGAGGAAGAGGCAGCAGCAAAAAGAAGCGTCAAGCCCGAGGACTGCTGCCTAGGACTGGAAAGAATCTTGGATAAAGGGCAAGAGTGTATCCTAAACAGGCATAATGTGATGAAGCTCTGCCAATGCGTCCCAAACTTAAGGTAAATACTTCTCAACGTTGTCCAAATAGTGCAATTCCTGAATGCGAAAGGAATGGACGAAGTCAAAATGCATCTCTGTTCTTCACTTCTTAAAGATCTTATACCAGATGCTTCAGCTAGTCTTCTCTGTGCTTTGATGTAACCATACAGAGGGGCAGAGGACGACACACAAAGAAATACTCAACCCACCTTCTGGCAGCAGGGCACCAGCTGCAGTCCTATTAACACTGATGTAATCAGGGACCCCGTATGAACCGGTTACTTTTTTTAAAAAAAATAGTTTATTACAAACTTTTAAGAAACCAATACAATTTTTAGGTATACATAAACAGAATTCTTTCATAAACTTAGATGAATTAAAAGCAGAAGGAAAAAAGAAAGAGCGAGAAATCCTGCTCTTCTCAATGATCTTAATCAACATTTTTTTAGCAAATTCATTATCTTCGCTTTGGGCTATTTCTCTCGATTCACTACGAGTTGCATTGAGCAGTTCTCTAGTGTCATTCCACTACCATATCATGATTACTTCGGAGCCGGAATATCTAAAAGAAATGAAAGTGCAAACCAGTTACTTCTATAAACTGCGGACCAGATCTACAGTCCACCACACTAAAATCCTCTAAGGGTAAAGTACAACAGAAGGAAATACAAATTAATAACTAACATTTATTGGAATCCGAAAAACAAGAACAGAAGACCAAATGCTGCAAGATGTAGCTAAACAGATAGACGAAGCATATAGCAGACCAAATGCTGCCTTCATCCTGTGCAGCAACCTAAACCTGGTTTGCAGGATTGGCCCTTCAATGGGGGGTAGCAAACTGACCAACATCGGGTGCCATAAAACCAAGAGGAACAGCCTGGGTCCAACTCATGAAATCTCGTGACATGCACATGCTGAATGGTGCACTGAAAAAAAAAGGACAATGTTCCTTAATCCACCTGGCACTCTGGAAATCAGTTGGCTGTAATGGACTAGATATTTGTTTCGATAAGCATGCGTGAAGCCACAGAATAACTGGAAGTAATTTATACTGAACAGAGTGACCACAACATACTAAGGACTAAATGGCAGGAACTTAACACATCTTGGAGCCATATAGACAAACCCAAATTGGGGATGGACAACAGCGGGATCAAGTTAAGACTCGTAAAAAACACGATGTCATGCATGGACCGTAAATCTACATAGACAATATACATTAGAAGCTCAATGGAGTGCAGACGCAGTCATCAACTACAGAGTACTGGTGCTGACACACCATAAACCAAAAGCAATGGTGCAGTGCACACAAACAGTACACAAGCACACCTTTGATATGGCAATTGCCCCAAAAAACGAATTGTAATGCGAGACATTAAACAAATACTAAATATGGATGGGGCAGAGGAAACACCTATAGGAACTGGGCTAAATCCAAGAAATGGGAAATGCTGATAAGAGATGCCCAGACGTTGCTAGAAGCCGTGATGAAAAAAAAAACTCCAGAGAGTCATGGGCAATTATAAAATCGGCTACTGGCAACCACCAGACCTTGGTCAATTGAGTATCTGAGAAAGTTTGGATAGTCTATGAGAACCTATATAAGTGCCCAAGCGATGAGCCAATAAGCGTAACCAGAGACGCCCTGGAAACAAAAAGCCATGAAGACTTAATTTTACTAAAATAAAAAGGCACCAAAGTATCCCTGGCAACTGGCCCAGACTGTCCGACAAACATGATGTTAAAGGAGAACTTGACCAAATGAGCAGCGGCCCTGGATGGGATTTTAAAATCAGTGCTTGAAATGAGATCCATACCAGAGTCAACCGTGGTTCCCATTTTCAAAACGGAGGATCTTACTGACCCAGGGAACTATCGGCCTATAGCGTTTTTAGATGTCCTGGGGAAGTTATACGCCACACTACTCCTTCAAAGATTGAAAAAATGGGCCAAGGACTCGGGCCCACCAAGATCCCTTCCAATTTGGCTTCACAAAAGGAGCCAGAACATCAACCCCATTGTTCTTGCTCTCCATCCTAAAAATAAAATGATGGAATCAAAAAGAAGTGCTATTTGGCATTCAGCTTTTCCAAAGTGTTCGACAGCACTAGCCGCCAAAAACTATGGGGAAAAACTGGCCACTTGGAACTGTCCGCTGGACCTACTAGCACAAATTAAAGCACTACATTCAGACGCAACTTGTAGAATAGAATAAAATTGTATGGGGATGGGCTGCCGTCAGCTACAATTCGAATGGAGCTCGGAGTAAAACAGGGATGTCCATTGGCTCCTTACATTTATAATTTGTACGTATCAGACCTTTGTGACAACATGAAAGGATGCAAGAGCTTCTGTCCAAAAGCAGGAGAAACAGAGCTTACACACCGACTATATGTAGATTTGGTCCTGACACCAATAGGCCTTCAGGGACAATTTAAGCAGCTAGAAGCATATACTGAACTGAAAAACCTTACCATCAACAGGGGGAAAAAACAAGGTGATGCAACTTCAGTAATACACAAAGGGGAAAAGGCCACTCACCTGGCGAATCAACATGGAGGAATTGGAAGTAGTTACCTCCTTTAAAAATGTGTGCCGAGAACATCAGGCCCATCTTGTGGAGAAAGACTACTAAGCAAGTCTGACGGGGAAAGTAGTAGCAATGACCAATCAAGCAGCAATTCTGATAAAAAATAATCTGCGCTTTCTCCATGCAACTGGTGACCGATTTTTATAAAGCAAAAGTAACTGTCACTAACGTATTGCTCCGAGACAACGGGGACTGGCCAAGGACACTTCTGTCAGCTTCTGGAAGAGGATGCTGGGCATCTCAAAAGCAACGCCAATCCAGCTAGTGAGACGTGAGCTGGGCCTAATCTCATTGGAGGCCTCAGCAGACTGGAAATCTTTGTCTTTTCAGAGAATTCATAGACCCGAACCTGACCAAGTGCCCTGAAATACTCCAGGCAGAATTTATGAAGTATGCTAACACCATGGGTAAAAGTTGGGAAGCAAGATGCCGAAATCTATCGGCAATAGATTGCTCTCCAGAAGAGCTGGTGACAAACAAAGATAAAACTAAAAACTAGGGGACTGACTGAATTTGAACTGGGGCTGAAGCAAATAAATACAAGCTCCACATACAGCTAGAGCACGAGGTAAAATCACTTGGACAGCCCCAGCCAAGTAGAGCTTTCATCTCCCAAACTAGCTGCATCATCATCGCCAATGCCCTAATACTCTCCAGACTTGATTATTTGAACACCATGTACCTGGGAGCCAACAAATATATAACCGACAAACTTCAAACATTGCAAAACAATGCACTCAAAACAGCCCTTAACCTACCCTTCAAGGAACACATATCTAACAAAAGAAGAGGACACAAATGGCTCAAAATCTGCGACCGCATCTCACTCAAAACGGCATCACTCACTTTCAAATGCCTAAACAATGCAGCCCCCCCTATCTCGCAGCCAGAATGGTAAAAAAAAAAAAAAAACCTCCACCCGCCCCTCTAGAATGATTAACTCTTACTGCCTTCAGGTACCCAAATTCAGACAAAAGAAAACGGGCGGCAGTAGCTTCCCAGTCATGGCAGCCCAACATTGGAACGTCCTCCCTCTCAACATCAGAGCAGACCAATCCTACTACAGCTATAGAGAAACACGCTCACCTGGTTACGATCCAATGATCCCTATGACTGATCTGTGCCCTCGCACACTAACAAACCATAGCCAACCCGACTGTATATATGTACATCCCTTAGCTGACCTGTCGAAATGTAATTAACTGTATGTATATAAGTAAATATGTCCTTTCACCAGATTATACGCAATGTAATGCTATGTTTTATACTCGTATGTGCCTTATCATGCAACTAAGTTTAATGTAATTTTATCTTCCTGTTCTCTGTTGCGCCCTGTTACCTCTGGGTTTTGCGCGCCATACTAAATAAATAAACAAACCAAAACAAACAAGCCATACCTTAAAAAAATCCCAGACCCCAAGTACAGAACCCAGTGGATGAAACTGAAACTTAAACTAATACCAACTAGAGAAATTCTACCCATTAGATCAAAGATAATCTTGTCGTGAGGAGTAATAGGGACTAACCCTAAACGCACCTGTTTTAAAGGGAGTGGGATGGAAAGAACTGACAGTATTGTACAACGTTTTGTAAGAAACTAAAACAAATTTAAAAAAAAGAAAATAAACCACTGATTGCAAAAAAATGAATTAAAACCACTTGTGTTACAGGAAATCACCTTAAAGAAATTCCCTAACTTGGTATGGAGAAATTCAACAGGACCCGTGTACTTGTGACCAACTACCCGCTATCCGCTGAGCATCTAAACTGTACCCATCACTGTTGCTTTCTACGAGCTGTCTAGAGTAAATGCTGGGAGTCATTTGACCGTGAAAGCATTCATTCTGTGCAACAGGATAAAATACAGAGAGCTGAAATCCCAGGGCCTTAAAAGTTTGGAGATGTTTACAATTTCGCTCTTCATCAATTGGTGAAGTGAAAGATGCCAACACCCAATTCATGATGCTGGACAATCGTGGCAATTCTAGAGACACTATCGTTGGTGGTAATCGTGCAAAGATCTGCAATGATATGTAGTAATTCCAGAAGCCCTGTTTGGTGCACAAATGGACTCTTCAACCAACTTGATATGTCTGATGTCAGCAAACCACGGAATATCGAGAAATTGTGGAGCATTAGGACTCAAGGTTTTTTGGAGGGATTCCACTCATGTATACCAGGCTTCAAATAGGTTACCAGGTTCTCCAGATGTGTATAGTGTGCCAGTATCAATGGGGATTGGGTGGCTTGGTAGCTGTGCTCGTAGCTCGGACTTATTAGGCAGAGCAATAGCTGTAATAGCAGTTTGAGACGTGGTTTCTGCAGGGCTCCTAAGGGAACTAGATACTGTATTGGGCAAAAGAGGGCCATTTCACGGGACAACCCATTTATCCAAAGGGCCTTGCAAAATAACCCTCCGTACTTCACCATTGCCCATGTCATTTGTAACCATATAGGGACCAGCCATGGTAGAAAACAAACTAGTAGTGGAAGGTTTAGCCAATCTAGGTGGCAAAACTCCTTTGGAACATGGCATCAGTTTCAAAGCTGGCAGTCTACTTTTACGAATAATTTTCTGGTTACATTTCTTCTGATAAACTCAGGTTACCGAGGAATGTTTAACGTGGACTGTTCTGTGTACGGGACCTCCAATGCCTGTTCCTCAGACTCAGCCGCTACTCTGACAGTGCCAATCCATGTATCCTCAAACAGGAATTGGTACATTAGAGTTAAAGGTCACAAGTTGTGAAGGAGGATGCAAGCAGTTTGAGGCATCTGTACCACAGCAAGCAGCGTCAGAAATATTATGGAATTAGCCGTAGACTGCTTGTCTAAATTCTTGTTACTAATCGCCCCCGGGTCGGAACAGTACCCACATTGTGTCTTTCGTTACAAGTGGCACTACCAATGAGAATCACGTCCACCACTTTTCCCTGCAAGATGGACTTCAAACCCCTTTGTTCCTCAGCTATGTTTGCACATGGTAGGATCACGGAAAGGAGTCGATTTTAGATTCCAGAATATTGAATAAAGAAGTGTGAAACATTTATGACTGAATTATGCGGTTCACTACTGCTGACAATTTAATTGGCAACAAAATCAGATGGGGAGAGTACACCCCCCCAACCCCACCCGGGTGAGGGGGTGGTTGGGCACAGAATCTCGCTGCTCGAGTAAATGAATGCAGAGACGTTTGCCTTGATGTTGGGCTGAGCTGCATAGGCCAAAGGTGTGCTGCTTCAAGTTAGCCATAGTATTAAATGTGAAAAGAGGTGTAACTTAATGAGGCAGGATAGTATGAACTCACGCAAGATATATATACCCTCTTCAGCCGTGAAGCTGCAGAACTGTATCCAGCCAACACTTCAGCCTCTGCACGCACATTCGTGCTATCGGAGGCTTTATGAAGGAGGAGTTATTCAGTGAGTGTAAGCCGATGTTCGGGAGAAATTTCAGTTTAGTGCTAAATTCCTCCCACCTTAGAGACCCCAGCTCTTTTGCTGGACTTTAGGACTTTTAATTTCTATCCTGGAGAAAGTAAGACTTTTTTCCCCCCCACTCGCTCAGGTATTTTTCATTCTTTTGAACATGGTTTCTTTTGGTTTTGTAGTCTGAAACTCCATAGGCATCATCTTTTTACATTGTGACAAAGCGCCTTCAGTGCAGTGGGACAGGGAAGTCTTCCAGATTGCCCAAAGGTTTAAATACATTCTCTTGGTTAAACTACAGTTTCTAAGAACGGTGAAGTGAAACTGACTTTACTTAACACTTGTAATTTCTAGAGCCAGCACACACTATCTTAAATAGGGTGCTGGAGGAGTTACTTAGTATCACCTTTGTCTAGTTTCGCATGTAACATTCTTATGTTAACCTTTCTACAATTACTGGCTGGTGGCAGTGGTTTACATTTTACTACCATTGAGTGTTTCTACCACACCACAGGCTGCAATTGCAGCTGCAGTAAAGCACCCTTGGGTGCCCATTTTGTCTAAATGGCCCAGTGGTCTTTTTTCTCCATTACTTGTTGAAGAGGTCCTTCTTGAGATTTACTCTGCGTGCCAAACCAGGTTTGGTCCTTTTGTTCATTTTGTCTTTGGTGGGATTCACTGGCCTCTGGCTCCAGCATGTCTGGCAGGGCAGGAAGCGAGGTAGGTGCCTGAAGCTCCCTGTGCTTAATCCCCTTAGTTAAAGGAATGCACCCAAATGTGATTGGCTGGCTGTCCATTCTTGGAGGACAGCCACCCTGCTGTGTGAATGACAACTAGGCTGCAAATGAATAGGAGAAAACTGCATAAAAAGGTGAGGCTTTTTGCTTGGAAGGCAGAGTCGACCACTGGACGAAGGAATCCGAAGAAGAACATGGAAGAGAAGCCTGCTGCAACTCCTGGACCATTGGTTTGCCCGGTGAAGCCCTGCTGCAGTGCTGAAGCTCTGAATTTGTCTCAACTAGAGAAGCCCTGCAAAGGACAACTTCTCCCCTTGGGTTGGTGGGAAAAATCAACCCCAAGACGAACTCATCTAGAAATCCTCTCGGAGTTGGCTGTACTTCCACTGCTGTTGCAGGAACAGATTGTCTGGGAGATGACCACAAGAATCAAGTGTGTCGTCTTTAAGTCATACCAGAGCTCCTGGAAGATCCTCCGGACTCCCATGAAGCAGGACTGATCAAGCCTGAGTCACCTCAACAGAGTTCCGGACCCCAGATGCGAGGAAAGTCCATAAGATATCCGAGAACTGCGTGGTGCTATTTGCGAGAGGCTGCAACCGCGAAGTGCAGCTGATCTGAAGTTTGCCCATTGCTGCCGCCGACCTTCAATTCGTAGTGCAGGAGTCCCCAGGCATCCTCCCTCTTGTCCCCACAACTGAGGCCCAGGGACAACAGGATCTGCAGACCTACAACAGGAACAGAAGCCCGCTGGAACCAATTTCTTCAGACCTAAGGCACCGTAAAACAAAGGGGTACCTACCTCTTGTTGTGTAGCCTTGCCAGCTCTCCTTTGAGACTTGTCGTGGTTGCTTTTGCAGAGTTGCTTGTAGCTTTGCCCCTTACAAGCCTCCCAGCTTATGACGCAACAGATATTTCATTTTCTACAAAGACTTCTAAAACATTGTGCAAGACTTTTTACTTACCTTCAAGAAGTGCTTCAGCTCCCCTAGACTTTGCTCAATTGACATTGGCTATCCTGGCTCCCTGAAAGACTCTTCTATCCTCTGACTGGGCTGCAACTATCCCTCATAAAAGTCACATTCTATAACTTGTGTAGCTGGGAAAGGGGTAATTTACTTTGCATTGGGGAGTTCAAAAGTACTTCCCTGCTTAAGAAGATGTGTTAACCTTTGTTTATTCCCAAACTATTTTCCTTTTGACACCAAATTTAGCATTGCTCTAAATGTGCCAATGATCTATCAACGTCCATAGTGTCCTAGTTGTTTTAAGTTACCTCAGGGTGTAGGAAGTGTCCGTGTGCCATCCCAAATGGGTATCTACTGATTTATTGAAACAAAGTGTGTATTTTTGAAGTACATTTTGTGTTACATATATTGCTCCCTTTTAAAGAAAGCTTATTTAAACTGAGTTAAATAAATGTTTAATCAGGAAACCTTGAGTTTAAGTTTATTTGGAGAATTGTCACTGTGAAACTCTGTATTGCAACCCTACAGCTCACATTGATCCCGCTTGAGATAAGCCTGGCTGCTCAGTCACTCTACCAACTTGTGTAGTACATGCTTATACCAAAAGGTTGAGTTACCTACTGCCGAGAGGACAAGGCTGGTGCAGTCTCCCACAGGGTACAGCATACAATCTTGCCTAACACCCGAGTACAGAGCTCCCACGGCTTCCAGCCCAAAGCAAACAAGTGTAGGCAGATAATCCCTTTAAGCTCTGTGCAGCGATTGTTGCAAAATGCTGCAGAACTATATCCTGCCAACACTTCGGCCCTTTGAATTATTTTCAGCTTTTTCAGTAATGCCTTTTTGCATTTTAAGGTGTGTTGTATATAGTGATAATAACGGCAATGTTTATTACAGATTTATTATCATAAGTAAAAGATGTATTCTTTGCAAGAGAGTGTAAGAAGCATTCATTAGTTGTTCATTACTGAGTGAGTAGTATTTAAAAATGAACTAAGGAGTGGGACATCTATCGAAATGCATTGTGTATTGATGTGTTAAATACAGTACATGTCTTTTCATACACATATTAAGGATTACTGGATGGTGTGAGCAGTGGACGATCAATAAAATGTGTATCATTGGTAACCCCCTCCTACGCTGATGAAGGAGCAGCAACCACGCACTGCAGGGGGGTTGATCGACTGCACTCATTACGGATGCAGTGACCGGTATATGCTTATACACACATACACATCCGCCCCCCCCCCCCCGCCACCGTAAGAAGTCCAACCCTAAGTGACAGGAACTGTGATTGTATGGATTCTATTCATTTTAACTGCATCCTAACTCTTACTTGGTTACATTATTGGACTGATGCATTGTAAATGAACCTACTGGTGAATGTATATATTTGTGATATATCCGTTTGTGTGATAATACTACCTGCTAGTTTCATTTCTTAGTGCGTTCTTAAAGGCCCAATTAATAACACATTTTATACATATAGTCTAAGCTGAATTATAGTGTGAACTCATTGCAGCCCTAGACCACTCACTCCTAAGATTTAGCCTCAACTGCTCCCCTACATACCTTGATTGGGTTGTGGCTATACTCTTAGAGACCCCTGGTTAACTATGACTAAGGTGGCCTCCTAAAATCTACCCACCCCCCCAGGTTGATTTTAGAAATCCATCTCACCATTGGTCGTCACATTTTCTCTTCCAATTCTCAGTCTTATCCTCCCTTCTGCTTTGTTAATGTTGACTGTACCTTTACCGCCAACCATTATCTCCCCAAATTCTGCCTAAGTCCTCACTCTTCGCCTTTATCTCTCCCTTCAATGTTCTCTCCCTCCTGTTCTGGTACTATTCTCTTCCCTTTACCGTCTGCGTCTTTCATTACCCTCGCTCCTTCCAATTGTGTGTCTTGGAAGGAGCTAGAGCCTTCCTCTACTCCCTCTCCCCCCACCAAATGCTTTACAATTAGGCAAGAGCACTGAGAAAGCTTTTTTCATGCAAATATAAATCACACACACACACACACACACACACACACACACACACACACACACACTAAATGAAAAAGGTATTTAAATATAAGGAGTAAGTAACTATTAGCTGAATACACTTGTAGATGTTATTCCATTTAGTTTTAAAATTTGAAAGCACAGTAGAAGTCAAAAATACTCACCCTCCCTTGCCGGAAGGAATGTGGCCTGCGCTAAAAATGTATCGCAGAGCAGGCAGTGGTGCGTCACCGAGGCTGAGCAGCTGTTTCCTGTCCATCAAAAGCCCATGTATACTAAATGGGGAGTGTACATGCTCAATGCACGACATGCACATTTATGGGAAAATAAGGTTTTAAGGGGAATTACTAGACCAGATTAAAAAAAATATAATGAGTGAAGTATGGACAGCATGATGGGAAAATGTGTTTATATATAAATATTCATGGGTAGCAAAATGATGGAAAATTAAGTATACAGTGTATTTTTGCATAGGCTAGTGATATGTAAAGTAGTATGTCCTAAACAGAAACCCAGCCATGCAGGAAGGAAGACTGCAGCACCCCTTGTAAGAGAAGGTCAGTTTTGGATGAGCCATGCCAGTATCCAGTGACCAAGTTAACAGTATTTAAGGCTCCTGCCTGGCACCAGCCTGGGGGAGCTGGGAACGGTTAGGGACAGAACACACCGTTCAAGGGGCAGAGTTCTTTGCCCCATCCTCATTTCTGTACAGATTACAAACTTGTTATCCTTGCAAGATAAGACTCTTGGCCTTAATTCCCCTAGAGGGGTGAACTTTAATCTGGTGTGAGCGCGGTTAGGGGTAACCCTGTAAATTGGGCTACCTTTCAGTCATTTACTTTAATTTGATAAACACCATAAAGGTTTCAACTCACACAATATAAATAAGGTACAATCATCCTAAAAATGACCATGCCCCCATGGTACAGTACATAATTTAGAACTACATCATGTTAAAGCTTTATGCAAGAACATGTCAATTCAGCAGAGTTATATGGATTTTTACGCCTAATGCCATCATAGCATAGAAATCCCGTTGATACATCATAATAAAAAAAAACTCTAAACAGATTACAGCACAACATTTAATTTTAAAGCAACACATTCTCCTTAATGCAAACTTGTATAGCTATTTTTTAAAGTTAGATTGTGATGCCCAGGCCAACAGCTGGGTCCTGCTTGTGTAAAGCATCAACATTTCAGAAGAGGGGAGTAGTGTTTGAGAACACACCAGTGTGTACCTAAATCAAGGACCAGTTCCCCGCTCTGGGCAGGACATCACACTTACTGTGGGAGTGGTCTTGGGTGTTTGCAAATTAGGTTGTTCCAAAAAACTACCAGCCCACCATAACCTTGGACACTTTTCATGACCTCAATTCTGTCAAGACATTTTAGGCTTACTTACCTGCTGGAAGATTTTTTGTCGTTTGAGGATTACCAGCTGAACCCATTATCCTAGACCAAGCTAGTGTCATGGCTTTCAGCTGCAGGCCTTTGATCTTGGGACAGTTGTTTGGACCATTTTACCATTGCTCGACAGTTTACTGCTAGGGCTTCCTGCCTTAGTGCTGAAAGTTACTGCTGCCCGCCTGATCAGGTGTTGCGATTCAAGCACCCGCCTCACCTGCTCCACTGGGCTGCCACAGACATCCATGTGCTGGCACCATTCCTGGTGGGGTGCTGCCCGCCTATGCCCGCCGAACCACGAAGACCTGCCTTTGTCTTTCTGGTGCCAACTCAGTTCCCGATTTTGCTTCTGGACGCTGTATCCCACTCCTTGAAGGCAGATGGTGGTTGTTTTGGGCGGTCATGGTCATCGTTGGGTCAGGATTCATGTTGTTGTGTGCCCATATGGTTTAGTCTTAAAGGCGATGCATTTTTGGGAACCAACACTGGAGTACTTACCCCTGGTTGGTGAGTTGTTCTTGATCCTTAACACCAAGGTTCCCTGTGGTCCGTGGTGGAGGATTACTGCAGGTATCTTCAAGCCACTTTTTGCTATTGACTCAGGGGTAGATCTTGCTTGGTTGAATCTTGTGCTGCGGTTGCTAGATCTCTCATCTGGACCTCTTCAAAGTGGTCTTCTCTAGGGTGCCCTGCGGTTGTTTGCTGAAGTATCTGCATCTGTGGAGAGACGCAGACAACTGGCTTTTCAGCAGACGTACTACCTATGTCCATACCTTGAAACACATTTGGAAGTGACTAAGAGGTACTTACCTCGTCGGTGACATTGTCTTGGGTTTCCAAAGGAAATGACTCACCACTGTGTTGTATCTGTGGTTACTAATGGATCAATGTATGCCGAAGAACGTGAGAAGTCCTAGTAACTAGCTAGCACTACCGTTAGATTTATTATGATCATATGTGGGGTTAATGATTTTGTAGTCCTGCCTTACACTACTGCTATTGCAATGCCTTGTTACTGTGTGTCACTTGTTGCTACATTTGTATCCCTGCCATTTCTGAAAGAAGAGCCGTTGTGGCTTAGTACTATCAAAATAATTGTGTGTTCGAAATTAGCACCTGGGGTGGGGGAGCCAGTCAATCAGGTTGCTCTGACAGCGGGCTAAATCCCACAATCCAAGCTGTGTTCCAAGCAACCTAATGGCTGCTCCTAGGCCCAGCCATCTTCCCCCCACTCATCACTGTTCGCAGCCCCCCCGACCCCCTTATTCTTTTGGCGGCGTTGCAACCACCGCCGCTCCAGCCTAATGGGCCGCCATGGAAATAGAAGAGGGGCTCCGCATGGAGCTCAGTCTTCCAGCTCCATGGCGGCCATTTTAGGCAAATATTTTTTACGAATGAACAGAACGCCGCGAGCATGTCCCGTTCATTCATAAAACATTACTGTCAGCATCCTGGGTTTCCGGATTGAAAACCCAGGGTGTCAATAGCAAGAACACCAGATCTAGGTGGGGTGCTGGGTCAGGTGGTAACAGTGTTGAGGCCCACCGTAAAGGCCCTTGCTGTGCTTGGGCTTGTAACCCCCCCCCCCCCAGGTCTGGTTTTATTGCTCAAGTATAACCCTTCCCTCCTTTCTAGCTCTATATGTAATATATAGTGTGTATTTGGATCATTTATGTTTCTATGCGATAGATGGTTGGTTAGAAATACTACAATCATTGTTGGTGTGACAACTGGGGCACTGTTAATGACTTTGTGGGTGCATGGGTCTAGGCTTCCCAAGTTGCGCCTCTCCTACCTTACCTGATGGTTTGCGTTACTTTAATGAATTGAAATAGTCAGTTTACTGGTGTTGGGAGCTTTCTTTGGTGAACTGTGTGGACTACCTGATCATCACTATGAGCCCTCCTTAAGTCTAGTTAACTTTGCCTCGCTATTCACCTTTAGAAGTGTGTGGCTTCCATTTTGGTTGGAAGTGTTATGCTATTAGGCTTGGTAGTTATAAAGCTCCCATCAGCAGCCAGTATATAAACATTACTAACAATTCCTTTTTGTGCAATTCTATAATAAGGAGTAGAATTGTTCAGCTTCCCTGTGTAGTGTAATCCCTTGGGTTATTGGTTGGGGCCTACATACCAGCATTCTGCTTTCCTCGTAGTGAAGCCAAGTCTGCTCAGTCATTGCTGTTCCATAGTGATTTTGGTCTATCTTCTGGTTAGAACTGTTTAGCCTTAGAATAGATATTTAGACCCCTCACTATAGGACTGTGGCAAAAAAACCATCATCACATGATGAATATACAGCTCTAAAGAACCCTCAGTTTTGCCACCATAGTGTTTGCAATAAAGAGGTACTGGTCACACGGAGGAAAATATTGGAAATTAATAAAAGTAACAGTCCTCCACCATTACGAGCTCCAGAAGCCATCCAACGTTGTTCAAAACCACGACCTTGCTCATTCAAAACCCATCACTTTACCATCAAAGATTTCTAACAAACATCCAGTGATTGTGATTTCGTCCAGCAGACTTTACATAACACAACAAGCAAACAAATGGGCAAATTAAAGATCAGAAAAACAGCAGACGTTGGAAGGCAGACCTACCTTTGTCTTGTGGGTCCAGCAGAGACTGTAGTGTGATGTTTTGAGTTCCCTCTGCAGGGACTCTACTAGGGTTGGAAGGAAGACGGAGAGGGGCAGAGGGCGAGACAGGTAGTAAAAGGCTGCTGAACTCCGCAGAGAGAAGGGAAAGGTCACTGGCACATCTTTGGGGAACTGGTGCCCGATGCCCATCTGGAACATCTAGAACCTATTGAGCAGATTAGCAAGTTAGTAGGCCCATTTATAAAATGCAGATTTGCGGATTTTTAACCGCATGGGACACTAGCCATTGACTAATTAAAATTGTACATTTTATGTAGCACAAACCAAGCCCCCAAGGGAGTCACAGCAGAAAACAAGAGAAGCATTATAAACAGATCACAGAGTATACATCCAGCAGTGCATTAAGACTATGGATATAAAAACATTCAATATATATTCTAAAGCATGGTACAATTTGACAAATCTGGACAAATATAGGAGTCACAGTTAAAAGGCACTGAACCGGCCAGGTTAAACACCTTGTTAAATTTCCTACCATCAGATGTGAACATTACAACTGCCTGTGTCATCTCAAAGAGGTTCAGGCGGTGAAATCTGCTTGTTAAATGGATTGGACTAGATTGCCAGATCTCTCTGTCAAACGTCTGCTCAGAATACAACTCAACATTGCCAATTAATCTATTTCTGTCAAGTTTAGAAAAACTGCAGCATTAATTCTACAAGTATGGACATCAGAGCAAATTCACAATACCTTAACACAACAGCAGTTGGAACAGAAATGGCACTTCATACTGCTCATTATGACATTTAGGCAAAGGGACTCCGAGTGGAGTAATTCTGCTGAAAATGTTGGAGGGGGGCATGGCATCTGAAGGAAAGGTGCCCCAGCCAAATGAATGGGGACAAAATGGTGTGCCACGAAATTGGGGGGTGACAAACACCCCTGCCCCCCCCCCCCCTAATATTATGCCAATGAGATCTCCGGCCAGCAGGAAAAAGCTAGCCAGCAGCAGTCAGTGACCAACTCCGTAAGAGTGCAGCAACTAGCAGGGCAGCATTTGAATTGTGTGGGCTTCAGGCAAATCCAGGGTCCATCAACTCCCTTTACTAAATTTGGATTAAGGATCAGGGGAGAGAGGGGACTGGGTTTTGGGCTGGCAAGGTGGCCCCTTTTTGCCGGGTTGAGACATTTCTGCTCAGTTTCTGTGATTGTTGCTTAGCAACACAACCATTTCAAGCCTGGGTTAAGTCAGGAAGAAAAAAATGCATTAGAAGAAACCTCAGAAAAGGGCTCCGACATGTCAAAAAAGCACTAGCATGATGCCAGCAGAGGTTACACCAATGTTTAGTAGGTCTCCTTACAGGAATGGATCTCTGTGGCAAAAAAAAGAAAGAAAACGAACACCAAAATATTGTTGCAACTCAGTTTATTGCCATGACATTTGGATAAACCTCTCTTTAGTGATTAGGGTTTATTATGAATAGATATCGTACTGAATTGAGGACCCCTCCCCTGATGAAGAGAACTATTCAAAACAAGTTGGTCCCCTTCACTACCGTCCTATATGTTTGACAAACAAATAAATTATGAGGCATCATTGAACAAATTAATTTGGATTAAAATTACTGAAAAAAATGAAGATTTTTTTAAAGTGTTAAGAGAGGAGGTTAATTTGAAAAAAATGTGAATTAAATGTATTCATGTTACAAAGCTCTTAATTGTTTTCAATATAATTCTTTTCGGATTGAAAGAACACTTTTTTTATCAGAATTTCTCTTAGAGAAGAGTTAGTTGCTCAATTAGTGTGCAGGTCGTCTAACAGAGGACTATTGCAACCATCAGTATCGTTTGATATATAGAGGGTTTTAGCTAGAAAACCTTGATACCTCCTTGCACAGCACATTTTATCTTAGATTGTATGAATTGACTCATCAATTAGTCAACTAAAACCCAGATTGCACCAGATCATTTTAACTGCATTCCGTACAGTGCCTGAACTACAATACAATTTCTGTTGCATGCATTGCGTTACTACTCTCTCATCTGAACACAGTTCGCTAAGGGGTCATGCTTTCGACAGAGCTTCAACATCATTACATATGGCAGGTGGGGCTAAACAAATATAAAATTACATATCTGCCAACTACCTGACATGTGGGTGTACTTCTTTCAGACATACAACCCAGAAGAGTGCGATTGTCCCCTGCTTGCAATCACGGTTTGACACATGTATTTTGGTACTATGCATGCCATTTATAATTCTCCAATTAAAGTTGTTCCAGCAGTCAAAGTCTCCTGCATCGGACGGAGCTGGGATATCACAGATATTACCAGTCTTCACTCGTGTTCATTTTAGCAATATGGTCTTTCTGCAAAGGATCCGGTGTTTTCCTTTATGGGTGAAGGTACTGTTCGATAAGATTTTTCATTTTACGGCAAATCTCCCAACTGCGAGACCCCCAGCACTTTTTGTTGGACTTGTGGATTGTTGGTCTATGTTCCTGGGTGAGTGGGAACCTTTTCACCATCATTCACGCATTATTTTACTCTGGCTATGGGAGTCACTTTTATGTCTCTACATACCTTATTTTTAGAGTCATACGCTCCTCCAACTTTTTGGGCATCTACATTTCACTTTTGAAGCACACAGCACTGTTGTTGGTGAGGATCCCCTTGGGCTTCCCTTTTCATTTTCTCTTATTTTCCTTGTGAGAACTATGTTCCCAAGGCTAGAGGGATACCTTCTACATGTTCTATTGTGGGATCAGCACACACCACCTTATTTGGAGTGCTGAGGGGTTACACTACATCTCCTTTCTCACTGCTCCTGTAACCTCTAGGGAAGTGACAAGCATACCAAAATGCCTGGTGGCTGTGGACATGTTCAACCGACTTGTGTAATTTTTACCCGCAGGCTGTGTTCAGTCACAGTAATGCACAGAAGGGTCATCAACGACCCAAAATGGTGGCTGTTCTTTTTTCGCCATTTGTGTGCTTGTTCTTTCTTGGTCCTTCTGCTATGCTGGTTCGGGGCAGCGGTGGGAGTGTTGGACTTTTGTCTTTGGCGGGAATTCTTTCCGACACTTGCTGAAACTCCAGAGTGTCTGAAGACAGGAAACGAGGGAGGTGTCAAACTTTGCAGTTCTTGGTCTTCTGGCATGCCTGCCTGGAACTAATTCCAACTGGGAGGCTGGCAGGCCTAAAAGGGCAACCTTCCTCCAATGTTTAAATGTAGCCTGAGTGCCGATTGGCTTGGATCCTGAGCCTAAAGACAAACTTTGGTGGACTCCTTCCAGAACTCAGGAGGCAAGATCCCACTCCTTGAAGTCCACTCACCAGAGTGCTGGAACAAGAAAGGGAGGCAAATCATTTAGACAAGAACTGTTCTTCATCCTTGGTCTCTATATGGGACAACCTGAAAAGACATCGGACTGCTCCGCTGCCCTCAACCGCCTTGACCTCTCAGCAGCCTTCGCCACAATTAACCACTCCATCCTCCCAATCAGACTCTGACCTAGGCATAAGGAACTATGGCCCCAGATGGATCTCAACTTTCCTCTACGACCACTTCCAAATCGTCTCTCAATCCTTTCGCCTCTGCCCCAGCACACCACTCCAATGAGCCCCCCTCTCCCCCTCCTCTTCAATCTCTACCTTCCACCCCTCCCCAAAGCTCATCCATTCTCACAATCTCACCTGTTAGAACTCTGCTGACGACACTGATGTCACAGGTTTCCCCCCTTCTCACCTGTCTGTGTTGTTTATTGGAGTTCTTGCGCACAGTTCGGGTCTTGCATAACCCTGTGCGTGTGTCCTCGGGTTCCAGCGTGCGTTCAGCGTCCCGACTCCTGGATCGTTCAGAATGTCCGTGAAGTCCTGGAAACAGCGAAGAGTGTACTCGGAAAAACAAGTACACAGAGATCCGGGATGCAAGAGAGGACAAAAAGGGAAGGAATGGATGAGGAGGAAATAATAGGGGACCAGAAACCAGGAATCAAAGAAGTTAGCAAGAGCGAACTATGGCAGCACACGTCTAGCCACTGCAAGCAGTAGCGTTGAGACGCGCAGGGCCACAGGGGCGTGTCTGCTTTATAGAACGTGATGCGACCGACGCGGAAACTGGTAAACAGTGTTCCGTGTTTGACGGCCATGTTGGAAGTACTGCTGAGTGCAAGCCCCTATGTGTCAGGGACGAGGACGTCCAGAAGGGACGTGTCCGATGGTTCATGACAGCATGCCTCCTCCGAAGGCCTGTTCCTCCGGGTTTGCCCGGGTGTATAAGATGATACCTTTTGAGTAATCTGGGGGCATTCAGGTTTGAGATTGGTTCCCAGGTGCGTTCACTGGTAGGGTACCCTTTCCACTCAACCAGATACTGTAGCTGACCACGTCTGTACCTGGAGTCACATTCTGGACACTTAGTATTCTAGCTAGTCATCGACAATTACAGGGGTAGACCTTGGAGCAGTCCGGCAGGACTGGACGTATGGTTTCTTTAGAGACGTGTGAAACACTGGGTGGATCCTCTTCCAGGAGTCTGGTAGTTTGAGTCGGAAGGCCACCAGGTTAATGATTTCCTTTATGGAAAAGGGGAAATAGTACCTGGGAGCCAACTTATTTGGTCGTAAGTGTCGAGGCAGTAGTTCCGAAGATAGCCAGACCTTATCACCCACTGCATAGGAAGGCCCTGGTCTTCTCTTGGAGTCCGCATAATGCTTGGTGTTATTTCGGGCCCTTTCTAGGTGTTCTTTGGCTTCCTTGTGTACGTTGATGAGGGTTTCAATCCAGGAGTAGACTGTAGGTACTGGTGTAGGATGTGGGAGTATGGATGGTAGAACCGAAGGGTGGAATCCTTGGCTGCAAAAAAAAAAAAAAAAAAAAGAAGGGCTGGTCTTCACAGCCGAGTGTTCTGAATTGTTGTAGGCGAATTCAGCCACAGGTATTAAGAGTGACCAATCGTCCTGAACCTTGGTGGTGAAACAACAAAGATATTGCTCTAGGGTTTGGTTCACACGTTCAGTAGCTCTGTTAGTCGGTGGATGATAACCTGAGGAGAGGGCACATTGGATTCCTAGTATACGGCATAAGTGTTTCCAAAATTGAGATATGTATTGAGTTCCTCTGTCTGATATGATCTTGGAAGGCAGTCCATGAAGTCTGAATATGTGTTCCAGGAAGATTCCAGCGAGTTCTGAGGAAGATGGTAGTTTATACAATGGCGTAAAATGAGCCATGTGAGTGAATAAATCAATGGTGACCATGATAGTCGTGTATCCCCTGGAGTGGAGGGTGGCAATTCCACAATAAAGTCCGTAGCGATGTATTCCCAGGGCTTTGTTGGTAGCGTTGGTTGAAGTAGGAGACCCGTCGGTCTCTTGTTATCATGCTTGTTTTGACTGCAGACTGCACAGGCTTGGATGTACAGTTGGACGTCAAGTTTCATTTTTGGCCACCAAAATTGTCTTTGTATTAAACAGAGTGTTGGTGATAACACGATGTCCCGCGTGAAGGGTATCGTGATAGAGGCTCATAATCCTTTGTCGTAGTCTCTGTGTGGGGATGACCAGGCCATTATCCTTGAACAAATACCCGTCCCTTGTTCCAAGATTCCATCGATTCTTCCGTGTAAATTCCTTCCAGATCTCAGAGGACTGGGTTTGAATCCGAATGTCTTAGATGAGGCTCATTGCTTGGGCTACAAAAAGTGTGTGGGAAAACATCTTTGGGAAGGACCGATCTTCAAGAGTTTTGTAGTCGGGACGTCGGGATAAGGCGTCAGCAATTATGTTGTGTGTTCCAGGGCCATGATGGATTTGTAACTGGTACTGGGCGAAGAAGGCCCAATGGGCTCGTCGACTATTCCTACATTTAAGAAATTGTAAAACTTGAAGATTCCGATGGTCCATACGGACCTGAACAGGATTTTCTGCTCCCAGGAGTAGATGATGCCACTCTGTGAAGGCTTGACGGATGGCTAACAGTTCCTTTTCCAAAACAGAATAATGAGTCTCGCTGGGAGGTAGGGTTCGCGAGAGATAAGCGATGGGGTGTTCCAAGTTGTCCACAAATTCCTGCTTTCTAACTGCTCCAATGGCATAGTTGGAGGCATCCGTCTCCACTAAGAAAGGTCGATCGATGTCAGGTTGAGCCAGGATGGGGGCTTGTATAAACTCCGCCTTCAATCGTTGAAACGCTTCATCTTGGGCTGCTGTCCAGAGAAAGGGAGTATCTTTTCAACTATGTAATGATCAGTTGAACTATCTCAGAAAAAAAAGGTATGACTTTCCGGTAAAAGTTGCCAAGCCCCAGGAAGGATTGAATCTGTTTCACGGTAGTTGGAAAAGGCCAGGATAGTATGGCTTTTACTTTTGAGTTGTCCATTCCAATTCCTTCTGGACCAAGGACAAATCCTAGATAGTGAACAGTAGAGACATGGAAAAGGCATTTCTCGGGTTTAGCCAGGAGCTTATGTTCACGTAGCCGCTGTAAAACTGCCTTAACATGCTCTTCATGCTTAAGATGGTCCTTGGAGTATATCAGAATATCGTCCAGGTAAACTATGACGAAGAGGAACAGCATATCGGAGAACACCCGGTCCATGAAACGTTGGAAGACCGCTGGGGCATTGGCGAGTCCGAAGGGCATGACCAGGTATTCAAAGTGACCAAAGGGTGTTCTAAAGGCTGTTTTCCATTCGTCACCCTCCTTTATACGGATCAGATGGTAGGCACCTCCGAGAGCCAATTTCGTGAAGACTATAGCTCCTCTCACTGCTTCCTAGATATGCGAGATAAAGGGCAATGGGTAGCGGTCCTTGAGGGTGCATTGATTTAGACCACGATAATCAAGACAAGGCCTAAACTCCTTAGTATCTTTCTTGCGAACAAAGAACAACAAAGCTCCCGCCGGAGATTTGGATGGTCGTATGGTGCCATTTGCAAGGTTGGTATCCAAGTATTCTCGGAGGGCCCTTTTCTCTTGTTCAGATAGAATGAACATCCTTCCAAAAGGAATCACTGTTGAGGGTTCAGCATCAATAGCGCAATCTTCAGGTCTGTGAGGGGGTAGGGCCTGAACTATGGCAGTTGAAAACACTGTAATCCGGATAGGCCCTGGGGACCTGGATAATATTTGAGACCGTGAATGGGCCCTGCTGGTCTGACAGCGTACCTTCAGAGGATGTCAACGAGGAATCCAGGGATAGACAGACAATGAGACATACAATGCTCGGAACCAAGAAACAAGGATCCCGCTGCCCAGTTGATGTATGGGTTGTGCTTCTGTAACCAGGGCATACCCAGTACCATGGGATAATGGGCAGACTTTATGATGTCAAATTTGATCACCTCTCGATGATGGTTTATCGAAAGCTGGAACTCTTTGGTTTGTAGGGTTATTGGTCCTGAAGAGAGAGGTCTTCCATCGATGGCCTCTACAGGTTGCATGATGCCTCGAGTTTCATATGGAATGTGGTGGGTAGTGACCCAATCTTGATCTATAAACATCCCCATGGCCCCACAATCCACCAATGCCAAAATGGGGTAAGTTTCTTTCTTTGATGGCGATAGAAAGGCCTGCAAGATCACAAGATCGTTTTGTCTAGGAGAGTTCAAGGATGGAATAGATGTGGAGCAAACATCTCTCTCCCGAAGGTGTGCTCCATCTACGATCGGGAGCTGGCGTTTCCCGAACGCCGTGGAGGAGCTAAGGGACAATCTCTCACAAGATGTTTATCTGAGGCACAATACATACACAGCCCAGTGTGAATCAGTCGCAGTCTTTCTTGCGGGGATATGGGTCCGCGGAAGGCCCCCAGTTGCATGGGTTCTGGGTCTGTAGTGGGGGCAGGAGTGGGCTCAGGTTTAGAGGAAGGGAGGTCCATAAGAGCCTGGAAGGAACCTGGGCGAGCTAGACTGGCTAGCTCATCTTTTATTTCTTCATTCAGCCCTCTTCGAAAAAGGGTAAAGTAGGCCTCCGAGGACCAATCTGCTTCCTTGGCCAGTTGCTTAAAGCGTGTCACATAGGTAAGCATATCCTGGGAACCATTGGAAATCCAGTAGGCGTTCCTGGGCACTGTAGACCTGTTCTGGGTGGTCAAACATGGTCTTTAGAGCCTGTCCGAACCCATCATAGTCATCCAGGAGGGCATCTCCCAAATAAACCAAGGGCATAGCCCAAGTTAATGCATTTCCGGAAAGATGCGAAATCATAAAGCCCACCTTTGCCCTGGGGGTAGAGAAGTAGTAGGGCTTAAATGTAAAGTGGACTAAACACGAATCAAGGAATCCGCAAAGGTTTTTTGATGAATCATATTTATCCACTACTCCACCCAGCAATACACTTTCCTTGGTCGCGGAATCATGGGACAGGACTAATTGTTCTAATGCGGCATTCTCGGCTTTGAGATTCTGAAATTCTGTTAACTCCTGCATGCCACGCATGAGGTCTTGGACTGCCACCTCCATGTCCGTATCAGTATCAGTTTCAGTTTGTTGGCGTCTCAATCTGTCACAGGTTTCCCGCTCCCCCCCTTCTCACCAGTCTATGTTGTTTATTGGAGTTCTTCGATGGAGTCTTCTTGCGCACAGTTCAGGTCTTGTATAACCCTGTGCGTGTATCCTCTGATTCCAGCGTGCGTTCAGCGTCCCGACTCCTGGATCGTTCAGAATGTCCAGGAAGTCCTGGAAACAGCGAAAGTGTACTCGGAAAAACGAGTACACGGAGATCCGGGATGCAAGAGAGGACAAAAAGGGAAGGAATGGATGAGGAGGAAATAATAGGGGACCAGGAACCAGGAATCAAAGAAGTTATCAAGAGCAAACTACGGCAGCACACGTCTAGCCACTGCAAGCGGTAGCGTTGAGACGTGCAGGGCCACAGGGGCATGTGTGCTTTATAGAACGTGATGCATCCGACGCGGAAACTGGTAAACAGCATTAAGTGTTTGATGGCCATGTTGGGAGTACTGCTGAGTGCAAGCCCCTATGTGTCACTGACCAGGAAGTCCAGAAGGGACGCGTCCAATGGTTCATGACATCTGATCATCCTCAAGATTACCCAAATCTCCCTTCTCACCCCACCCAGACCTGGCATCCTGCCTCTCAGACATTGACCTCTGGATGACAATGAATCACCTGGTCCTCAAACCCAGAAAAACCTGAAGTCCTAATCTGCAGCAAAACAGCTTTCCTTCCCCAACCTATCCCTTGGCTGCAGTCATTAGGACCCATCCACTACATCCCCCTGTCAAAAACCTAGGATGCACTTTTAGCTCAGACTTGACCCTCTCCGTCACAGCAATTCTATCCCCAGATCGTGCACCTTCCAACTCTGCATCCTTAAGCGGACCTTTCCTTATATCTCGTACCCCCATAGAGTTTCTGCAATTATCCTCTCACGCCTAGACTGCTAACACTCTCTCCCTAGGCACACCAACTAAGAAAGCTCCAACGGATTCATAACTCTACAGCAAGGCTCCTCCTCGCACTCTCCCACAGAGAACACATCTCCCCTGCACTCGGGACACTAAACTGGCTGCCCAACAGCCGACAGGCCTCTTTCAAAGCCATGCGCAATTCAGGAGAAAAGCCTGGAATTACTCCAAAACAAGCTCACTTGCTACCGTCCCCACCAGAATACTCAGATCAGGCTCCACACACCTTCAAGTTCTCCAGATAAGGAGTGGCCGGTTTCTCTGTCCTCGCACCCAGTTTCTGGCCTCAGAGGGCCATCTGGCCTTCAGGAAAGCACACAAAACCTGGCTGCCCTCCCCACCCTGCCTTCATGATTCACCCCACCTCATCCCCCTATCTGCCCCGCACCCACACCTGCCCCTCGCTTCATCCTGCAGTCCCCCCCCCCACACTCCCTCCACCTGCCCTTCTGTCAGCTACTAGCCTCTTCTTTCCCTTCAATTGCTTTGCTCTGGCACCCAATCTTCCTTGTGGGATGCCAAGCACACATGGAGTACTCAAGTAGTCACTCCAGCAACTTGAACCTGGAACAAATCCTGACAGTGGGCCAGGTATTGCGCTCATATAGGCTTGGAGGGTGGGCAATACATCACACTTAAAATGCACCTCGAGAAAATAAAGCCATCATCCAACAGGAGAACAAACAGGCACCTCGGACTTACTCGTTCGTGGTTGGCAGAGCATGCAACTCTAAAGCACAGGATGGTGGGTCCTGCCACCGAAGGTAATTAAGAAATGAGGATCTTGTTTTTGCACTAGATATAACTATATATGGCAATCTCTCACTCTAGGATCCTCTCAGAGGGCGAGTATTATGCATTCATCTAGCACTTCGAATGCCTTTGTAACATAGCACTGCTCCTTATACATAGATGGAACCCAGGAAGTAGACTTGTTTGTACAGCCAACCCATTTGCCCTCTCGCATACTGCACCTTAGCAGGAAGCATGGGCCGACTCCAAAAACCCTGCACTTAAATATAACAAACACTATCGCACATCACTGCTCCCTTAAGAATGAAGCTACTTTTCACGAAAAAAAAGTCTAACTGTAGCTTCCGACATAACCATCCTGATGTATGCAGCTCGACACTGAAGAAACGTGAGAGCATATGCAAGTTTATTTACTGTGAATCATAATCCGGCGCCCTGTCCCGCTTCCACTCGCTCCGTCCACTTATCCCTCTCCCAACCTCCGTTCTTCGAATCCAAGAAACATTACATTTCACGCATCCACAGGACTGGGTGCATAGACAACGTAATAAATAAAGCTGTACAAGGAATATGTAAATACAACACATCCCTTTAGCCCATAGTATACCTCTGCTGCGCCCATAGACACTCCGTTTAGACATGGGTGACTGGCAGGTTTTTGGCCACCCCTGCATAACTTTAATGGCTGCAATGCACACACGCATAATAGCATCTCCCAGGTTTTTGGACTCTGGTCCCTCAGAGGGCTTTCAACCAAAGCGCATTGCGACAATAACTATGGTGAAAGGTGCTATAACAAAATGACAAAATGAATGAATCAGAGGTCTTCAATAGGGTATACAATAGACCCGCGAGAAGCAATGAAGGCTGCGAGCCTTTCCACTCCTGCAGTCTCCTTTCTTTCGTCTTAAGACGAAGAATCCAATGACCGGGTCCTGTAGCTGCTGCATCAAAAGGGCGGCCGTCTGCATCATTTTCTTCACTGCTGAGGTACTGTGAGAATCGAGGTAATAATTGCCTAGAGCTTCTCACTCCTGTGTGACTAGGGGGGTAATTTGTGTGGTTGGGAGCTTGCCCATCCATGTTCGTCAAGGCTTAATGCTGGAACGTATTCAGGGAGCCTTCCACAAAGTCCCTGAACCCCCTTACCAACTATAAAGTTATTTCAAAGTCTCCAGCATGGGAGAATCAAATGCGGATCAGTCACTGGGGAGAAGCAGAGAGCAGCAAGACGACATCAAAGAAGTTCTCTGCCCGCAGAGTGCAGGCATACTGAAACCAGGAAGATGCAGCGTAGCCACAAGTGCAGAGGAGAGAAGCCCACGGAACGGGATATGTGTGCCCCGGTCCCAGCAAGTCTCAGCCTCGGAAGAACTAAGGGGCAGTACACAGGAACCAGAGAGGACACATAGGTTGACGGCTAAAGTGGCTTTTCCTCAGCCCAATAATAGCAAAGACGTTAATGGGCATAAGGAAAAAAAAAGGGTATGGGGCCGTGAAGAAAATAACTTGGGACTAAGAGGAAATCGTACTAGTCACAGTGGAGAAACAAACCCCACTGAAAACAGAAGGTTTTGAGACACCAACAAAGAGAAAGCAAGCAGAGGAAATCTTCCTCGGTGCAGTGGTGGCCGAGTGGCCACCAGAGAAGGGTCGGGGAAGCCAACAGCACGAAAGAACTATGCCAACCAATACCAGGAGAAGGGATTCCTTCCGTACTGAACAAAGCTGTGTGATGCCAGGGAAGGGAGTCATTTCCCTTAGATTTTATTGGAAACTGTAAATCTACACCAGGAGAAGGGAGCCATTCTCCTGGATGTGAAATTGCATAAAGACTTGGTAAAACCCATTAGCAAGGGGAAGGGAATCATCCTCCCTGGCATTTTTTGTTCTATGAAATTCTTTGGACACTGTTCAAGAAGCAGGAGAAAAGAGCCATTCTCCTGAAGAAGGAACTTTGTTAATTTATCTTTTAGTTGTACTGTGAGGGTTAGAGTAGGATTTGAAACGGAACAGTGGAACTTTGATTTGGCAGACATTCTGACAAGTCCTTTAGTTTTAGTTTGATGCAGGGAACCCCTCTTAGAGATAGGGGCAGATAGGTTAAAAGATTATAAAACAAAAAACCATGCAACCTTTGTGTTGGCTTCCTTCAACACCAAGATAGCAAATGTATCATATTGAATGTCACAACCATGAATTACTTGCGGCACAATTATGAGGACATGCCTCTTCCTGTACCCAATTCTTGTATCACCCATCATGAAAACCTACTGAAAAAGGAAGGGGGGGGGGGGGGGGAGTTGAGGGAAAAACAAAAAGCTGGAGTACCAATACAATCTACTCCATGAAGCAATACTCGTAATCCTGAAGAGAAGAGCCATCTTATAAAGGTTCATGCAAATGAAATAAAGCAGGCACAATCCGGTTACTCATTCATGCCATGGGCGTCAGGTCCCCAGGAAACAGGAGGTTATAATCTAGGTACTCCTTGGTGGCATTAGGTGGTTATAGTAGCTATAGATGCTAGTGGTATTGGATTGGCTGTAAATGCATTTTTCATTAACAGTACTATCAGCCAGCTACAATTGTCCCAGTTCAAGATGGAGTTTCCTGCACAGCAGTGATTTGCTCAGGATACTATTGTGATGCAGGAGGTTGGAAACTCAGGAGAGGTTCTAAACTGCCTTTCATTCAAGATCTGGTCAAGAGAGGTCACAGCTTTCATAAATTCCAGTAAAAAAAAAACTGAGAAACCAGAGAAAATACCCATTTTGAAGACAACCACCAAGAAGTGCCAGAGAACAAAAATTCAGATAAGCGACTGAAGCTTGAAAGAGTTATGTTCAAATGAAATGTCCTTTGAAGCAATAACAATAAATTGAAGTTGTTTGAACAGTATTTAAAGAGTTGTATTATGAAGTGTCTGAAAAACGTTTAGCTGTACTAGTGAAAAAGTTTTCAAAGTCATCTGTATGCAATAAGCCCACGTGTGTTCTGGCATTAGCAGAGAATGCGAGCGCTTGAATAAGGCCTAGCGTGTGTAGTTATAAGAACGCTTCCATTGCGTTCCTTGTGAGCTCGCCGGGCTGTTTGTGTCAGCCGCCTTAAAAAAAGAAGATTTTTGTATATATTTCTCACAAGCAAGCAAAACCAAAGGTTTTAAAGTAACTGCAAAGAGGCAGCAGAGTTTGTATATAGTTACCAGTGAACAACCGAAGCAAGAATTCAGAAATACTGCAGAGAGTTGAAGCAGAAGTTGAGAGCTGAGCAGCAGTCATAAGAACACCCATTATTTCCATTGAATTGCCTTCAGGCTTAGAGCGGAGGCAGTCAGGTAATCAGATGGCTGAGGGGGAGGTTATTTAAATAAAGTGCTAAGGTATCTTTTAATGGATATTTAACCAGAAATGTATTTATTGCAGGTTTTCCAGAATTCTGAGCCATCCTGAGGTTTGTGGGTATCGAAAGAGGAATCCTGACCATTTGTTATTTTATCCACTCCCCTTTTCCCCTAGTCTGGTTTCCTCAGGAGTTGTTGTGAATTGACTGCTGGGAGAACTGGTTTGGGGTTCTGGATGACTATTCATCTGTTCCTGCAGGATTTCGGCGCTGGGACCGGATAATGATATGATATGGCATTTAAAACGTACCTATGCATAAGTGCTTCAAGGTGCGATGAGGCAAGGGAGGGGAACAGAGGGAGGACAGACAACGATCCTACTAGGCCAGGTGTCATTCAGATCGCGCAAGTGCGTGGGAAGGGGGCAGGGACAGTGCAGTACAAGATAACAAAATTAAGTAACGGCCAGCATGTCATAAGTGGCAAGTACACTACAAGATAATAACAATAATATCAATAAGTGAGTAGCAGCCAGCAGGTGCATGGGTAAGTGCAAACCAACAGGCGTCAGGGGCTGGTAGGGGGACTGTAGGGATACAGAAACAGTCCCCGATTGCAGGGTTTGCCAGGTGGGCAGTGCAGGTGTGAGACAACGGCAGGGGGAAGGGACCTGGGCCCGAGATCAGAGGGTGTCCAGGTAGCCAGTGTGGTTCAGGTTACAGCCAGGAGGTCAGCAGAGGTGAGGAGGTGAAAAAGCAGAAGCAAAAGAGAAAGGTTTTGGAGGTGCTTCCGGAAACCAGAGATGGTTCTCCTCAAGTTTAAGGGAGGCAGGGAGGCTGTTCCAGAGGGAGGCACCAGCCGAAGAAAGGTCTGCCACCAACTTGTTGCTTGGAGAAGCGACTGACCCTGAGGGAGTTGGAGGCGGATGAGCGGAGATCTCGAGAAGGAAGGTATTTAGGAAGGGAGAGTTGAAGAGATTGAGGACCCAGGCCCCAGAAGGCCTTGTGGACGATGCAGAGGGTTTTGAACTTAATCCTCACAGCCACTGGGAGCCAATTGTTACGCTCACCTGGTATCCACGGTGGCGCCACACGATACTGGATGGAGGCTGTGCGCTCTCGGACCCTTCTCTGCTTGGTTATGTGCCAGACGTTGGGTAGCGCCTTAGGTTTTTGTGCATAGAACTCTCCGTCCTGCATCTCTGTGCAGGGGTGCGTGGTAGGTGCAGGCGTTCCGTTGGTCCTAGTTTCTTCAGTGGTCCGTGTGCCCTTGCGTCAGGTCCAGACCGGCTGTGACTGACTCGCTGGTTGTGTTCAGGTGAGTTATAGTGTCTTTCAGTCTATACTCTGTTTCTTTATCCTCCCTTCGTTTTATCCATCTTCTCGGCGTTACTTTTCTCCACTATGCTATTTCTCTAATAATGGCTTTGTTTCCACAGGGATGGTTGTGATTTCAGAGCTTGCAGCGCCGGATGGCGAAGACTACGGTAAGTTGTTGATGCACGGAGTGTGGCGCTGTTTCTTTTGAAGTTAGTTGCTAACCTGTATTCTCTTCCCTTCTTCGTGCAGATTGCGGTGATTTTCCGAGTGGTGAGCGATCGAAGCGCAGAACTGCTTGCCCAGGTAAGAGCGGTTATTAATGCTGCCCTCGTTCCTTCACCTTTGCAGGTTGCGGTGAAATCCGGAGATGGGCGAGGCAAACCAAAGCACAGGATGGATTCGAGATCAGCTGCTCACTCAGGTAAGTGTACTTGCTTGTTAACGCTGTTCTTGTTCTTCCAGGTCGGTGATGGAATTCGGATTGATGGCTTCAGGATCGGGCCGCGGAGAGAAGCAGATAAGCAGGAGCTGGACACAGTGAGCATTACGCTGCAGGAGTGCAGAATAACGCGAAGCGTGTATTCCAGTTTGGGCATGGCTTATATAGCCAGCCACACCTGAAGGCCCGACCACACCCAAAACACTGGTCTGCATAGCTCAGTTCTAGGAACTGAGCTGTGTAACAGACCTCCATGTTGGATTAAAGTCCAAAGCTGGTACTTGCCCTATTCCTGATGAGCCTAGCGCCAGGACCGACTACATGTATTCTTATGGAGATTAAAGGCCCTTGGCGCCACTGTGAAGGGCTGTAGCCCCACTGCTGCCAGGGGACTTTTATACCTGATGGCGGTTAGTGGCATGGATCATGACACCAATGCAGAGATTTCATTCCTGGAGAGATACTATCCCTGGGCTTGAGGGCCAAGGACAAGTCTCGCACTGGGGATGTAAAGAGTTCAAAGGGTCTATCCAGAAAGTTTCTGTTTCAACACCAGTTCAATGTCCATACTGTGCCTACGGTCTTCAATCTTCTCCAGGACCTGAAACCTCATTGGCACAAGGTTGTGTCTTGCACTTCTTGGAAGTGTCTTGCCAATAAATTACCTTGGGTTGTTTGGACATGGGAACAATGTTCATTCCATCTTGTATTCACTTTTCCTGTAGTGTAGCCAACATAAATTCTGCATGGGAGTTTAATAACAAAGCACATTTTCTGTGCCACATGTTGCAAAATCTTTTTTTTATAAAAAAAGAAAAGCATTCTGCATGTTATGGGTGGACAATAACATTTCCCTTAGTTACATTATTGCAATTGACACAATTAAGACATGGAAAGGTGCCAGTTGGTTGTCTAGATGCAGCATTTCTGGTTTCTCCTCCGTCCTTGCATACAAGCAAGTCTCGAAGATTCTAACTTCGATGATAGGCAAAAACAAGGTGATTTTTAAAGATTTCCCCCAGTTTGGTATTCTTACTGAGAATTTCCCAATGTTTGAGTATAGATTTCTTGATGCTATTACTCTGCTTTCAGACAAATACTAGTGGGGGTGTTCTTCTTGGGGCTGGTCCCAATAGTTTGCCCTGTCTTTATCAAGAGTACGAGTGATCGCTTTGTTGAGGTCCTCCTGGGAGTAGTGCAAGAAACCAAAGGGTGGCTCACCTACTAGTCCCCAGGGATCTCTTTCGCTTTCTCAGTTGGTCAGGGCACAGCCATCACCATTGGATCCAGACGGACTACTGCGTGAGGATCACTTGGGTGAGGGGACTTCAGGGATTAGCGGTGAGGCAAACGATGGGGAGATGCAGTATTCCCCACCTTTCCCGTACCCATGCCCCATCCTATTTTACAGGATCCTCCAGCATACCAACTCACCCCGCCTCCTTACTATACAAACACTGGGCAGAGGTAGAGGGCGACAGAGTAAAGGAGGCTGACCCTTACACAGCTCATTGGACATGTGCCGCTAATCGGGTCAGGCAAAGACAAGCACTTGACTTTAATCATACATCTGATACCCATTGGCTCTCCCCACAGGGATAAAAGGCGGAACATAGAGACACACTTTGAGCAAGGTGGAACACGAGCAGGAGCAAATCTTCCGGGGAAAAAGGCGAACCTACATGAGCAGGATGACCGATCGAGGGACTAGAGCAAAGGGTAGAGAAACCTTGAGGTTCCCTGCAGGAGGTTGTTGCCTCTGGGAAGCCGTGAAGGAGACGCAGAGAAAGCCAAAATCGCAGACAAGAAGAAACCTGCATTTTGTTTCAATAATGCCAACGAGCCTCCCAGGTAAATGATAGTTGGGGAGGCGAGGAGGAAAATCCTGTGGTATTAACCCTGGCTTGTGAATCAAGGCCGTAGAGACCAGAAAGGAATGCGCACAACTAGTGAGTTAGTGAAAGATATGAAAGACCGGTTTGTGTCAAGGAAAGATTCACGCTACAACAGTACATCTCACAAGTGAAGGTAGCGCACATGCCGAGAAGATGCGAAAGGAAATTAACCAGTGATGAACTGGCTGATAACTGAAGCCAGTGCTGCAGAGTAGCAGAGTGGTCCGGTGAAATGAAGTAGCCCACTGAATAAGTCTCTGCAAAATGTGAATGTATTGTTATAAAGTAGCTAAGTGAACAAATGCTGAAATGCGTAATGGTAAAGGTTAACCCCGGCAAAAGGGGACATGAAAAGGTGAATGCTTAAAGAGAACGATTTTAGAACTTTTTTACTTATGGTAGTGAACTACCAAGAGACACTGGGGCACATAACATGTGAGCTAAAGAGTAGTCGAAGTGGTCCTGCAGAGGTTTATGGTAAAAGCTTGCACAATCAAAAGTCTTCGACATCAGTGAAAGGTCCGAGCCCGACTGAGGGAGACCGGAAGTGTGGTAAGTTAAGGGAAGGGAACCCCTAACGAATGTGAATCGAGCTTGGGGAAAGGAACCCCTGCAAGTGCTGCGACTGCGAGGTCCATGCCCCCCTGAGGGAGACCTACAAGAACCTTTTGTTGAACTGTGACAGAACATTTGGAACGCTGGAATAAATGACTTTAACATGGAAGACCAGGCAGGCCTCGATCCACGTTCTGAACTGCCTTTGTTTTGAGAACCTGAGCCAGAGTGCGTCATCCTGTCTATGGGAGCCACCTTACTCTGCGCTGTCCAACGTGGGGTGGAGAGCCAACTCAATCACTTTGATCCTTTATGTTATAACACTAATTTTCCTTTACATACATTCTCCTTTACACACTAGTTGTATGAGAGCTAGGACAGGCATTATGGTATGTTTGTATAGGCCATTTCGATTTCACAAAGACTGACTAGGACTGTGTTGCTTTATTATAGGATGGTAGAGACAACTCCCATCATAGCTATAGGGCAAAGCAAGAGTTTTTCTAAACCCATAGAATTTAATAAAGGTACTGAAATTGTATCCCTTGCGACAGTGTCATTCTTGCGATACTATGCCTCCCTTACACCAGCCTCTGGCAGAAAATATAGCCAAGACTTTCCCCAGTTGTTCCCTACTTCGTCAGCATCACTCACAATGAGTTTCACTTTGAGAAGTAAAGAGTAGACTTCCTGCCTAGTGGCTGTAAAATATCATCTGCTGCTGATACTGTGGGTCTTCACAGTGGTTTAGTTAGATATTTGTGGTGTATTTTCAGAAGTAGATACAAATTAGGAATTCTAGGATGCTTGCTATATAAAAATAGTCTGGTTTGTTGTTAATCTGCCCTTTTAATTCCGCAACTTTAAGATTATCTAAATTGCGTTGTATACTCCATTTGGGGTCTGAAGACAACAATGTGTTTCACTAAGCTGTGTGTTGCACTTGGTTCATAATCTCTAATGTTTTGAATGACTAGGGCGCCCCCTTTATCCCAGAACATATAGTGATAATTTGTTCAGAATAAAGAGATTGAATGAAAATAACTTATTTGCTTTATTCAATGTTGACCAAATCATCACATCAATGGAACAAGTTGTTGTTTGCTATCCTGACAAAAAAAAATTCTATTTTGACAAGAGGTTTTCCAGGATGACAGAGTGATTGCATTTAAGGCAAGTATCTTTGAACTTCTGTGTTGGAACAAAGTTTTTTTTTTTTTTTTTTAAAAAGGATAGAGATTTAACAAGCGCCAATTTGCCTCCATTGAGGTTGTGTGTAGGTGTTTTATATGATATACAGTTAATATCCTCTGACTGACAAGTCTAAAGGAAAATGGCAATGGTGTTATTGGGAACTGGAGGGACGTGCAGGGGCATACAAGTGATCCTATTGCCCCAGGAGTAGCAATCCCTGGGAAGAGAATATTGAACAAAGCTTTAGAATACTCCCTCCACTTTTTTCAGGCAAGGAGAATATCTGTATGAGCCCAAATATGGAACCAATGTTGTATTACATATATAGCAATACATGAGAATGTAAATTGGGGGTTCATTGCAGACTAAAATGATCTTCAACCCCTAAAAGAGAAAGCTCTTTGTTTTATGAGCCTTTTAACAAACAGGGTCCATAATTGTGGGATCCCGGCGCTTCCCTTATGTAAAGGGTTGTGTTGATTTATACAGCGCACTGCTACCATCCAAGGGACAGAAATGAAAGTCATACATAAATCAACATAAGCAATTTTTATTAACAGAAAGGGGTTGGATAAAGGCCTATCTTTCCCTAACCTAAAGAGAATGTCCCTTCCTATGAAACTAAGAATAAAGCAGGCAGACCTTGTGTCCAAACTATCTCTGGCCCTCACACCAACCTACACAATAAAAGCACAACATTAATGTTTCTGATTTCAATTAAACAGAAAAGTGTAAAAACGTAAATATATAATTCCAACAAAACCATCCCGATTTTTTTCAGGGAAAAATATTCTGTTTCAACTACAGTTTATCAAAGGCAATGAAACATGCCTTTCCGCAATACTTTCTTCAGAATGGTAAAAACAAATGTCTTTTGGGTACCATTAGTTAGAATATAGTAAAGAAAGTCTTTACCAATTTTCAGCAGGAGGACACAATGTTCAACTTCAAATAACAACTTGGTACTTCTGAATGGCAAAACAAATGTATTTTCAATACATTTGGTTGGACTAGCTAAGAAAGTCTTCTAATTTTCTGAATGGTTACACAAATTGCTTTTCTCCAATACCGGTTGAAATATGGCAAAGGAAGTCTTTCCTAACTGGCACAATGTTCAACTAAAACAACTAACTTGATATAACAAAGTTTCTCTTCAACTCAATAGTTCAATTCAACATTTCAAAATTGGATATCCTGGTAAACTATCCTGCCAGGAAATCTCTCAACTGCTTCAGATATCCTGGTTTACTACCCTGCCAGGAATGTGTCCCTTTTGGTTCATGTAGATCCCCTGGTGTAGTCTCCTGCTAGGTATTTCTCCAAAAAGGTATGCACGGTTGCATTTCTTCAATAGCAAAACTTTATCAACTTCAGGGATTACTTGGGCCAATTTACCTCGGATGGACATCACGTATATTAGAGTTTGTTGAAGCTCTGTTTCTTTCAATATCTATTGGCTCTTGATAATGCTTGTTTCCCCAAATTGATAGCTCACATTAGGAGAATTGTACAGCTTTTGCCTTTGTTTTTCTGGAATGTCTTGGCTTCGGGCAATACTGGTTCCAGGTTTCCCCCAATTGACATATTAGGAGAATTGACCTTGCTTTTTAATTCCATTTGGCCGGTATTCAAAAATGCTTCCCAAATAGTCATTAGCATATTGGCACGTCCTGGGGCCTCTTGATCTTTGAGGCAGACTCTCTGGTTGAACATGCGGTTGCAGCAAGGAATGATCGTTGGGAAAGCTTCCCCTCTTTGGCAAATTTGGTCTCGTTTCGCAGTGTCAGCGTTTCACAAAAGTGTAGCTTGTTTGGACAGATTCTTCTACAGTCCTGCTGCGCACAGTTCACCTTCAGCAGTCCCTCCAGGGCACCTGCTGCAACGTTACAGAGTTCCTCCTCTCTGGTCCAGCATTCCTTACATCACCAGAGAAAGTCTTCTGCTCTCCGTTAGGGAGATTCCTCATATCTATTTTTCATTTGAAACATCTTTTTATTGGCATTTAATCATTTTTAGTCAACATCACATGTCAGCATCATTACTTGTATTACTGTAATCTTCTGCCGATTTTGTTGGCTTCGTAAAACAAAGTAACAGACCTAAAAACAAACAGTGTAAACATTCCTCACATAGTAGATCCAAACTCATTATCGCATACCTCTCGAACAGAGCTTGTCAAGGGGCAGCACACATAACAAATTAAATCCCCAGCAGTAGCAGCCGCATGAATTATTTTCAGTGGGCAGAGATCTGCGTGAAGCTGTGTTCACATATCTTTACACGTTAATAGTACAATTTACAACAATTCCAACTCTCAAGGTGGTTTATCATCTGAGGGAAGAAACATGTTCCAAGTTAGTGATTTCCAGGAACTATATGCAGCGCTTAACAAGCTGTTTACTAAGGTGCTGTTTGGCTGTCGCTGCCGGAGAACGCTGGTCTTTGTGCTTGATTGCTGAATCCTCACGGACTTGAAATGATTGTGAAACAAACGCACTACTGTAGCCCGCCTCTGTGCCCACCCACTTTTCCTAGGATTCCCCCTACAATACCCAGGCTCCAGCGCGCGCTTCACTCACAGCTTAACAAGTTGCTTACTAAGGTGCTGTTTGGCTGTCGGGGAACGCTGGTCTTTGTGCTCGATTGCTGAATCCTCACGGACTTGAAAGGATTGTGAAACAAACTCACTACTGGTATGGATGGACATGTGACCAAGAACTGGATGGTTTTATGCTATTTATTGTTAGCAATTGCTAACTTTTATTTACTACCTTTTTAGAAGCCTGCCTCTGTGCCCGCCCACTTTTCCCAGGATTCCCCCTACAATACCCAGGCTCCAGCGCGCGCTTCACTCGCAGCTTGACAAGCTGCTTACTAAGGTGCTGTTTGCGCGCAGCCGCAGCCCCTATTCTAAGATCTTTCACCTTGCTGCCCAAGCGTAAATCCTGTGCACTTGGAGCCACGAAAAATGTATTATTGTCCAAGTGTATTTTCTGTTCATTTGGCTTTTATTTTGTGATAAAAGGAGATATGTAGACACTAAGAAGTGCAATGCCTAATGGGCTGACTGTGTCACGGTCATGGTGAATCTTACAAGCGAAAACAAATGGGTAACACGCCATGGAGATGTAACTCTGCTCAAGTCTTGAATTCTAGCAATCATACACCGAAAAGCATCCCCTGCTCGGCTGGCATAAAACGCTTCTTTTTTTAATGAGTCTTAACCCCTATGTTATGATTTCACCGGTAAAACAGTAAACCCCTTTTTTAGATTCACCACGATTGCACAAGGTCCAGACGCAAAAAACATTTTGGGAGTCTCAGATAACACCCTTATTAAAGAAGGTGAAATCCCACCTCTAAAAGAATTCCAGCCTATGCCTGCAATATGTGAAGCTCATGGAATTTCAGGGTCTAACATGTACACAAATGCAAAGCTAGACGCACAACCACTCTGCCAGAGCTTTGCTGCGCCAGTGGATGTCGGCGGGCCCTCTGTACCTCAAGCTTCCTATGTACCCCTTGAGGCTCCCCCGAATGGGAATTGCCATCACACACCGGACCCACGGCCGGCTATAATTAACCTAAGTTTGAACTCATCTTTCTTGGAAGGGGAAGAGAAAGACAAAATTCATTGGAGTTACCCGAAGTTTCCTTTATATACTCAGAAACAGCGCACAGTTTGGCCTCTTCGTTCGCTGCTCCTACTCCCCGTTGTGTCCCCGGTAACCCGGATAGACCTCCCAATTAACCAAAACTGTCTCCAGATATTTCTCCGACCATCCCGATTGAGACTACACTACATGTCATGAATTTGGCCATCTCTTCCCTTTTCAAGTTATCTCAACCACTAGACCGAAAACTGCAGACACATGATAAAAAGATTGAGAAATGATTGCAATGGCAATCCACTCTTACACATAGTATGGAAATGAACAGTCAAAAAAAGCAAAAACAAAGGCCTGCTAGTATGCCCACTTCTGATACTTTGTCTCCCGGTCCTGCTATAAATCCACCAAAGTTAAATCACTACCTGCCTTCCTGAATGTAATTTACGATAATTTTTTGTTGCCTCAAAACATGGGAAAAACCCAACGAAAAGGCTCCGTCTGATTCTGTAGCTTTTGGGGCTGCTATGAAAAACCCTAGTAATTCCAAACAGGCGTTTAATATTTTCTCGCTTAATGGTCCCAAGCTACAAGAAATGGCAATTAAATCAAAAAAGATCCCGATGCAGAAAAAAGAAAAAAGAAAAAAAAAAAAAAAAAAACAGTAAAGCCCTTTCCAAAACGGCAACATCAGCAACCAAAGCTTTTATTAAAGCAAAATCCTTGCCCAGGAAGAAGACCACCATGGCAGCAGAAGCAGTACAAAAAAAAAAAAAATAAGTAATTTGGCTAATGCCAAGAAAGTAAGCAACCTCCTTACTACACTCCAAATGGCAGCCTATGCTCCTTTAGATGCTCTGGTGGAGGTGGCTGAACGGGATAAAGAGTTTGACTTACAACCCAGTTTTCCCCCACGACCCGGCCAATGCACCCGTACAGGTAAAAGTGGGGGACACTCCTTCGGTCCCCCACCCCTTTCTCTGACGAATAGGTTTCAGATAAGAACAACGAAGCCAGCCGTAATGAAATTAGAAAAGAGATTATATGTCTCTGCATAGACCCTTGAAAGCCCTAACCGAGGTCCCTTTCGGTGCTAATTTACAGGACAAAAGCCATTTAATACTCCAAATGGACAAGGACCGTGAGGTCAGATACCATCTCTGCCCAAGGCCCCTGAGCTGCCCCTTGTGAAGATAATCACTTAACCCTTAAAGATCAGCAATCTTACTCATAATTCTTCTGTAACCCAGCAACATACTTTTGGTGCAATTGAATCCCCAATAGAACAATCAATAAAAACTGCGGTGGAACAATATGACAGCTCTGAATAAAAATGCAGTATTGCATACTAAGCCTGAGGCCGATCCACCTACCACTCAATTACAAACAAATGATCTGCGGAGATATCCATTAGGACCCGTCGCAAGGGTTGAGACGCAAATACAACACAATTATTTGCTGTGAATAATCCTGCAGCGACCAAACATGCCCACTTCCTACCAGCAAAGGGCTTGAAAATGCTACCCAAACTCCCTCTTCACCCATTAATAATTTGGTGTAGGAACAGACCATATCCGAAGTATGATCTAAATTGTACTAGTATACTTGCTATACTAGCCGAAATTCCCTCGTTAGATCTTCAATCATCGGATATTGACATGGTGGAATTTATTCTTGACAAAGATCTTTCCATAGCACGGATTTGGGTGTCCTCTCGAGTTGTGTTAAACACAGTGTGGCTTGCTAAAAGAGAAATATATGAATTAGGTTTTGAGTTACTTATTGATGAGTCAACCCAAGTAGCTAACCCTCTCCCTCAAACACAAACATATGTATCAAACCAGAGGCAGGTACAATTCGCTCAGCCAATCACACAATTACCATTCCACGTCCCAATGTGCCTCTCAGCAGTCATAACTAATCTCCCAACATCCCTTATCTATGTCACTGGTAAATTGGAATACCAGAGGACACGTGCATTTATTGAGGAATGGAACCAATGAGTTGACTCAGCATGATATCATTTTATTCCAAGAGACGAGACTTGGCTTATCCAGCGACCTGTATCGGACAACTTTGATATTGTCTTTAATCCTGCAATACAATCTGTGAAAGGTCGACCCATGTCTGGGCTATTAATGGCCTTAAAACAAGAGCTCAGAAATTGTTGTAGAACATCAGTCTGCTCCAAATTTATATATTCAATTGATCATAATCAAAATAAGAACATAGATATGCGATAATAAACATATTGGAACCCTGTTGCAATGTCCACCAACGCATTTCTTAAGGATTTGGAAGTTTTATGGACCGAGATTATTAAACTCCCCATTTACCCTCATGTTATATTGGCGGGAGATTTAAATTTGCATTGCTTGGATTCTCTCCCTGAGCGTATAGATAGCAGACTAATCTTTCATCAAATCAAAAAATGTGATTATGTTAAACGGCTCTTGTCCGGGTGACACTCCACCGTAGAACACATGGAAGAGAGGTCGCTCTGGAGCCATTATTGATTTCGTATATGTGAATCGCGAATCATTTCTAGATGTGAACCTGTTCTGTGTGATCCCTTCCAAGGATAGTGACCATAACATTTTGAATTTGAAATGACAAACCAGGGCCCAATTGAAAAAAAAAAAAAGGAGACATACAACACCTACCAGCCCTTGTCTTTAAATAATGGAATGAATAGATTACACTGGACTGAAGGTAATCTAGTCCAATTTGCCAGGGTATTACAAATGTCAACTGTATAGGAGGTTAGCTCAGGTAACAATAAGTCACTCGAGTATAGCAAATTATTACACACATTTGGTAATACAAACAAGGTGAAGGCAATAAACTTTCTATTGCATGCTTTCGACCTGGAAGTACAGAGACAAAAGTCCTGGTTTAGACGCGAAAAAAGGTTGTTTTGGCTCTTCCTATTCAAGTGAAATGGCAAGCCCTTAAGTCACTGAAAACAAGACATAAAAATTGGATGAAGGCCCACCGAGCTAACATATCAAAAAGATGGTGAATGTATGCTCCAAAAAATTGGAACTAAAAATTCTGCTCAAATATGGGCGCTAATTAACAAGACCAATGCTAACTCTCATATTTCTCTACAAATCAACAATGTCTCGGAGGTCCAATGGATCTTATACAAAAGTATATGCTTGTCCGGATGATTCAAGTCCGCTGCACAGCCAGGTTTATCAAGGAGGTTTTAGTTTAAAATTTTCAGTAGGAGACATTTTATTTTATATTAAAAAATCCAGCCGTTCACGTGCTGCTGGCCCCAACGGGATTTCAAATTACATGATGAAGCAAGCCCCAGAAGTATGGGCAAAGATTCTTGCCAACTATACTGCTTAATTATGAATACTCAAAAATTAGCTACACCTTGGTCTCTTTCTATTATCATCCCGGTGTTCAAGAAGGGTAACAGACAAAATCCCTCAAATTACAGACCTTTTGCCCTTCTTAATACACTGGGGAAGATTTTTGCACGTCTAATTCTTCGAAACCTGCGGGCATGGATTGAAACTTCTGGTAATGGTGACGCATTTCAAACCGGATTTGTCGCAGGCAAGGGCACGGCAATAAACATCATAGCTATCAACTCTATTAAAGCCATGTGTGAACACCAAAATCAACCCTTGTTTTTAGCATTGGTTGATTTTAGAGAGACTTTTGACTCTATTGACAGACAACCTTTAATTAACAAACTAAAATGTGCTGCCCTAGCTCACTAATTAAATTGATTGTACTTCTACACTCAAACACTGCAATCCAGATAAGAATCTCTTTAGCCGGGCAATTAACCGCTAAAATACCGACAGCACGGGGGCTGAAACAAGGCTGTATTTTGGCGGCCACCATTTTCAATTTGTTTATTTTAGACATGGGCAAGAACTTCATTGACATCAACTCAGAAATTAGAGCCTCATCAAATTGCATGGATTTTATATGCGGATGATCTTATTCTAATTTCCAAAACAGTCGGGTTTGCGACGGTTGATAAAAGGTCTTTCGCATTATGTTCAAGAAAACCACATGTCAATTATCTAAAACGCAGATCATGCAATATGGTGATAAAAAAATGTCACCCTCTGAAAATGTCCACTTGGATTTTTCAGGAAGAGCTTATTTCCATCACTCCACAATATAAATATTGAGGAGTGATCATTAATAATCTGAAGCTCGACATTCCGTATGTCCATGACATAAAACAAAAATTGCAAACATTAATTTGTCAAGCTAAAGTTCTTTTATACAAATTTGGCAAATTTACATGCTCTCCGGTCTTCTATATTATGCCCAAAAAGTTTTACCAATACTCACATATGGCTCTGAAACCAAACATCCAAGGGAGCGTGTGTTTTGGGATCGACTGCAGGGAACATTGTGGCGTGCAGCGTTTGGTTACCGAATTCAACACCTGGGCCCCTGATACGTTAGGAGCACTTTCTATGTTTGTGTTTTATGCTTGGAAAATATGTTCGTTAATGAGGAAATTTTTGTTGTTTATAAATTGTTCTGATTTATCTCACATATTGGCCATGTACATGTTGAAATCTACTCACCCCTTCCCAACTAAGTGGAGAAAGGTCACTAATCTCTTAGTAGATGCGGATATAACAATTGACTTGCTAATAACAAATCCTACTCATGCTCAGAAAAAATTATATCAGCATGATTGGATTTGTACTTTAGATCCTTGCTCACATTATAAAGATTATAGCAGTCACCTCTTTGGATTGAAAAAATATGAGAACTACAGCCTCCTACTTAAATTCCCTTCACTTTAGAAATCATTATCTCCGTTTTAGACTCAACCTATGGCACACAAGATTTCTCTAATGTAGAAGAGGACAATTAAAGAAACAAGAGAACATTTGTCGGTTCTGCCAATTGCCAGAATATGAGGAAATTTTAAAACATTTAATAGTTGTCTGTTCCTCTTTGAAGGAGCTACGTTGCAAATATTTTAAAAACTTATATGAGAATTATAATATGCTAACTATAGATGTACCCTGGCTCAGAATATTTTCCTCATCTCTGCAAGCCGTTCGTATAGCACCTGTACAATTTCTGTTGGAATTAAATCTAGAGACAACAACATTGCCAGACTAATGTAGTTAAATTTGAATGAATCCTACAATGATTCAAAGTCCAAAATTACTTTGTTCTCTGTGCACTGGTTGCAAATTGGTGGTTTGATGAATGTGGAAACTTAAAGATTTTAGAATCAGATATTTTAGAAGTTGTGTACATATATGAATTGTGTTCGAATGTTTAAGATTTTAAAATATAAAAGGTTTCTTTTGTGCGAATTGATGTGATGAAATGATGAAATGTCTGATGTAATGTCTATAACATTGCTGTTGATTATGTGTTAAATTGAAAGGTTGATTCATCAACCAAACAATTAAAAAATAAAATCTGCGGCGCTGGCTAGCACTTCTTGCCCATTAACTGCACTACCCCACACCCTGGTTTCAATCTCCGACCAGAACCCAAATTCTGTAAGCCAGCACTTGCATTGTGGGCCACCAGCAGATTTCCACGCCACTGCGATACATCTTTTAGCCAATATGCAGGCAATATCCATGAACTTTACTGCATGCTTACATTTGCTAATTTTCGGATAAGCGCCCAGCAAGCACTCCTTCGGGGTCCAGTCGTATCTAGCAATTCCAGCACTCTTGCAAGCTAGCTCAATTTGTGCCCAGAATCATTGCACCTTCCCTCAACTCCAGAACATATGCAGTAAGGTTGCCCCAATTACACCACACCAAGGACAGAGATTGCGTTTTGCTGTTAAACTTGGCAACCCTACTCGGGGTCATATAAGTGCGATATAACACATTCAACTGTATTAGCCTGAAGTAGGGATTTCTGGAGACCTCCCTAGGGTAACCCAGTATACATTCTCCCATTCCTTCCCCCATCCCCCCTCCAATATCCACCCAAAGGTCCCGCTCCCACCTGGTCTTCAACTCCATACTCTTAGGGTTAGGTTTGTCTATCAGATTACTATATATTCTGGACACCAGTTTCCAACCATCCTCCAGAGCGTGCACGAGGGTCCAGAGCGTTCTCACCTCCGGTTCCTCAGGCCGTGTTGACCACAGCCCTCACCAATGAATACCACAAGAACTGTCCCCTGGGTAATCCACCTGTTCAGTTAAGGAGTCCATCTCCCTGAAGGTGCCTTCCGCATACATATCCCCCCACATTGCGAGGTTGCGCCTCTCCCACAGTCTAGCCACTGCCAGCTCGGTTTTGTTTCTACATACATCCACTGCTTTTGGTATGTCAGGTGTATGTGGGTTTGCCATTTTAAGGAGTTTGTTCTGAGCCACACAAGTCGTCCCAGAGTCACTAATGCCGGAACACTGGCCAAGTATTCCAGTGGCAACCGTAAGACTTCTTTCAGGTAAGCTAGTGCCACCAGCTGCTGTACCAGCAATAATTTCGACATGGGTTCGTCTGAGAGCCATTTGGCGACAAAGCTAAGCTGCGCCGCTAGATAATATTTGTCCGAGTCTGGCAACTGCACTCCTCCAGCCCTGCAGGGCAGGCACATCGTTGCTAAGGCAAATTTATGCCTCAGCTTGCCCCATAAGAATCCCCTGAGCATCGTCTCTAGGAGGCAGAAGAAAGGAAGTGTTGTATAATGGTGCACGATGTGAAAAAAGTACAAGAACCTTGACAGAATTATCATTTTTTGCAATGGCCACTGTAGCCATCAGTGACAACAGCAGTTTTGACCAAAACACCATGGATTTCCTCACCCCTGTACCACAGTCCCAGTATTGTGGGCCTGTGTGTCCTTGTACCCCAAAGTATTGGAATTATTCTAGGTGCCAGGGGAGCACCATTACTGGTAAGTCTTCCCTCCCCATACCTGCCAACGGGAAAACGCAAGACTTCTGCCTGCTGAAGCATATCCTCGACACCCTAGCAAAATTATCCAGTACCTCGAACACCAACTGTAGGTTGTGCTGTGGGTCCCTAAGATACAGCAGCACATCATCCGCATATAATCCTATCAGGTGACCAAACCCTCTGACCCATATACCTGCCTGCAGAAACTCCTTGTGGAGATAAATTGCCAATGGTTGAAGCGCAAGCACATATAGCATGGGCAACAGTGGGCACCCATGCCTTGTGCCGCTTTGTATGTCCAAGCCTCAGACACCTGCCTTCCCAATTTTACATGGGCAACCGGGGATGTATAGAGTATTCTCACCCAACCTATAAATTGCTCACAGAGTCCAAACGCCCTCAAAACCTCAAACAACCATTCCCAATACAGCAAATCAAAAGCCTTGATTGCATCAAGCGACACCACCACGCAAGGTTCATGGCAGTCAGCAGTTTGTGCCACAATGTGCTGCAATCTTCGCAAGTTGTGAGTAGTACTACAGCCTGGAATGAAACCGTTCTGATCATCATGCACTAATCCCCCAATCCCCCTGCAAAGCCGCCCCGCCAGGAGTTTCATATTGTAGTTAAGCATGGCTAATGGCCTATAGGAATCGCAGCTATCAGTGGGCTTCCCACGCTTAGGTATCGGGATCACCAGTGTCTCCCTCATACTGCTCGGAAGCCAACCTTCACATAGGCCTCCAGGAATACCTAATGTAGCACCAGGGCCACCACCCCTGTATACATATCATAAAATTCAGGGGGGTAAACCGGTGCTGCCTGGGGTTTTGCTAGTGGCCAGTGAGCCGATAGCCACAGTTATTTCGTCCACAGTAATTTGCATCTCCAGTGTTACTTGTTGTGCCTCACTCAACTTTGGGAACCCCATCACCTCCAAGGTATCCAGTATTGCCTCCCTAGGAACCTGCCTTTCATGCTTTTACAGCTCAGAGTAGAAGTCTCCAAACACCCTATTACTATCTGACTGCGTACTATAAAGTTTACCATCCTCGCCCTTCAGTTCAGTAGTCGGGTGTCTAGGATGCTCCCTCGTTCATAACCAGGATAGGAGTCTACTAGGTCCACCCCCCTCCACTTGGGCCCTGGTGCTCTTAACTGTATGGTCAAATTTCACTAACCTGTCCCACGCCCGTCGACGGCGTCCTCTTGTATCCGCTAGTGTTGCTTCCCCAGCTTGCTGCCCAGAGGTCCTTGCCTCAAGTTGCCAGATTTCCTCCTCCAGCTGCTCCAAGTCAACCCTCAGGGTTTTCCGAACGCCTCCCACACTAGCCATCACCTCCCACCTTCAGTGTTTCCCAGCCAGTACCCCATTCACTCACACTGCCCACATTGTGCTCCAGGAACTCCTCTAGTTTCACTTTAAGCTCATCCCTAAAGGGTTGATCTGTTAGGGCATACACCAAAGCGGGATAGGGGACCGGGGGCCTCATGGTCCAGTCCATTAGCAACGGGGAGTGATCAGATCTGCCCAGGTATTGGGCTGACCCCACCTCCCACGTTTGGGCCCGGCTCACAAAGTAGTAAATTCTGGTGTAAAGGCTGTGGGGAGAGGAGTAGTAGGAATAGCATCTATCCTCAGGATGAGTCTCCCTCCACAGATCAATTAGGTCGAGATTTGCCCTCGTTCAATGCTAGGGGTGTAGGCCCACTTTTGTCACTGGGCGGGTTTGAAAGGTCTAGCTGCAGATCTCAGACATAGTTGAAATACCCACCCCATATGATGAAACATACTGCATGTTGCACAATTTTAGCGATAGTCAGGTCAATGTGTGTCGGGATACCGTGATTAGGAAAGTAGGAATTAGCAATGCACACCTCAATTTGGTCATTATGGCCCCACAGTATCAATAACCTACCTTCCTTGTCAGCCTCCATTCCCATCAAGCGGAACGGAACACCGGGATGGAACCACGTATATAATCCTCTAGCATATTTAGAGTATACCACCCCATAACCTTGCCCTGCTCATCTCTAGTTTAGTTTCACTAGATCTTCAGCCGTTAAGTGGGTCTCCTGTAGCAATGCGATGAGCACATTTTTTCTGCCTAAGAGGGATTTTACCCTATTTCTGTGCAGATATGTGCCCATGCTCCTCACATTCCAGGTCATCACTTCAATACTAGCTACCATGTGGATGTTTGGTTTGCGAACCCCACCCATCTTCTACAGCCAACCCGCTGCACCCCGTGAACTTCACCACCTTGTCAGGCATCCAATTCCTCCCTTCCATAGCTCCCCTGGCTTCACCACTCCATTCGTGTACACTCAATTGTGACCATCTGCGCGAGAACTTAACCATTAACACTACCAACTATAAACATTTGCCCAGCAACTGCATTCTGCAGGCAGCACTTAGAGGCAACCGCACTCCCAAAACCTGTCCAGTCATCGGGTGGGGTATAACAGATGCTGGCAACAGGCCAGCACCAACCGTAGCACAGGCTAGGTCTCCAAACACAAGGGAAAGCAGTCCATTACTGCCCCTGCCATTATTGATCAACATGCAGTTGGACTGTAATTACTCCTCTCGCACACCCCTCAACCATCCATAGCGTTAGCAGCCTCTCACGTGGACACCCCAAATTGAGGGTTCTGCCAACTCCATCCGGAAGTGACAGGCTTCTCCCTCTCCCCACGGTTGTTGTGTTCCAGCCACATGTGAGCAGCGGCTGGAGTGCCCAGTAACTGCACGCCGCCCTTATAAATAATGTTGAGTCATGCCGGGTACATGAGCATGTACTTAATATTGAAGTGACGGAGCCTGGCCTTGATCGATAAACAAATTCCTAACTCCTTGTACATTGGGCGTATAGTCAGGGTAGATGGCAATTTTTTCGAATTATCGCGCTAGATCTCACCCCACCTCCCTGGAAAACATCAAGATTATCTCTATCCTGAAAGCTTAAGATTTTTACGATCATCAGGCGGGGGAGGACCCTGAGGGGACGTTTCTGTAGAAATCTGTGAGCCCTCTCCACAGCAAATCCCAGTGACATGTTTTCCGCTCCAATCTCCTGCTGTAGTAAGTTTTCCACAAAGTTAGTGGGGTTTGTGCCCTCCATACATTCCGGAATTCCCAACAGACGTATGTTATTCCATCGGGCATTTCTGCGTTCCAACTCCAGCCTATCTTCAAGATCCTTTGTAATGTCCTTGGTTTCTTTCAGACCAGTTTCAGCTGTTGTCATTCTCTCCATTAGGTTTCGAACATCCTGACGCAGTAGCTCCGTGTCCACTTTTACTTCCCCAATTTAGGCTTCCAACGAGGTCCTCAGCGCTGCAATTGCTGCCAATACCGAGTCCTCTTTCCCACTCAAGTTCTTTCTCGGCTTCCTGTTGTGCCACGCTAGCAGCCTGCGACAATTCACTTCGCAGTCTGGCTCCGCTAAAGGAGTCCATAATGGTTGGTTTATTCTTGCCTTTGGGGGAGGGGTGACATTATCTCAGGATATGAAATGAATTCCAACCAGGGGCCACAGCACCGTGTTCAGGTTCTATAGCAGGAGACCCCACCAGGCAAGTTCCCTGGGTATTGAGCGGCCCTATTGGTGACAGGGTCTAGTTAGTTAGGCCATGAGTCATTCAGCACTCTAGTGGCAAGCGTCGGTCTACTTCAGGTACGCAACCCACCTGGTGTTGTTGGGGCACGTGATATGTACTTGTCAAACCAGTTCTCCAGTTTACTCGTTAACACTGCACCTTTCACCACATAGTCGAGGCACTGGCGTAGACCAACAGCAGCTCCCCACCCACTACACACCTTGGTCTATCCCACGCAGCTACACAGTGACACTTGCGCAGTTGTGTGTAGTGCATATTGCTGGACAGCTATCAATGCCTTTTCTCATTCAAGCACCAGCTTTTCCCTGCATGCATGTACCTGTCCTTGCTTCTGGCGCAGTTCTTGCTTCAGGCGCAGTTCGAAACCCATCTGGAGGGAGAGTAGCCCTGGTTGCTTATATGGGGCGACTTCCAGTGCTTTCCAGGACCTGTATCAGTGCCACCGCCTGTATAACATAAGCCAGTCTTCAGGACAAAGTCTCCTGGTGCACTCCACTGCGTGCAATCACCTAGCACTATTTTCCTTGGTTCACTACATTTTCGTGTTGCTCAACTCAGTATGCCGAAGTTTTCATAGCGCCTGCAGCGCCCTCTGCCCGACTGGAATCACGTGCTCCTGGTATTCTAGCGTATCAGTGTTCCAAGGGCTGCAGCCCTCCCCGCTTACATATAGTCAATTGGGATGGCTAATCGTAGCCACCAACAGAATATGCAGGGCAATGTCTTCTGGGTGTCTCACTCAGCACCCATGTTGGCTTCCAGCAGGTCATGGACCCGACAGCCTCGCCCGCAGCGATGTGCATTGACTCAGGGACATTAGCACCTCGCAGCCACCACTCAGAGCGCTCCTTCACGCACAGTCCAAAGCCGTTTCACACACCCATTGCCTCCGCTTGTCATGCATCCAGCAGCCGGTGGGCTCCCTAGCTCCGCACGCAGCTGTCCACAGCAGCCCTCGGTCTGAGGCGTGCAACCGGCATCCCAGCACCTCGTAGTAGTCTCTCAGAACACAATACCACATGCGGTTCAGGACCCTTCCGCACTCCCAAAGCTTCAGCTTGTTCACCAGCTGCCCGCGTCCAGCCACAGAGTTAACGCACCGTTCAGTGTCAGCTCTCGCCCCCTCAGGGTCCACAGGTCGGAGCCCCTTATTTTCAGCTCCAAACCCAAAGCTGCAAACTCCTGATTTCTGTTGTGGCGGGGGGGGGGGGGGGTTTCGGGGACGGGTTGGGGAAGCGCACTCTATGCAGGCACCAGTAGCCAGAGCATTCTGCAGTCACCGGCTCAGAGGCAGATCAGTCGGCAACGGTCCCTCCCCCACCTCAGGAGCAAGCCACGGCTCTGTCCATCATCTTTGGTCCATCGGACCGATCGCTTCCAACCTTCCTGAATGTAGGGTGCTCCAATTTTTGTCGAGATTGCTCTCCAGGGCAGCAGAACCACCTCATAAAGCTGGGGATGTGCTTGTATTTGCGGTATTTTAGAGCAAACTGCTCCGTATCAGGATCTAGACAGGAGCCTCGTTCACGGTTGCCTCACTCCATGGGCTCAAGTGTCACGATCCATGCCCCTGACCCCCCCCTCAGGTATAACAGCCCCCCTGGCAGCATTTGGGCTAAAGCCCTTCACACCGGCACCAAGGGCCTTAAAACTCCATCAGAAACATACATGGAGTCAGTCCTGGCGCCTGGCTCATTATCAGGAATAAAGCAATACCAGTTTTGGACCTTAATCCAACATGGAGGCCCATTACACAGCTCAGTTCTTTAGAACTGAGCCATGCGGTCTAGTGTTTTGGGTGTGGCTGGGCATGGAACTACTTGGCCTGGAACTAATTTACCTGGGCAATTTAAACCACACTCAAACAGCAGAACACGCTTCGCATTATTCTGCACTCCTGCAGCGTAACGCTCACCGTGGCCAGCTCCTGCTGATCTGCTTCTCCGGTGGCCCACTCCTGAAGCCCTAGATCCATATTCCATTAATAACCTGGAAGAACAAGAACAGCATTAGCGAGCAAGAACACTTACATGTGTCAATCCTGCGCTTCGCTTACCTCACCCATCTCCAGGTTTCACTGCAACCTGCAAGGGAGAAGGAACAAGGTCAGCATTAACAAAGCACTTACCTGGGCAAGCAGCACTTTGATCGCTCATCACTCCAGAACATCACTGCAACCTGTAAAGAGAAAAGAGAACACAGGTTAGCAATTAACACCAATAAACAGCGCAGCGCTCCGCGCATCAATAACTCACCGTGGTCTTCGCCATCGGCGCGGCAACTCCGAGATCGCAAACCATCCCTGTGAAAACAAAGACATTGTTAGGAAACAGCATAGTGGAGCAAGACGCCAAGAAGACAGAAACCGGGAGGAAAGAAAGACAGAAAAGACATAACTCACCTGCAAGACAGCAAGCAGAGCCGGAGTCACAGCCGGTCTGGACCCCACATAAGGGCACACGGACCAGTGAAGCAACTAGGTCCACGGAACACCCGCACCAACCATGCGCCCCTGCACAGACGCAGGACGGAGAGTTCAACGCACAAAAACCTAAGGTGAACAATAACCCCAAGGGAGGGGATTTGGACCAGAGGGAGGTGGGAGTCCACCCATCACAGAACCAGTATCTTAACCCTCCATTCTCCTGTTATAGGCGCTACCCAACGTCTGGCACATAACCAAGCAGAGAGGGGACCGGGATATTGCTTAGACCTCCATCCAGTATCATGTGGCGCCCCGTGGATACCAGGTGAATGTAACATCAAGCCACACCCCTGAGATTTCTCATTGCTATGCCTCTTCCCCTCGCCTAGTGAAACCACCCCCCCCCCCCAGCACTTTTTGCTGGAATTTAGGACCTTTTGCTTTCTATCCTGAACGAGGAGATCCCTTTTTGCCTCCTTCATGCTTATTTGCTCGGACTTTGAGTGTTTTAGTTTTACTATGGAATCTACTTTCCTCCATATCTATTTAAAGGCATCTGTGCTTAACCTTTGCAGCACACAGCACCCTATGTGCAGAGCTGCTGGGAACCGTTTGGTTTCTCCTTTGAGATTCTTACTCTATCCTTAACTACTGTTCTTAAGGATAGAGGGATACTTTGTATACTATCCTATGAGAGATTAGCACACACCACCTTATGTGGAATGCCAAAGGGTACCTAGTATCCCCCTTGTCTCTACTCCTGTGACTTCCGAGTCACAGTGACAACCCTAGTTATGGCTGGTGGCAGTGGACGTGTTCTAGCAACTATTGCACCAATTTTTACTGCAGATTTTATTCACAATCTCGATTGTGCACAATCGGGTCACCCATGTTTGAAAATGATGGCGCCTTTCTTTTTTTGCCATTTCTCATGTGGTTGTGCTTTGTTAGCCCTTCTACCACCATTCTGGGAGGGGGGGGGGGGGTCTGTTTGTTGCCTTTGGCGGGAACCCTTGAGTGCTTCCCCCCTCCCCCCACACACCAGCTTCAGGGGGTCTGCAAAGGTAGGAAGTGAGGAGCGCCACTCCCCTGCCCTTTGTCTGCCAGAGGGCCTGAATGTAACCAGTTCCCACGGGGGGGGGGGGGGGGGGGGGGCTGAGGGGGAGGGCTGGCTGTCCCAATTGGGCAGCCACCCACCCTGTCTAAAATGCAGATAGGAGCAGGAAAACTTAAAAAGGTGAGATTCATGAGGTGAAAGGCAAGTCAACCACTGGAACAGAAGATCTGAAGAGGACCAGAGACATCTACAGACCATTCCAGTAACTGAAGCGACCACTGCTGTCCGGACTCCGTTTTCTTAGACAGAGGAGCTCTGAAGAGGCCCACTCCTTCCTTTTGGCTTGTGGAATCAACCAGCCCTGAGATGAACTACAAATCGAGCCATCACCCAAGGCGCTGTGTCTTTCCAGAGCTGCAGACCGCGAATACCAGGAGACCTCCCACCCATATGCAGTACATCATCTTTGGGAGGCCGAATCCATCCAGAAATTTGGTGAGCTCCAGTTGGACCTCCAGAAGCACAACCCCACTCATCTACATCCCCTCACCGGAGTGCAGGACAGCAGAATCGAAGATCAACCAGGCAAATACCATCCTTTGTTGGAGGTGCCAAAACTGCATACCGACCAAGCAGATCAAAGAAATCTGTGCCAAGAGTCCTCTCTCGAGACTGCTGCTTAGACATTGCATTCAGAGTCCTTCCTTTTTGTCACCAGAAAGAGGAATCAGGAGACTGGGTCTGTCGCTGCTGCACAGGGGAGAATCCAGCTACGTTTATTCCTTCTAACCGATGGTACTGTGGGGCTAACAGTAGAAGTTACCTTGAGCCGAAGCGTTGCTCGAATGTGACAGGAGTGCATGAAGGGGTCTGTGTGTCCACCCTACCTCTGACTGAAGCTTGCCAGCTTGTGTCCCTTTAGGGTCTCCTTTTGCATTCCCCCCCCCCCCAACTTGTGTTATATTGTTGAGCATCTTATTCTAGCCACTAAAAGTATCCTGAAGAACTCTACTTATTCTGATACTTAAGACGTTGGCTCTACTCCTACACTGACAGAGAATGGACTTTAAAAGCATTAGAAGCTCCGAAAGTGTCTCTAGAGCATTAAGATAAAGACTATCTGATATGGTTTTGCTAAGTAAATGCAGAGGGATGAAGTCTCTTTACCCCTTTCATAAAAGCTTCAATCACAGCAATGTGCCACCATGAAACCTTGCTCTGGGACTAGGTGTACGCGCTAAGTGTACTTTGAGAATTGAAAACCAGACCTGAATCTAACAGGTGGGTTAGGTACAGGACGATATGTTTAGGTGAGCATTCAATAGGATTGATTCCCTTGCCGTTAAACCAGACCATTTGCTGGAGTAGCAATGACTGATGTTAGGTTTCCATGCTTCTCAGAGTATGTCCATGCATCTTTGAGGGAGCTGGAGGGGCCCAATCTTTATGACCACAGGAGCCAGGCTGCTAAATTGAGCGTTTGAGGGCATGAATGTAGGGTTTGTCCCTGGTCTTGAGACAGCATGTTGTACGGGCACGGAAGCCTCCTGGGAAGGGAGACTGACATTGCCATGAGATTGAAAAACCAAGGTTGGGGGGCCCACATCAGGGCTTCCAGAATAATCCCAACTGGCTCTTAGTGCATCTTGTGCACTATTCTGTTGAGCAGGGGAAATCGGGGAAAGGCATAAACAAATTTCCCAGACCATGTTATCCAAAGACTGTTGCTTTGGAGCAGTTCTGAGGGTACCAGGAGGCGTAATCTGGGCATTAGGCGTTCTCCACAAGTCGACCTCTGGGAAGCCCTATTCTGCGAAGACGCATGGAGTACAATGTTCTACTGTAGCCGCCACTCGTTCTCTGTGGGGGGTGGGGGGCAGGAGTCTCTGCAGAGTACGTCTACCAGAAGATTGAGTTCCCCTGGAACATGTGAAAGGAGAAACATTTTAGGTTTGAGAGCCCACTTACATATGTTCTGGGACAGTTTGGACAGCCCTTGAGAGCAAGTGCCCCCTTGTTTGTTGAAGTAATACATAGCAGTATTACTGTCAGTGAGGACTAGAACAGTCTTCCCCTGGAGGTTTGTTTGGAAGGGCTTGAACACTGCCAGCAGTTCCAACAGGTTGATGCAATTGGATGCTACTGATGAGGACCACACGCCGTGCGCTGTTTGTTAAAGGATGTGAGCCCCACCCTGTCAGAGATGCGTCTGTGGTAAGAGGCTTCTACTGTGGGGGTGGTGAAGGTCTTCCCCTGCAGAAGGTTTTCCCTTGACCACCACTGCAGAGACTGAACGAGGGCTGCCGAGACAACCACTAGATAGTCCAACTGGCTGCTGGCCTGATACCATTGGCTTGAGAGTCACTCTTGCATGGGGAGCAGCCGAGCATGAGGCACTAGTAGATGCATGAATCTATCATCCCTAACAGTTTCATGGCCTTGCGTACGGTCACCTGGTGACTGGGTACATAGTGAGGGATCTGGAACAGCAGGTTTTGAATCTTCTCATTGGAGGGAAAGACTAGGCCGTCTTTGGTCGGAATTAGAGCCCCCAGAAACTGATTGGGGGTCTAGGCTGGATTTTTTCTCGTTGATAAACTTAGGTTGATCATCTTCTGGGTATTTGCTTGGCATGTTCCGTATGAATCCCGTTATCAGCCAGTTGTCGAGTAAGGATGGACTGCCTGGCAGGTGAGCAGCTACTACTGCCAGTACCTTTGTGAATACCTGTGGCACTGAGGCAATGCCGAAGGGGAGCACTCTGACTTATAGTGGGTGTCCTCTATCACGAACCTGAGGTACTTAATGTGCGCTGGCAACATTGAAATATGAAGGTAAGCATCTTTCATTTCCAATGTGGCCATGTAATCCCCCTGCTGCAGCTGAATAAATACCCTTGTTTACCTGGTGAATGGGAACGACTTCTATGGCACCCTTTTCCAGAAGTCCTTCAACCAGCAGGATGCGCTGGTGTTCTGGAGACAGGCGTCTGCTCTTCGTTGGGTGGTATGAAAGTGGTCGGTGAAACTCGATGCAGTAGCCATGGGTGACTGTGCCACTGGTCTGGTCTGAGGTGATACCCTCCCAGGCATGAATGACTGACAAGTGACCAGAACCTGCAAGTCACTTTGATGTGGAGGCCAAGGAGCCTATAGGAGTAGAGTTCCTGCCTCTATGAAGACCTCTTTGTTGATATTGGTTGTTAGAAGAGCCTTGTCCGCCGGTCTGGGGGGAGGAGTGGGGGGGGTGCTCCCTGAGCCATATTGTCCATGGAGAAAGCGGGAAAAAAATTGCCCACGAAAGGACTAGCGGGAGTTAGAGCCTCCACGCTGGTGGAAGGGCTTAGCCGTGATCTGGCTGAGCAAAGTTTTGTGCTCCTTTATCGCAGTCTCCAGGGCGTCATCAACAGCTTTCCACAAAAAGGTTGGAGTCCTTAACTGGTTTGTTAAGAGGCCCAAGTTTTAGGGTTTAAAGCTGGAATTCTTTAACCAGGCATGTCTTAAAGGAATAGCGCGCTCAAAATGATTGTCCCGAGGGTTCGGGCATGTGTTTTTAAGCATACGTTGATCGATCGTACAAACATTTCCTATGCACCTTACCGTAGTTTGCCTTTTTTTTAAACACACACATGCGAAATCAGGCAGCAGGGTGCGGCCATCTTGTGAAAATCTTATCCATTGCTGCATCGCCTAAGGTGGACTGCCCTGGCGGCACTAAATCATATCCCCCTTCGCCCCTGAGGCCGACATCACCAAACCTAGTGATAATCTCCGCCTATCTCCATGACATTACTGGGCAGAGTAGCCAAACACACCCAGTCATCACCTACATGTTAACATTAGTTGACGTAGAACCCGGAATATCAACACGCATCTCACAACACAGCGCGTCCCAATTTTTAATATAAACTATACTTTTAAAGGAAATAGCAAAACTGTAAAATTGGTAAAGTACTTTTATTTCACAATAAACGCTCCGAAACCATCCAATGATTGCCATATTCAAGCAAATGGGTAAATGTTTTTCTGTTCTCGATCCACAAATGTTTATCGTGAGTCATGCAGTGTTCCCTTTGGGTATAAGAAGCGCATTGACGGACCATGAATCGCAAGGCTTGGGCATCAGCTTGGCGCTAGCCCAGCGTAAACTATGTCAGGTTGCTCCTTATCGCTGGTACCACGTAAGTGCAGATCGGCCCGTGGCGATCATCCCAAATAAGAGGCATTGTGATCCAGCCATTCAAGTGGATCTGCAGCTGCCACTTAAAAACCCTGTCAGTTGGTATCTGAATAGATGACAATCTCAGAAAGGCAGGATGTAGCTGTTTAAAAAACATAACAGAAATGTGTCTCAGTAGCCGATCTTTATTACAATTTATCATTTTACCCATTAATTCGGCCCGGTGTTAAAATGAATGATGAACATAGACGTGAAATAAGGGGAAACAGAGAAAACAATGTGGAAAGTAGTCTAAAATTTGCTTCAGAGGTTAGCACTATGGAGTATGTTCAGCTCGAAATGGGATGCAGAAGTTGATGCTACAACTCGAAGATCACAGACGCCAAACTAAATATTAGCGTGGAATTTGGCTTTTGGGGAACCCAGTGGTGGACTACATCCATCTCCATGCTGGACTGCCCATGTGCCAAGCATACATATATATACATATATATATATATATATATATACATACACACACACACACTTGTATTTGTGTGTCATTGCAATATGCCAGAAAAGAACAACCCAGTACAATGTAAGCCAGCAAGAACGGTTGGCTAATGATATGTTGACTCATTGGCCTATAAAATTGTCGAAAGTAAAACTTACATAATATTCGGCATTTCCAGTCTCTCGGCGTAACGCCATTCAGATCAACAAATTTTCATAAAATGAAATTACATGTTCCTTTGTCCAGTTTTGGAATGGTGACCCTTATCATATTTGACGGTATTACATCCCTCCCTTCACTCATTCCGGAATCCTCCCTTTCTTTCAAGATTGAAAAACAATTGAACCTTATACTGTGTGCGATGCGTGGGTTTGCTCAGCACGCACGCAAAAATTCAAAGCCGCTGACCTTCACTCAGAATGGGCGCCAATAGCCCTTGAGACCATAGTGGCATTAGAAATATTTTTGAAAAATATATGAATTGTTTGCGGCTATCCACCAATAGCGTGTGAAATCGAGTGATTTACTTTGTTCCTCTGGAGAACTTTGCACTCTCCCAGCGACTCCCACAGCCAGCCCACACTACCCGTCAGCTCAACCCATCTCCTGTTACTACGGCAACTCATGTAAACATTTTTTGCAAGGAGCAAGTCTCGAGGCCTGACAAAATGTGCTCGTACGAGAATGTCCACGCAAGCCCTGGTGCAACCCCCTCCTGCCAGGCCGCGGTCCCCTGAACCACTGACCGCAGTTCTCCTTGAACACATCTGGTTTCCAGACACTAACCCCACACCACCTCAACCTATATATTCGAGGCCTATAAATTGCACACGTGTCTTTGTACCACCCCACTTTGTGTCACTAGCGAGGTGAGGGGTGTGGGGATCTTGCCCCTGAAGCAACCAGCAGGGGTGGGGCGACATTGATAGCCGACAGGTCTGGCACATCAGAGCTAGAAAGGGGGGTGGAGTGATGCATGTTAGTTTAGGACAGAATATACTGTGACTGGGGTCTTTTTTATTGGGAGGCACTCTGGGGTGGTCAGCAAGGAAGTGTCACTTCTGGTACATGAAAATAACAGCTTTGGAGGGTCACAAGGTTGAACAAGCAGTAGTTTTCCAGCAGTGAGAGGTGCAGGAGAACATTTGTTGAGATGGATGAACAACTACAAGTCATGGTTTGGCCTTGACACACAGGATAGTGATTTCAGAGGAAGAATTAAATGAATACTCTTGTTCACAACATCTTGTCTCAGCGCATCCATGAGAAATGGACTTGGGAGGCACAGGAGGAAAAGGTGTGGGCTGCCAGTGCTCGCGGCGCTGCTGAGAGGGAGGGGGAACTTCGCAATGCCAGAATGCAGCCTAGTCCAAAGTCGAGGGTACACAAAAAATGCAGTCCAAGTATTGGACCGACACACAAATACAACCTGTGTGTACTCGTTTCCCCTCCGCCTGTGTCTAGCAATAGCCCCACCTCTGCTTACATCAGGGCCTTCTTCCCCGTGGCTGCAGAACGGCAAAAGGAGGCGTCCCCCACGAGTGCAAGAGCAGGATGTCACTTACGCGTATAATGTATGGGGGCTGGGGGGCTCAACCAACCCACTCCTTCCTTTTAGCAACGACCCCAACACATGCCCCCACAAATGTATTGGTCAGATTTCAGCTATTTCTCACCAACAACCCACTTCGATGCGCTGTTTTTCTCACAGGCAGTAGTTCTTGCATTCCGAGTATCTTATCTAGCCTAGGTCTCATCCCTTTTTGGGGACGAGTAGTTATTGAGCAATTTGGGCAACTGTTTGATAAGGCAACTGCAGAAACCCAAAGTTGCTTTCAAGGTGTTATCCATCTGGCCCTCCCACGATCAGTGAAGGTCCCACAGTACCTCGATGAAACTGGGAAGTGTGAAAGCACATTACATTGTATGGCATTTGTAAAAATGGTACTTGTTGGGGGAGAAAAAAAAAAAACGCGACAAAGGCTAGATTTCAAAAGACAAATTGGATGCTTTATTTGGACACTTTATATAAAAATTGTTGATCAAGAAAACCGATGGCAATCATTTGTACCTGGAAGTGAACTGTTCCACAAGCTCTGCTTTAGGTGGACATGGCACGTTTGCAATGTATGTGTCCGCGGAACAAAATTGCGTGCAATTCCGTGGGAATGTATGTCCAAGACAGTCATAATAAGATCTTTCACAAAATCGAGTTACATTTCATAGTATATTGGCTTGACTGCTACACAATGGCCTTTACGAAAAGAAGCCAAAAAAAAAAAATGTGAAGCGTCCCAAAGTTTCCCCACAGTCCTCAATTGTTCACGCCCTACATTCTCATCATGCACTAATACCACTAGTAATGTCCTATATTACATCCTGTCTATGCCGAAATGCAATCTCTTGGGCCTGTACTTTAGGCACATATTGTGGAACACATCCAAATCTCCCGTGTGACAGAATTCAGTGAGAACCTTCAGATCTCTTGATAGAGTTTTATCAAACACAATCTTCTCAAGAGCTTTGTGTGGAGGTGAAGATGGAATCAACCACTTCTTCCGTTCCTGCTCTGGCGACAAAGGGCCATGTGCACATTGGTGGAAACGTTGGTTTTCTGTCCAAGAGTGAACGTTGGACCAGCGGTGCATTAGTGACCGCCATTTTTCTAGTAGAATTTACACAGACCCATCACAAGTTTTGGCGCTTCACCAAAGATGGTTGCTGACAGACTGGGACCACTAAAATATATTCAGAACATTTTTTTTCTGCAGCTGAGATTTTTTTTATTGATTGATTTAGCAACATGCAATACATCAAATTGATGGCAAATATTTGGAAACTGCTCTCATTGTCTTGGCTATTGAAACGTGTGTCCGTGGCTATGAGGCCGATTTGCATTCCCCTCGATTGGAGATTTTCCAGTGATTTTATAAAACCAAGTTTCTCCACGGCCACTGAGGATTTACATTCGGACACCTGCACGACCATCGAACTCACCACTTTCAGGACATGGGAACTAAATAAATTGTATGTGCAGTATTTTGCTGAAAATTCAGAGCTGTCACACTGTCCCATCGCCAGCTAGCCAGAACCGCTTTTCGGAGAATGTACTTTGAATAGACATTTGTTCAGTTTTCCAAGCTTCACTAATAGCAGGGAATAGATATTGATATTTGTAGTACTGAGTTTGAGAAAGGAACTGGAGTCCCACAAAGGGACAGAAACTGGACAAATTACTGACACTAGAGCCAAAAAAAAAAAAAAAAAGCTGCACGTAGATTTCCAGCTGGCAGTTTCCCCAGCATCAGCTGAGCAGCCCATGAAAATTTTGCATGGAGTATTTCACAGGTGGCTTGCATTTTGAGGTTACTGCCTTATGATACACGAGTCACATTCAGCAATTGCTTCCCGCATACTCCCCCTCTCACTGAATGCACACATTTCAGCATCATTTATAATCTCCATCAAGCAGCTGTTGAATACAATGTACCTGGGCTCCTTTATTAGACTATCATCCTCCATGAATGTGGTTTGACTCAACTGGACAAACTGCAGTCGAGATCTTTGGCTAGTTCCTCAGTGAATTGTGTTGATTATTCAGTCTTTATTATTTCAGCTTCTGTTACTTGAACACGAATCGGAGATAACATCTATGTTGATGGTTTTTTGGGTCACCCTTTTTTGGCGGGTGTCTTTTGTGTGAAGTGGTCTGCGTTTAATTCTAAAGCATCTTCATTAAATTCAGTTTCATCTTGTGGAGCTCTCGCATTGTAGCACTGGTCCAACAACACTTTGCTGACTTTGCCGGTCACATTCAATTAATTTTCTGGCCATTGGGCAAAAGCATCTCGAGTCTGCCATTTATTTGAACACGCTGCGCCTCAAATAATAGTTGCTCCATGGTCAAATCAGTTTGGCAAGCAGCCTATCTGATTTCTGTAGCTGTCTGTGTCTCCATAGTTCGTACACTATCAGGCAACTAGAAGAATGGTTGGAAAAACATGTTGAATTTAAATCTAACATACAGTATATGGCACTTTAGATTTTTAAAAAAAGTATCGTATGAAGGCACCAGCAAAAAACACTGTTTGAAAATGAAATGGTTTGTAAATTACCATAGCTTTCTTGGTTTTCTGTGAAACCTTTACTGTAATAACTTCACCAGCAAGCTGGTCCACCGACTCGGAACCACGTGCCTCCTCTTTTATACACCCCTAGAAAAGAGTATCCATTAAAAATAATTCAATTGTATTTGAAATCAAATTATTCCACACACATGGCTTACACAGATACCCTTGTACACCATGTACATTAGTCAAAATATACATTTTGATTTTCACCTGATTGATGGCTAGTTTACTCGATGAAAGATGACTGTGCGAAACCCAATGATTGAAATGTTGCACTGAAGCAATTTGCAAAAGATGCTCGTTTATAATAATGTCAATGTCTAATGGTATCAGATCTAGGATCAACTCATTCAAGGGAACTTTCAGTTCGCATACCTCTGGCTCTGTATCAGCTCCGAAGGATGATTGTAGTCGAAGTACCAGCATCACCATGTAAAACAAAACTTGTTTTAGTATGGATGAAAGAAAGTGAAATTGAACACACAATGTGATACAGACAATGGTACATATCAATAAAAACCCATAAATGAAACAAAATGTAGACAAACGAAACTATACGTAAATTTGATTATATCTCAAATTCCATGCATAAAAAATGTCAGTAACTGAATAGCTAAATAAAAACTACCTGATGCGCGCTCGAAGCGGTTGTTGACTCCAGGAAAGACATGGATGCAGAATCTTACTCCTTCATATTCAATGCATTGTCATGGATTTGTAAAGGGCAAATTAGATTTGAATTAGAAATGCTAACCTAAAAAAAACTGACATGTAAAGCAACCGATTACTCAAAGATTATGCTCATTTCCAAGAGCACTACAGCATATTTTTCTGTGCCCAAAAATCATTTTCTATGATGCTCCTAAAACCAAGGACAGACGTTTAGCAAAATGGGGTTTAGTTATAATACTTATTCACAAGATTGTATTGCTTTATAAGGGACATTTACACCTAAAATACCAATCCGTCCATGTAGTTACCTGTTCAGTACCCCAAGGCCTACAGCTAAATCAGGAACCGTGACTCACCTGAGGCAGCATGTGCATGAATAGTCTCGGAATTACATTTGGAAGCAATTTACAAGACTGAGTTGATGTCTGTGTACTGTGATTGGTCGTACATATTCGTGGCAAAGAGAAGGCTGCAGAAGCGATCACCCCTCGAGTCCAAGACTTCATGGGTTCTACTTTCAAGCTCTTCCGGCACTAATCCGCAATATCCGACCCATTCTCTTATTAGATCTATATTCCTCTGGAAATCATGCATTGTAGTGCCTTTCGGTTTGTTATGTGTCTTAGAACAGCGAACCATAAATGCAGGCATTGTTGGAAATTCTGTAAAAAAAAAAAAAAATTACTTTGCATAAAAGCGTGAGAAAGATGGAATTATATACATTTCTCTATGCAATCTATGATTTGGTCAAAGCAAAACCTGTGTAGCGTAGCAGGCTGTATTACAGGGTAACTTTCAGACACAACTCATTGATGTGATGCAAATCTTAACATGTTACGCTTCCCTTGAATGTACTATCGTGCATCAAAAGGAAACATGCTTATTGACAGTCCGAAAGATGCAATTCAATCCCAATTGACACTGATGACAATTGCTATTTAATCGCTAACATAACAAACTCAAGTCAATGGCATGAATGAACATTACACTGCTGGGTACTTTCGTTCGAAATAGATAGAAATGTAAAGATCAAGGAGATATGATTAGGTGAACTGCCCTTACCTTGACCAACAAACAGTTAGATTCAGCAAGCAGGGTAGTTAGTAGCAGGAGAAGAGAGGTTCACATGTAGCACAATGACAAGCTGACTCGCAGTGGTCACAGAAGTTCTGAGGTAGCACATTTACAAGTTGACTTGCAGTGCTCAAAGATGTTCTCATGATAAATATCAAGTGCTTTATAAAGAATTAGAAAAGTGGGTGTGTACGTGAATGAAATGTATATGGCGTGGTCTCTTGTGGATTTCAGGGGCACGGCCTACTTCATGGGGAGCCTGCCTGGAGACACGGGGTCGGAGGAGGGCATGTGAACAATGACCCCTGCATGTAAGATACCTTTGAAGTGTACATGGTGTTTGGCACCTTGGGCATTCCCACCCCTGCCAGCCCCCTTTGGCAGCGCACACCTACTGGTGCCAACTGCCTTTGTTAATGGGGGGGGGTGGGGGAAATGGATGGACATGAGGCATTACATGAGGATACACATTATAAACTTTGGGTTGCAGCACAGTGTGGGAAAATCCCCTGTACTGACCGCTGTCAAATGGCACCAACGACACAGGCGGGTATTACTCAAATGCTTTTTCCAAGCCTCCCATGAAGCCACCATGTAAACGAACGATAGGCCACCATCCTGTACCACTTGTGAAAGAGAAAGATACAAACTGTTTTTAAATGAACAAGGCAAGTGTATTAAGCCTTAGTTGAAAATGCAATCTTGTATCCAATGGCATTGTTGCCAGTACAAATGTTACTTAGAAACACTTCAATATTGAATGACTATGGATTCCATTAAATTTGGGACAAAGAAATATTGCTTCATGGTTGTACATGAAACATAAGGAGACCACTACGATTTCCCCAAATTGCGAGTGATGTATAGAATTGCAAGACTACATTTGTTTGGCATAGATAGATCAAAGTTACGAGAATATAGGAGACAACCATGAAATGGTAGTGGCCTAAGTGACATCACAACTAGAGTACACATACTCGTTACTTGGGTTGCGAGGGCAAACATTTGCTCAAAGTTCGTGCATAAGCACCTTCATAATCCTGAACACGAACAGGGTGAGGGCAGGCTGTCCTGAAGTCTGGCAGCTCAGTAAGGCATTGCGGCCGTGTCTCACTATCCGATATGTAGGACAAGCATCCAGTTTTCTCGGCAGCAGCAGCTCTCCTCCTTGGTTGGCATTACCACACACTGATTGCAGGTACAACAGGTGGAAACGTCCATGCAACTAGGCTCAGGAATCGTCATCCCAACTGTCGTCTGAAGCCCCATCGTTTGTGCATGTTTCTCTTTCGAGTAATTTCACCTCAGAATACTCCGGCTCGTACTGGTAGGGCTGCATTGTTGCCATTATGGGGCAAAATATAAATGGATATTAAATGGTACGGTATCTGTTCGCACGGGCTACGAGCAACAAAGGTACCTGACCAGAGCACACAAACGAGGCACAGAATACTCCCAAAAAGACAGTGAAACAATTGGAAAAGCAAATCTGATGTATGATGAGAAGCAGTCTGTTTATTGAGGAAAGAGGCATCCTGCCATTTCCATGGAGACACGTCATTAGCTGGAGCGCAGAGAATGTTGACACGAGATGTGCATTGACGTTGTGAAATGGGCGGTATGCGTCTAGTGATGTCAGCCTCACGGGTAGGGGATAGGATTTAGTGCCGCCAGGGCAGTCCACCCTGGGTGATGCAGCAACAGATATTATTACAAGATGGCCACACCCTGCTGCCTGATTTTGCATTTGTAAAAGAGGAAAACTACGGCAAGGTGCATAGGAAATGTTTGTACGATCGATCAACGTATGCTTAAAAACACATGCCCGAACCCTCAGGACAATAATATTTTTGAGCGCACTATTCCTTTAAGTAAGGTCCCCTGGGCTAGAGTGCAGCCATCGGTCTCAGCAGAGGCCAGAGTATTTTTCAATATGTTGTGGGTAACCAGTCTTCCCTCAGCCACGACTGCCAGCAGGGGTGATCGTGTGGGCTCTGGGACATCTTGAAGACTATCCTGGACCAGGCCCCATTGGACATTGCTGTAGCTTTCCAGGAGAGTAGTCTGGTTTGCAATCCTAGTAGAGTAGGCTGCAGAGGCAGTGACCAGTTTACCCAAGGCATAAAGCATTTTACAATCTCTATGTGGAGGGGCTTCGGCTGAGGACATTGGAACCCCCATCCTTTTACGAGTGGTAGTAACCACCAGGGAGTCCGGTGTAGCATGACCCCTTATGCATAGTGGGTGGGAAGGTGATGGGCGGAATAATTTTTTTCAACCCGGGGATTGACTGCCCGTGTGAGAGACGGTGCCAACAAGGGAGTGGCTAGGTGCCTCTTTATAGTTCAGTAAGGGGATGGCTTGACTAGTAGGAGGCTTCTCCTTGAGAATACCCTCAACAAAGTCAGTCTGGAGCTGTATCATGTGTTGCAATCTGGAAATGATCGGCTGCCCTTTTTAAAAAAACATTGAACATCTGCTTGTCAACAGGTGACGAATCCGTCTGTGGAGGGAAAGAATGGGGATCTAAACAGATGATGTCCAGGCTAGGGGTATGAGTTGGTGATAGCCAATGGCCCTGATTCCTCCCCCCCCCCCCCCTCATCATCATCATCATCATCTTGAACCCAGTCTGGGTCCAAGATGAGCTGTGTCTTGTGCGAAGGGATTCATGTCCTCAGATATCATCCGCCTGTGTTGGGTCCTCTGGGATATTCAAGATATCCTCCTGGTGTCCCTGTGCAGAGATGGGGAATTTCTGCAGTTTGTAAGGAATGGGGTAGGAGTGCTCTTCCCTGGGTCTTTTGGGTGTAAGGTACTTAACAGAAAAGTCCATGAACTGGGCCATTTTGTCCATGCATTGTTCAAATAGCCCCCACCGACCCCCTCCCCCCTAGTCCATAGGGAAAATGCAGTAGGTGGGAATTTTACCCAATAAGGCCATAGAGGCTGAGGGGCTTCAGTATACTTGTGCTCTGTGGCTGCCGAAATGATGCCGAAGGCTTGCTGATTTTCGGCGATTGAATCGAAGGTCTCAACACGCCCGCGGTGGTGCTTGAATTTATTTTTTTAGGGTGAACGCCCTGTCCAGAGGTACGCCCAGTCGCATTCCGCGAAGGCGTTTGCGTGGAGGGCGCCAAAGTTTTCGGCATCCCTGTTGGTGTTGTGTGCTTCTTCAACAACTGTCAAAAAGACCTTAGGAGTTGTGCGTGGGTGCTCTTGTCGCCGGGGTGTGAACTCCCTGTAACAGAACCAGCGGCCCGTCTGTACAGGTCAGGTATTTGGGAGCCCGAAGTCTCCGCCGAAGTTGATGGCTTCCAATTCGGTGCCATGGTTGCTGATGGATTAATCGTCGTCCGAAGCGACAGCGCCAACGGGGGAATGGCTTTCGGCCTGCATAGCGTAGGCCGCCCACTGTTTAGTCCGCAGTCTTCGAAAGAGCTTACATGAGCGCTCATCATGGTCTCGAGGACGACACAGATAGCATTCCCGATGTGTGTCCTTCCAAGGAAGCTTGCCATTACGATCGGCACAATTTAAAGGGCATCCTCTCCATAGCAGAGGGTAACAGCAGCCAGACCAAAAAGAGACAAAGGGGAAAAGGAGATGCATTCAAATACATTATTACAGAAGAATACACCCAGGGCCCCACTCTCCCAACTGTAAGGGCCTGGCCAGAGGGCCGAGGCCATGCGGTCAACAGACGTTGAACAGTTGCCGAGCAGTTTGATGTCTTGGCGGCAGGAAGCTCACAAGGTCGTTGAGAAGATTAGTCGGGAGACTAGACGACCGTAGGGACAAAGCTAGCAATATTAACTCTTGCGAGCTCCGCATAGGCGATCAACTGGAGTGGCGGAAAAAAACAATCTGAAGGATCTCGACGCGCAACGGATTTTGGGTACACTACACGTCACGGATAGTGTTACAGTCACGCCCATGTCGAATCAAGATGCAATACTCATGAATTTCCACTAGATGTCCGACTATATGTGCAGATTCACAAGCATCAGAAAAGTATTTATCTACCTTCCTTGTGTAAAGGAGAATACATGCATATTTGTAATATAACATTTACAAATAAGTGTTTTGTTGGCCTATTGCATTTACTGGGTTCAGTGTGCTTACCTACAGCTCACATCCTTCTTCTGGCTGCTCTGCCATTCTACCAATATCCTTTGGTAGTACAGACTTGTACTAAGAGTTGGGGAGCTGGTTAGGGATATCAATCTTTTGTATACTTCATCCCCTCTACTAGTGAGGGCCCCAAGCACTTTTTGCTGGACTTCTGGGCCTTTTTCTTTAAATCCTGACTGAGCGCATCCTTTTTTCTACCGATTCCTTCTTGTGGGCTCTGTCTTTTGGAACTCTATTCTTTGTGTTCTACCTGTACTATGGAGTCTGTCCGCTCCATAGCTCTTAAAAAGCATCTGTATTCTCCTATTGCAGTACACGGCTCCTTATGGGCAGTGATACTTAAGGTCCTCAAGATTATTTTTCTATATACTCCGGTAACTATAGTTCTTAAGGATATGAAATACTTTGTGTCTCTACCAAAACTCTACAGCATGAGAGATGGCACACGCCACCTTATGTGGAGTGCCAAAGGGATACCTAGTATCCCCCTTCTCTCTGCTCCGGTGACAGATATGGCTGGTGGCAAAGGACGTGTTATACCAACTATTGTGTAATTGTTATACCGCAGGCTATGTCCATAGCCTCGGTAGTGCACAATAGAGCCCCCCCCCCCCCCCCCCTCCCCCAAACCCCCCCCAAGTACCAACTAGGAGCCTCCCCAACTTTTTCGCCATTACTAGCCTGGTTGTCCTTTGTTAGCCCTTCTATCAGTGTGGGGGAGGTCATGGTTAGGAGAGTCTTTCTGAAGTCCAACTAAAAGCTTAGAAACACCATTCAACTGAGACAGAGCAGCCAGGCTTATCTTAGGCGGGAGAAAGGTCTGTAGAATCAGTATCAATGAAATTGTAATACAAATGGTCCAAAGTGAAACACCATGTATTGTAAAAATAAATGGTTTAAATACAAGTAGGCCAAGATAATCTTGGGGAAAATAAGTACTATCACAGATCATATAAACACATAGAAAAACATTATGCTTGAAGGTGCACAGACTAAAGCATATTAATCTTATTTGGAACTCCCAACAGTAGTTCCAGTGAAGTCAAAACCAATAAAGTGGTAGTAGACCCTAGCAGTTGTACTGTGAGGCTCAGCAAGAAATCACATAGTAAATGAACTGCACAATATACTTTGTCAATAGTGGAACACTGATTCTAGGAACAGTAAAACAAATCAGATAAGTTATTCTAGCGGAGTAGGAGCTTCGAGTGTAATATTCGATTACAGTTGTTTTTCGGTTCACAGACTAAGGGAAGCAATAACTTATTTTAGGATAACAGTTATACTCGAGGTAAGATAAACCTAAACACTTTACAGGAGCTATGCGCAACTAAAGGAAGGTATAAACCGAAGACTGTAGGTCTTTATGAATGATTCAAAGTTAGGCTAGGTAAAACCTAATGCAGACTTATCCTGCACAGGATAACAGCAAGTCAGGGGAAGCAAGATCCAGTTGGGGGATTTATCCTAACAGCAATAGTGAAATGAAACAAACAGCATTACGGAAGAGGCACAACCAAATCACAGGTGAGTAATAACTTTACATCTACTTTCTGTTATGATGGCAAAACAGTTTCTATGGAAAGAAAGATTTTACATACACTTTTCAGAATGGCAGAAGATGTCTAAGGTAATGAATAACTGTTCACTCTCAGAGTTACAGTTAACAACCAACTAACTTTTAAACGCTTACTTTTTTCTAGGCAAAAAGTCCAATCCTTAGAAGCATTTCCCTTATTCTAGGAGCACAAGTGTTCTCAGTTGTAGAAGGGGGATCACTAGGGTCCAAGAGGCAGGTCAGGATAGGTTCTTAAGTAGCAAAGGTCAGTTCCTAAGGAAGACTGTTATAACAAGTACGTACTTTAGAGTTAGTGGAGGGTCCAGGGGCTCCAGACAACACACGAGGATTCCAGCAGGGGCCTCGGTGCACTGGAGAGGCCTCCCAATCACAGAAAACATCCCAAAACTACACAGGAATCACAAGAGACTTAAGGTAAGTAACTACCGAAGCCAGCACAGAAGATTTTGCAGCAGGAGGACTTCAGGATCTACAACCAAAAACCTGGTTGTTGAATTCCTTCAAGACGACAGGACACTGGAAGGACTTTTGCAGCAAGGATCACAGGGAAGGCTCTAAGCAAGGCTTTCCTCGTGGCTGGATGTGGCACTGGATTTAGTGCTTTTTTTCAGGAGCACAGAAGAGAATATTGCTGGTCGGATTCTAGTCGTTTGCAAGGTCCAGCACTCTGGTGAGGAGACTTCGGACTGGAATCATGCCTCTGGAGATACAGTAGGATTCCCTCAAAATTTTAGCGAGATTCGGAAGACCATAGACAGCACAAGTGCTCGAGTTCGCAGCACGGCGTAGGATGGCTCAAAATGCAGGTCCTCTTGAGTCTAGTGGGTCTCACCTGGCTCTGCGTTGGGGGTTGTTGTTTTCAGAGTCCCCAGGTCGATTGGAAGGAAGGGCTACAGCAGGCTCTGAATAAACAGCAGGCTCTCCGGTCGTTAGAAATAGTTTCAGCTGCAAATTCTTCATCTTACGCTTCGGTTTCAGTGGTCGACTACCTCTTCAGCTTTCAGGATCTGACTTATGCAGGAACCCAGTCAAACTGCCTTGCAACATTCGAACTTGGGAGGTTGCAATTCTTTCAGGACAGCCAGCCTCCCAGCTTGAACTGGAATCTCACTTGGGCTGGAAAACAAAGGGCTGCAGAGTTTGACTCCTCCCTTCCTTCCTTCCTTCCTTCCTGCCTGCACAGACACTCTGCAGCCTGGACGGGGAGTCCACAGGACTCCTGCCGAGGATGAAAAATAAAAATAAAAAAAAAAAATAAAATCAAAGGAATTTCCCACCCCTAGAGGTCAGAGGAAGGAGCAAGAAAGGGCAAGGAACACTAAAATGGCAAAAACAAGACATGGGCTATTTTGGTAAAATGAGCACCCATGGGTGCCTTTACTGGCGCTGTGCAAACAGCCCTCGGTAAAGGAACACCAATTAATAAAAAGGTTCACTGCCACCAGCCATTAAAGGTAAGTTTGTTCTTGTAGCACAAGTGTTACATTTAAAATGAGAAAGGGGTTACTCCATCTCCCCAGCACTCCGCATAAGGTGGCCTCACCTAATAAAATGTAAAAGGGATCCAAAGATCCTGCTACCCTTGGGAAATGTAGTTCTCACAAGGTTACCCAGAGAAAGTAAAAAGGGGGAGCCCCTAGGGCAACCCAGCAACAGAAGGCACTTATTGCCAAAAAGGTGTCAAAGATGATACATTTTAAAAGACACTATAGCAAGTCTTAAAAATGATACCCATAAAAAAAATTTTTAAAAAAAAGTGTAAAAGGGTTCAAAGTAACAGGAGGTATAAGGACACAATACACCAATAAAAACAAAAAGTTCTGGGGTTGACCCAGGTCAAGAGGATTTATACTTGCTATGAAAATCGTACCTAACAGTCAGTGTGTGTGTTTTTCCATGGGCAGGAACTCTTGGGGCGTCCCCGCCTAGGCTCCAGTGTGTCTATGCAGGCGGGGGGGGGGGGGGGGGCAGTGGGGAGGGGGTTCAGGGGAGAGAGGTTTTCAATCCACCTGTTCTTTGTCTACCAACCAGAGTGCCTGAAAACGATCAGCTCACAGGGATTTCTGGCTGTCCTAATTGGACAGCCAAACGCCCCTTTCTGTAAAATGCTGAGAGAATACAAAGGAGTGTGCTGGAACTGTATAAAAGGTAAGGCTCCTAGAGTGAAAAGCAAGTCGATCACTGGAAGTTAAGTAACCGAAGAAGACGACCAGTGATGCCTGCGGACCCTTTGCAACACTGAAGCAACCATTGCTGTCTAGACCCAGTTTTCTGTGCAGCAGAGGAGCTTCCAAGAGTAGGACTCCTTCCCTTTGGCTGGTGGGAACAACCAGTCCCAAGACTAACTTTGAATTGAGCTATCGCCCGAGGTCCTAGGACTTTCTAGAGCTGCGGGACCCCAATACCAGGAGACATGCTGCCCATTTCGAGTGCATCGTCGTCCAAAGGCGGAATCCGTCCAAATCTTTGCAGAGCCCTCAAGGACGCTCCAGAGATCCGATCCAACTCGCCCAGACCCCCTCAAAGCATGGCACTGCAAGAAGTGAATATTGACCAGCGATCCGAGTTTGTTGATGCTGCAGAAAAGGCACCAAAACCGTGAACCAATAAGTTGTTGAGTTATGCCCCAGGTACTTCCTCAAGTCTGCTGCTGAGAGATCACATCCATTATCCTACCTTCGGTCATCGGACCAATGAATCCGGAGGTCAGGTCCAGAGCTGCAACACTGCCGAGCATCCAGCACTAACCTGTTCTTCTAACCCAAGGTTGCCTTAATTTTCCCTAAGTCCATGCCGGTCTCCATCTTACCTACCCAGACCCATTCCTCTTGAAAACCTGGTCTGCAAGTTGGTCACCTTTCCCTCCTCCACCCTGACCATTGCTAACATCTACTGTCCTCCAGGCACCGTCTCCCTATTCTTCTCTGAATGGGCTGACTTCTGCTCTTTACTTGCTTCCACTTCCTGGGTGACTTCAACATTCAATTGGACTAGCTGTTCTACCACTCTATTCACCGATCTCTGCTTCTCGCTTTCCCTCTCCATTTTCCCTTCTGGGCCAATACACAGAGCTGGACAGGCTCTGGATGACCTCATACACTCGGACATCTCTTCTCCCCTCCTCCATTAGTCACCCCTCTATCCTGGTCCAACCACTCTCCCCTCACTTGGGTCCATTTGCCCCCTTACCACCCCCAAAGTCACACCAACCTCATTCACTGACACCCGCCCAATGAAACGAGTGACTGTGGCTGCCTTTGCCTCCACCTACCTACCCCCTCACCCTCCCCCTCCCCCTCCCACCTCCGACTCTGCCTTCAGCAAACTACACCTGTATCACCAACACCCTTGATATTCTTGCCCCAGTCGTTTAGGATTCATCTGAAACTTGCCTAAAAGTGTAACACTCGGTACGACTCTGAACTTGCAGCCCTAAAACGAAATTGCAGGGCAGAACGAAGTGGCTAACCTCAGGCTCATCCTCTGACAAACTGGCCTGCCGCCTGCCCCAAAGGCAATATAGACTCCCCAACCGTGCAAAGAAAAGAGCCCACATTCAGGCACGGGTCTCCGACGCAGCCAATAACACAGCTGGACTTTTCAAAATCTACAGGGAACTAGCCAACCCCTCTGCAGTCTCTACTCCCTCTGAGGTCTCCTCTTCTCCAGACCTTTGCAATGCATTGGCCTCACGTTTTGCCACCAAAACAAAGGACATTCTGACCTCCTTTCTACACTCCGCCACATCCTATCCCCACTCCCTCCACACCCCTTTCTCACCCGTCACTCCCGAGGAAGTTACCAGAGCTGTCCGCTCCATGAAGGTCTCTTCTAAACCAGTCTCCCCTTGCTCATCCAGGACCATCAAGGCTAACATTGGCTCTTGCGCCTTCTCTCGCTGAGTTCTGCAATCACTCCTACTACAGGATCTTTCCCCACCCCCCTAAAGCACTACTCCTGAAGAAAAAAAAATAAAGAAAAAAATACCTTTGTCTGACCCTACCGACCCTACCTACCCTACCTACCCTGCCAGCTATCGCCCTATTTCCATCACCCCCTTCCTTGGGAAGATTCTTCAGAAGATGTCCTTGCCCCAACTCAAAATGAACTGGTTGGTGGCATCCAGTACCATCAATCGGGATTCTGAACAGCACGGAAACTGCTCTTCTGAACACCTGTTAAGAACTGCTCGCCTCTCCGGACTCCCTGCTGACTCTTGCACCCTCCATCATCAGACTGCCTTTCTGCCATCCAGTCGTGGTGCACCTCCAATGGGCTCTGCCTCAACACCTGTAAAACTGGTATCCTTTCCATTGGGACCCCTGCTCCCTCTTTCTTCCCTTCACTCTGACCTTGCTCCCCCCTGCTCCTTCAACTGAGGCCAGAAACCTTGCGAGTCATAGAGGGAGTCAGTCTCCTCCCTCCCCAAGAAGTCAACTACAGCTCTTATTTCTCAAAGGAATTCTACCTTTTCACACTTTCCAGCAGAGGCGTGATGTGACTCAAGCCCTAGTTCTCTCTAGACTGGACTACTGCAATAGCCTTCTCCTGAATCTTCCTTTCTCCACTCTGCGACCGCTTCAGCTTATCCAGAATAGAGCAGCGAGATCCTTAGCCTTAAGCCCAGGGACCACATCTCTCCTGTTCTAAAAGGTTTTCACTTGCTCCCAGTTGCTGCACAGATTAAATTCAAATCCCTCTGCATCATCCACAAGGCTGTCTGGGCCTGGGGACCACATCATCTTCAACTCTATCTCACTTAATACTCCCGTTAGACCTCTTTGCACCTCTGGCACCAACTCTTTACATGTACATCATATTTTTCTGCTAGTTTTTTTACATATAGAGTATGTGGCGAGGACCACGTTCATCATGTTGACAGGCACTGAGAACTGGCTGATAATGACGGCACTTAATAAATTGGGAGTCGCTAGTGCCCGTTCCATCTGCACGTGTGGTCTGATGGAATGCGTGGCATACCAAAAGCTAAGGAATTGGGCTGCCCAGAAGTATCTTTCTAGGTCGGGAAGGGCTAGTCTGCCGTTGGATACTTGCAGTATCAGCATCGAGTAAGCGACCCTAGCTGGCTTACCCGCCCATAGGAGGTCAAGAACAAGGCTTTTGATTTTCTTCAGAAAAGATTGTGGACTAGAATTGGGATGTTGGCAAATAAATATAATTTAGGGAGTATGACCATTTTCACCAGTGAGGCTCTTCCCCACAATGTTAGTGGGAGAGATTTCCACCTATTCACTTTTTCCTGTAGTGTTTTTGCTACTGTTTCGTAGTTGTCTTGAAATACGTTGTGATACTTCAAGGACATTTGTATTCCCAGGTATCGTACCTTTGAGGTTTCCGATACAAAATGAGTCGTCGGTGAACTGTGTGGTATTTGGCGTGAGTGGGAGTATACTAGATTGTGTGATAAATTTTTAATCCCGATATCGCCCCGAATTTAATTACTTCCCTCCTAATTGGATTAAGGTTTTCTACAGGGTCATATATGAATAACGCCACATCTATGTATAACGAGATAATTAACGTTTGTGGTCCAATGGTGAGACCCCTGTGGAGTTTCTGAGCTCGAAGTTTGACGCTAGAGGTTCCATTATTAATGTGAAAATTAGCGCAGAGAGAGGACACCCTTGCCTGATGCCTCGCTGTAGTTTGATGGGAGAGGATCTTGCCGAACCTACCAGTAATGTGGCTTGGGGTTCGTTGTATAGTAAGGAGACGAGTTTGATGAAGCAGGACCCCAAACCCATCTGTGTAAGTACAGCGAACAAGAAGGACCATTCCACGGAGTCTAAGGCTTTCTCTGCATCGAGCAGCACCGCTACAGCCTGGCTAGTCCGGGGAGGGGGGTTGGTCGAGGGACTCAATGCCAAAAAGCCTTCTGATGCCAAACGTCGTACAGCATCCAGGAACAAATCCTGCCTGATCTGCGAGCACGAGGCCTGGCATCAACCTGTTTGTGAGAATTTTTGCCAGTATTTTATTATCAAGGTTGAGTAAAGAGATGGGTCTGTATGATACACTCTGAGGGGTTTGCCTGCCTTATGTAAGAGGATGATGTTGGCCTCGTGGAGCGACCGTCCAATCTGGAGCTGGTGTTGTGGACTGCCGAATAGAACGTGTAGTCACTCTGATTCCAGTTGTTGTGTCTCCAGGTGTCTTAGGTTATAGGCTCTGCATATTTCTTGTATTTGAAGGCTGCTTTAGAGGTCGGTAGTGTCATACTTCACGATCGGTCCTTCACGGGGTCGAGAACGGTGTTTAGCTCGCCTCCCCAGGTGATTGTTGCCAAAGTTTGCGTTGTGAGATGCGTCAGTACACAGTCCAAGTTGTTCGCCCCGTCTACGTTGGGGCCATAGGAGTTGACAAACATGATTTCTTTGCAGCGATGATCCCCTTCACTAGCAGTGCTCCACCCTCGGTGTCCCTCTCAGTGTCTATTATCCGAAAGCCAGTCGGCTGTTAATCAGGATTGCCACTCCCCTGGCGTATGATGAAAAGGGGAAAGTACCTGTGGCATGCCCAGTTTCTGGCCCACTGGTGCTCTCTTCCAGGGAGGAGGTGGGTTTCCCAAATCAAGGCAACGTCCACTTCATGTCTTTTAGGTATTGAAGGATCTTTCTTGTTTTAGAGGGAAGGTTGCCTCCTCTAAAGTTCCATGTGGGGACATAGAATTGTTCTTCCGGTATGGATGGTTAGGCTGATGTTGGATTCGTCTAGTAGGGACGTAGGACTCCGGGGAGGCGTGCTGATCTGGGGGGGGGGGGGGGGGGGGGGGGGAGTTCAACAGTGTCTGGCGCAGAGGGTTCGGTCCGGCGTAGAGACTGGGGGTGAGGCGGGTCAAAGGCACATTCCCAATCCCATTCTCTGGCTTCCTTCCTTACACGGGCAACCCCCAACTGGCCCGTTTGCTTATGCCATTGGAAACTGAACCGCAACAGTGCTTGTCCGTCTCTTGCTTTCCCTCCCATTAACATTGAACTTGTTTGAGATCTTTTTGCTGTGCAAGGGGCAAGTTGCATGGCCTTGGAGTGATTAACTCCCATGTGTATTTTGGTGGGTCGGTGAGTTTCTTGTATGCAAGTTAGGGGACGTTGCTCCCGTGCTGCTTAAGGTGGGTTTGTTTGCGCCGTCTCTTTGGTTTCTTGCTTCATTGGGGTTTGGCCCAGGGCATCCTGCTCTATCAAGGAAGGTGTCGGCCTCCTCTGGCGTCTGGAAGAAATGGACTTTGCCGTTGTGTTGAATTCTGAGTCGTGCTGGGCATAGCATGGAGTAGGCGAGTTGATTGTCCTTGATTGAGCCTTTGTCTGACAGAGGTGAAGGATCTTCGTTGTGCCTGGACTGCCGGGGAGAAATCTGGGTAGAAGTGTATTGTCCCAGTCATGATTTAGTTCGCCCTTTTCCCTGGCTAGGCGAAGGATGTTGTCACAGTCTTTATAATTTAGTCGTCCGGCGATGATTGGCCTGGAGGGTGCCCCCGGAATGGGTTTGGAGGAGGGGATCCTGTGTGCCCATTCTACTACGAACATGTGGGAGAGGGCTTCACGACTGAAGAGGGTAGTGCATCGCTCCTCAAAGTCTTCAATTTTTTGCTGCATCTGATGTTCCCTTAACCCAATGATCCTATTATTCCTCCTGGAACGACTCTCCAAATCTTCACATTTAGCGTTAGCTGCTAGCATTTGGGCTTCCAGGCGGTTTACTTTGGCCACCAGGGTCACGGTGCCATCATCTAGGTTTGAGACACGTTGTTCCAGCTCATTTAGGTGTTCTGTGGGTACCCATTCTATGTTGCAGGAGATCCACCTTTGATGCAAGCCCATCCATTTTGTTATTAAGGCTCCCAATGCTGACTGTAAGGTCCAGTAAGAGGCTTTTGATATCTGTGGAGGAGGTATCCTCATCCATCAGGGGGGTGCCGCTTGCCATAGGCACTGGGTCCTCTTGGAGCCTGGTGGTTTTGGGGAGTGCGCCAAAGGTCAATTTCCTCTGGGAAATGTCAGTTTTGCCCATTCGGCTGGGGTCGAAAAAAAAAAACCTGATGGCAGGTAGTGGTTGCGCTGGCTGGAGGCTTTCAGAGGCGGAGGTAAGATTAGGCTGGAGTGGTTTGTGGGGTAACTGCGCCTGCAGGATCAGAAGCAGCACTTGGGCTATTGACTCCGGGGAGGTTGCTCTTTTTTGTAGGTCTCTGGAGGAGCTTAGTCGGGTGAGGACTGGCGTGCTTTCCCCAGCGACAGCGTGTCCGCACTGGGAACCAGGCACCAAAGTTAGTGGCTGGCGTGCGCTCCCCGCCGGGGCGGTGGGGAACAGCTCCAGCACGGTGAACTCAGCCGGGTGATGTGTTCTCATAGGTTGCAGTCGCCGGGGGTGATATGGGCGGAGGATTAGTGTCACTGATATAGGCGGACTGGGCTGGTCTCCCTCAGCCCGCGCTGCGCCTCAAATGTCTGGTTTGGATCAGAGTGTATTTGGCCAACCTGGGCTGCTGCCAGTCCGTGTATGCTTCCCCCAGTATGCTCTGTACCTGGTGCGGGTGTTCTGCTGCTGGGCGCACCACAGCAGCACCTTCTCGCCTCCTCTGCCCCTCATGGGCACTCCACAGTCAGCGTGTAGGTTGAGAGCTGGAGGGGGCGCCCCTCACCCGAGCCGCAGCACCAGTGTCTTAGGCGCCGGGGGGGGAGGGGAGGCCCTGGAGTTGGCGTGGACCCACTCCTCCCAGTGGGCGCTGTGCACTGATGGTGACCTCACGCGGCCCTCCACGGTCTCGGGCACCCGCCCCAGCCCGGTCTGCGGGAGTCTTCGCGGAAGGTCGAGGCTCTCCCAAGTCGGCTGCCGCGATCCGCCGGCACGCAACCTGCTCGAGTCTCAGGCGATCGCCGTGTGAGAAGCGGCTCCCCCTCTAGGGCCCAGCCGCGGCTCGGCGCCCTGGCTCCCAGCGGGCCTGGTTTTTGCTCAGAGGCACGCGTGCCGGCACGAACAGCGTTTTGGTTCTTTGCGTGTGTTTTTTCCCCCCAGGTTTCTCAGGATGGCGGAGTAGTGTCTGGTAGACACAGGCAGTCGACGATCAGGGCAGGGGTATACCGATTGAAGGATGATTTTACCGGATTAATATTCGGCCGTGCGGGAGCTCTCTAGGAGGCAGCCATCTTGGTTGGCCCTCTAACGCCCTCTTCTTATATGTGTTTGCTGAGTAAATGTCTTACCATAAATTTGCTAAGAACCGCATGTGCGCGTAATTACCAATAATACGATCACATTGTCTTTTCCCTAAAGTTGCAACAAATGTAAACATGAACAAGCACAAAAGTGAAAGTGTCCTTTGAAGTGTAAACGTATTCTGAAGTGTTCTAGTGTAAACATATGAGGTATTTAAAGGGATTCTGGGGTAAATCTAATTATAAGTGCAAGTGCTTCTTTGATGTACAGGTCCAACAAGGTTCAGTGTACTTACCTATAGCTCACATTTTCCTCTTAAGATAAGCCTGACTGCTCTGCCACGCTACCAAGTTACTGAGTTAGTACAGAGTGATACCAAAAGTGCGGGGGGTCTGCAAACCACTGGGATAGCTTACTATCAGTATTAGCTTAGGAAAACTCCCCTAACAGACCTGTATGCCAAGGGATAGTTTCAAGCAGACTTTAGGAAAACTCCCAACACAGCTCGTTTCCCTGTTGCTGCCTCTGGTCTCACTGCCCGCTCTGCAGTATTCCACCTCTCCGATTGTATTCGCTCACCTGCAGGTGATGTCTGGGTTAAAAATGTCCCGCCCAGCAGACTTTGCTTTTGACAACTAGACAACACTCTGTACTTGATGTCACATTCACTCCACAGTAACTCCTTGTTCATCTTCTTGGTCCCAGTACTTGAGGCTTTCTGGAACTTGGGAGTCCAAGGACATTTTAAATGAGATTGTTGTAGAAACAAAACTGCCCAAACATTAGACGGATGTAAATCTGATCATGCTTATGTGAATAGAATTGGGTGGGGGTGGGAGGGGGGGGGGGGGGGGGGTGGAGGTGGCATGTGTAAATGGGGGGGGTTAGAGTAAAGAAAAAAAATGCAAGATATATTGGCCATGGCAGTTGTGTTGATGTTCTCAGACCGGACCTTATAGCAGCGTGGCTCCTGCAATGCTAGGATGCATTGCCAAGTCTTTGTGGTACTGGGGTTTGAGGAGTGCAGATGGGGGCAGGTGGTGCAGTTTCTAAGCCAGTCAGATGAATTCCATTTCCACACTGGGGTTTTGCTCCCTGGTGCGAAAGGTTACCGTGGGACACCCAGGAACAAAACCACCAGGGAGAAGTTCACAGTGAGGTATGCAGGAACAAAACGACAATGGAAGTTAATTCCAGATGGCAGAACCACAATACTGGGAGCAGTTAGTATATGGTAAAAAGTACAATGGTGAGTTAATCAGGGGTACAAACAATCAGGCCATATACAGCAAGACATAACAACCTTGCAAGTAGAATTACAAGTCAATATGAAATTTAGGTGAACACCATCAAATGTTAACAGTACTTCAAAGATTGAAGGTACCACCTTCCTTTATCTTACTGCACCACAAAAATAATGTTTTCCTACAGCTATTACATGCAGGCTCACCCGCAGAAGCTCCCGATCTCCAATGTCTTTCACAAACATGTCCTCCAGCTCCTGGTCTTCCAGGCTCCGGTGACGCCGTGGACGATGTCTGACAACTGGAGAGGCCCATGGGCATGCAGCAGGAGAGTCCTGCAACAAATACGAAACAGAACCCGTTTCTAATATTTGAAGACAATAAATAATCTCAGAAAGAGTTATAAGTAGGGGAGGCGAACAAGCAGTCAGCTCAGTTATGGTTAGAAAAAATAAATATATACAAATATACATTTCGCCTCTTCCAACCACCATTCCCTAACAGGGACTCGAAGTGACAGCTTACTAGAAGTACCAAGCAGGTAACCAGAGGTGGTGTGAACATATCACACAGACCAGCAACAGTTCACTGCTGCTGCCACTCCCATATGCAGAGTAGAGTATTATTGTGGCTCACATGTAAATGCATCATCCAAGCCCCAGCATCAAGAGCAAGTGTACATACCAGAGTGCCTCGCGTGGCATTGTCTCCCAGCACTGGGGAGCAGCAAGCTTGGCTGGCCTGGCTGACCTTGGTCTTTTGCAGCGGTTTCACCTTTACAATCTGGAGGAAAAGGGTCAAAGCGTGACTATAGCTCATTACAGGGGACAAGGAGTAAAGTGCCTTCAGAGCACAAAGACTGGAGGCTACATGAAACGCAATAGTATTACGCATAGTAGTTATCCCTGAACAATTTGCCAGGATATTTTGTATTAGGATTTCTTCCACCTTCTCACCATAAGATCTTGGAATGCTTTTGGACAGTGGGCTCACATTAGAAGCACAAGTAAACACCATATTATGAAAATATTACAATTTACACTTGTATGCAGCGATCCCATTTCCTCAACATACCAAAAGGACCAGTGCCACAAATGCATTGATAAGGTCAAGAATCGACTACGGCAAGCATTTACTATTGATCCAAAACACTATGCTAAGACTTTTACTAACACTTCCCAGGAAGGAATACATCACTGCAACCTGAGAAGCCTCCACTGGCAACAGGGGAAGAAAAGGATCAATTTTAAAGTATTCTATAGCACTGCACGGTCAGGGAGCAGAAATCTTTCAAACAAAAAGCATCCTCTACCAATTATGAAGGATCCTTATAGAGCAGCGACATGCTACTCCCAAGGTAGGGCGCAAAACCGCTGGGAGCTATTTAGCTTCTGCTTTTAGCCTAGCGCAGCCGGTTTAGCTTGATACAAACAGCTACAAGGGCAATTTCTGACATCTAGGAAAACCGGTGACATGCAGACACAAATGTGATAAAGTTTGTTAGCCTTGGTAAAGGAGGGAGAGGGAAAGAAAAAAAAACGCACACGTACACACATCTAATGGACATTTAAAGCATAATGGACACAGTTTACATTCCATGTGCAAAATGGGATTTGTGGTATGCTATGTACTAGCTTTTGGTTCCCAGATATAGCTCCTGCCTGCTAGCCGATGCCTGATAACCAGGAGCTGCTTTTAGCACCTGCCCAAACCATAATGCCGATCCCTGCATGAGCTACAAGAGGAGAGGGGGGGAAAAAAAAAAAAAAAGGCACAGCATTCGCCAATCTTACAGCAAAACAGTGGAACCAAGTCCCTAAAAGAAGCTGGGCAACAGAAGACCGCTCATCGTTCATAAAACGATCAAAAACTTGGCTATTTAGAACTCACATGACCAAGATCATAGCACATCAAAACAACCTCAGGGTTCATCCACCAACACAAACAGCAAGAGTCATCTCTACACCTTTCAAATCAACTTGAAAACCCACCCACTGGCCATATCACCCTGAAACATACAGTATACAAATTACTATCCACCTATATATCCCAGCCACACAGGACATCAGTTGCACCTGCTGCCATAAGTGCCAGCAGTGGAGCACAAAGTTTTTCTTCCAACAACCCTCCCGTTAATAACACCCCCATCCCCTTACATTCACACGAGTATCTGAGACCATGACAATGGCAGCAGTAGAGTACAAATCGCAAGAAAAGAAAATAGGACATACGGAACTAGAGCTTTTGAATGAAGTATTTGGGACAGTTACTGGAGGCTGGAAGCATTCAACGGATGTCACAACCAAATTATGGTATTACTCTGCTCCCGTTTGCTGGAAATTAAGACTGCAAAAACTGGGACACTACAATAGGACCAGGACATAAAGCAACTCAAAAGACAAGGTGAAAACCCACAAAGAAAATGGAACTGCGTATTCCAATTGATACCTTAGCAACAGGATCATGGCATCCGAGCAAGCCTAGTATACCAGACCAGTGACCAAGCTACAAAGTAACTTACCTCCTTTTGATACTCTGTGTTGCCCCATGAAGCAGAGCGCTTGTGTGAGCCTGTGCTGGATGCATCCGTAGGCCATGACAAAGGGGTCTGGAGGAAAACAAGGGTCAAGTCTTTAATATGGGCTGTAAATGAGTTAACATGGTGAAGAGAGAAAAAGCAGCAAGGCGACTATGAAGTGCCAAATATCTTCACAAATAAGAACTGCATTTCTTAATTGTAGTTTTCTTTGCAAAAGATTTTCTCTGGTCAATCAATACCTGGCATGTTTGTCTGCCGCAAAATATTCGGTACCACTGTTGGTGCTGTCCAGCTGAAAAGGTTAAGTCACTTAATTTGTACTGTGCATCACTGCCATGTGCACGGTCTCCAGGTGCTCTGATGAACCTGGAAGGGGGGGGATTCGGCTATTTGAGAGGCAGGGGCAGCATATTAGGGCCTGGGCATGCGCTGGGAGGCTAAGTGCGTTAGTTGGTCTTTGTGAAGTACTATTTTTACTTTTTTCAACTTTCCTTCCATTGATTTTGCAACCCACACCACCTTAAGTGAAATGTTATAGGGGTACTTGGTATACCTTTTCATCTGGCAACATTTTATATGTCTAGTGAACGAGGTTTTACTATTTTTTCCAGTGCACTCCCACACAGCATCCTTTTTTTCCCCCAAAAACCCATAATGCAGAAGATTGCCATATACTCAAAATGGCTGCACCATCTGGTTTAAGTCGTGGCTGCCCGTTGGCCACCTTGCTTTTGGCCTGCTCCCTGACCTCAGGTCAAAAACAGATAGATCTAAGGCCATGCACATTCGCAGGTCCAACCTGGATTTCCAGGCAATGTGCTTTGATAGCCTGAACTGGGGAAATCGGACGGTCTAGTCCCAACCAACATTTCAACCAAGGGATGTCTGTGGCTGGGGAAATATGGGGGTGTGGGTCTAAGGGGGGCCCCTGGCCTGTTTGAATGGTGCAAATCCTTATTGGTGGGCTGGGCACACCCGCCCCACCCTCACAGCTTGGATTGTGGTTAATAGGAGGAGTCCTGTCACAGTTCTGGCAGTCTCCCACCTGAGCAAAGTATTCAAAGGGAATAAAACTCCATTGAATACTCAAGTCCTGCTCGGACAGAAAACCAGCATTGCCCAAGCCATCACGGATGTAGCCCTGTTGACTATTCGGCAAGCAGTTAAGAACCACAGTGCCTTCACCCCCCTGGACTGGTGGAATCAACCAACTGCACACCCTGCATCAGATCTGCCATCTTGAAATGTCCCAGAACCATCCAATGGACTGCCCCAACCACTGTCCAGGAACCTCTGCCACATGGTTGCTGTACTGGGCTGGAGCATGGGACTCTGCAGATCGGATTTACGGCACAAGAATCACAGGCTGCTACTCCCCTGCATGAAGAGGGAACAGCCTCAAACTTGTTTTGACCCAGCAAAAAACTGAGCCTGCTGAACCCTACCAGGGTTTCTTTGCTGCTACACTTTGGCACGTCCTGGTGGTCCCTCCTCAGCGTGGACTTTGTGACTGTCGTCATGTGGGGTCTGGACTGTCACTGTTGTAACCCATATGTAACTGGAGATCGGTGCCAACACCTAGCCAGCACAAATCCAGACCCTCCTACAGCTGTTGCATCCGAAACCCCCAGACACAGTGTCCCCAGCAACTCAGTGCCCTGGGGTAGGGAGGGTTGGATGGTTGCAGACTGCCTTTTTTCCTGTACTGGTTACAGTTTTGTTGCATTGCTTTTTACTGTGTTTAGTGTACATTGTGGGTAATCACACTTTGATATTACCAACAGAGTGCGTTTTGTACCAAATGCCATTGAGGTTTACCAGCTTAGAATGTTTAAAGTGTATATGTAAGAGTTCAACACAAGTATAAAAACAGCCAGCGTGTCAGAGTTTTGTTAACTGTACTTCAATACCATTCCCATGTCTACCTTTCTGCAGAGTTTAATATGCCTTGGAGCAAGGATCGAGAAGAAAAGGCAAGGATCTTGTTGGATCACTTTGGAAATACCTTGGACTACTCTATCCACAAGCTTTGCTCCTTCCTTCTGGTGAGCGGGACTATAAAGCCCAGGACCTGCACACACCACAGCAAGTACCTGGAAGTACTGCTTGCCCGCTTTGCCACGCTTGTTGCGTTGTTGCCTTTGCGGTCCAAGGCAATGCTTCCCGGTGATTGCTCGGTCACCCTCCACCCCACCCCCACCATAGAGGTGTTTTGATTCCCTCACACCAAGATGAAACGATCAATCGCTTCGCTGAAAACAGGAATGGCCCCACGAACTACAATTGAAAGAAACAATCTCAATGGAATTTCCTTTATCTCTCCGGAGCGGCCTCTGAAACGTGTCCGCTTCTCGTCTACTCCGTTGGTTGGCAATGTTCAAACAAGAGGCCCCCGCTGGAAGAATGACTTAAAGTCAGCGGATATCCGCTCTCAGCACGCATGGAAGAGTGCAAGTGAATAATGCCTCCAAATTGCTAACAGTAAAAACTGTTGATGCATCTTTAATTGACTTAAACAGAGTCCCGCTTTCTGAGAAGGGAAGCCATCAAACTGGCACAGGCTTAAATGCCATTGGGGATAAGGCAAACGTACAACCTCCTACTAATGTTTCTACTTCTGTCATCTTTGACAAAGAAAATGTTTCTCTGACAGTGCTCTTCGCAGCGTATTGACTGGAGCTAGTAGCATTCCTATTAGTAGGCCAGGTGTGTGTCTGAAGACCCAGCAGTCAGATCTAGATCCCAATGCTACAGATTTCACATCTCACTTTACCAGACAACCTTTTTATAAATCAGAGAGTTTCATTGTCCATGAAGGAATTATCCTTCGCTGCTCCCACCCCGCGCAGAACGAAATCCTCTGCCTCCTCTTCTCCTCCAGACAAATCTTCCGTCTCCTCACCCATTGAAGAGTTGAAATCACAACCCTCGAATGGCCTCGCGGAAATCGCCCTAACAGCGATTAATCTCGCAATACAATCCTTAGTCAAGCTTTTCGAAACCCTTGATACAAGACTTGCCTCTCAAGCCAATCAACTTGAAAAAATAAAATTCTAAATTGGCAATCATATTCAGCATTACCTCAAATGCAAAATAAATCGAAATTATCTGTCCAAACATCAGTAAACAGTGTTCCATCTCTCTTGATACAAGCAGCTTTGGATCCAATTCACTCGGAATCAGCATTTCATGCTGTACCCTTAATACCCACTCTAATTGTGGAGCAACTGGAGGAAAATCCCAAACCCAAAAACCCAAAACCTTGGAATCTGATCCGAAACAAAATACTAATGCAAGTTATGCATTGTTCTCAGGACCCTGTGAAAAAACAAAAGACCTGACCAATTAACCCAGCTAAAACAAATTCTGATTCCAAACAAAAAACCTGAGAACATAAAAAAAAAAAAAAAAAAAAATAAAACTCATCCTCTCAATCTAAACGATTCATAAATAATCTGTCTCAACCCAAATCAGCAGCAACAACAACCGCCTATAGAGCCATTACTAAAAAAATACATGTTACAAGCCACTTTAAAGAAACATCTAGATCCAGCTGGCACTAGAAACCTGACCTAGCATTATCAGCCACTAGCCGATCTGGTTGCAGCTTTATCGGCTGCCTCTGAATTTAATCAATTACCCCTTAGGGACTCTAATTCCTCAATGGTGGAAACTGACCTTCACATGTCACGTCAGAAGGAAATAAGTTAAGCAGTTGACACCTATATGGCCAATCGTCCCGTGCAAAAAGATCTAACTTTTACCCCATATGACAAGGACTGTCCCATCTCAAATGAAGCAGCAAATGATCAAGGAGTTAAATAAATTCCATCTCTTAATTCCAACTCAAATTTGCAAAATACTTTGACTGTTCCAGCATTTGTGCAAACAGTCAATGAATTCATTAAATCTAATCCTGAACCTCCGAAAAACAAGGGATAACAGAAACGGACTTGAAGCTGTTTATTAGAACAACCTTATCACAACTAATAGAGGCAATGAGCCCCCCTAAAGACCAATCAAAGCAAACTTCGGCTATCACTATAGATCAACAAAAAAAAAACTGAAACAAACTACCAAAAGACCAGCCATTCATTCTCTGGTTCTAAATGTTGCCCAACACCATGTACCCAATACAGTTTGAATTGAGCCTCTGTCTTGTCAATCTTCAGTGAAATACCAGCTCTGAGAGATATTGGCACTGTTGATCTGGAACTGGTTGAATTTATAAATCCATTAAACAGAAGAGCTGTTATTTTATGGCTAAACTCCAAAATTGTTCTTAACACCATATGGATGGTTAAATCTCAACTCCTAGATCTGGGTTTTGAAATATCACCTTTCCTTTCTCCCTCTGCGATCCAAACACCCAAAGAGTCTCCTCAGGTGCTTTCTATTCCAAATGATACATCCAAATCACAGTCCACAACAAACTCATTGCAACTGTGGATTATCCAAGCATTAGCTAGTTTATGCTAACTCATTGAGATGGTCTCTAGTCAGCTGGAATTCTATGGGGTTCAAACATCTGATCAACAACAGGACTCCACGCTGTTGAATTATGATATTTTATTACAAGAAACCTAGTTACTATCTTCCCCCATCTGGAATAATTATGATATCCTCCTTGTCCCAGCTAAAAAAGCCAAATTAGGTTGTCCTACTTCGGGGCTGCCGATTGCTATTAAACAGAGCACTCAAATTGCCTCAGCAAACTGGTTCTCACCAACCAGTCATTCAAATGGTTAAACCATCAAAAAAAAAATCAAATAGTTTAAGCTGTTATAAATGTTTATTGGAATCCGGATGGAATAGACAGGTTCCTACAATCCATAACCAAAACTCTGGATTTGGTTGCTCAAGAAAAACATTGGCACACAATACTAGCTGGTGATCTGAATCTACATTGTAGAGACCCTAATCGATTTTTAGACCATTCCATATTATCAAAATGGAAGAATCTAATCAAATCCAGGAACTTGTTTATGCTCAATGGAGCCTGGTCGTCAGATGTCCCACCCTCTGCTACTTGGCATAGAGGAACTAGTTCAGCGGTTATTGATTTTGTCTATGTGGATGCAATGTTATTTTCTCAATTGACATCTTTCAATGTGATACTCTCTAATTTAAGCGATCATAATATGTTAAACTTGTCTTGGGTGCATAAAAACATGGAGGAGACATCCCAGTGTGAAATGCATCCAGGGCAAATAGTGGTTAATACTGCTAGGAACAGACTTAGATGGTCTGAACTCACTGAATGCGTTCAAGAGATGTCACGCTTTAAAAGTCTTGCAATTGAGACAAGAGGAACATACATCTAGTTTGGCATATCTAGAATTAATGCAACGATTTCAGCCCAAATCTATCCAGATGAAAGCCAAACAAATACCCTATTTGCATGTTTATAATCCAGAAGTTCAACAAATGAAAACACACGTGAGACACCTCAAACGTAAGGCCCCAAGATTACCTATAGAAGATAGAGCCAAAGCACTAACAAGGATCAGCACCAACTATAAAAATTGGATGAAGGACATCAAATCTAAGCTATATCAAGAGGATGGGAGCCATATGCTTAGGAAACTATCTAGCAAAAACGCATCTCAAATCTAGGCTTTAATAAGCCAAGCAACTGCCGGAACACAGGTGGCAGTTCAAGCCAACATTATTAAAGAGCAAGACTGGATTGACCATTATAAAAAAAATATATATATAGTCTCCTGTCTCTAATATCCCAGAAACCTCAAACAGAGCAAAGGTCCTTCTGGCGCAATTACGATCGCAATAACATTCTATACTACATGAATAAAAGTAGTCATTCCAGAGCCCCTGGCCTGGATGGATTTTCTAATGCAACCTTAAGACAATATCCAGACATCTGGGCTGATATTTTAAAGATCATGTTGGACAATAGATTACTCATTCAGCTCATTCCGAACTCCTGGACTTGTTCAATCACCATACCCATCTATAAGAAGGGTGATCGTGCAGACCCAGCCAGCTACCAGCCTGTATCACTGGTTGATGCTCCCAGTAAAATCTTTGGACGCATCATCCTAAAAGAACTAAATAAATGGTCAGCAAATGAAGTGAAGAGAGATCCTCTGCAATCGGGGTTCGTGAGTGGGCTGGGCACTGCGCCCAACATGATTGCCTTAAGCATGATCCAAGCCCAAGTGCCATAAGAAAGCTACTGTTGTACTTCGCCTTCATTGACTTTCGTATGGCATTTGATTCTGTTGACAGGAAATTATATGCCAAATTAGAAGCATATGGATGTTTTGTCTATTAACTTTAATCAGATTACTGCACACCAACACTACTATGAAAATTAGACTCACACATGAAGGCCTTCAGTCATCGGCCTTTAGTACTCTACGTGGCCTAAAGCAAGGATGTATCTTGGCCTCAATATTGTTCAATCTTTTCATTCTTGATATGGGTTTGTTCTTTCTCAAAATCATTTCAGGCACTCCCAAATTAGGAAAACAGCGTATAACGTGGATGTTATACGCTGATTTAATATTGATGTCCCAAACTCAGATTGGCCTGCAGAATCTGCTGAATGTGCTAACTGATTTTGTCAAAAACAAACAACTATCAATTTGGAAAAAACACGTCCTAATTTGTAAAAACTCAAAAACGTGGACAATCTAATCATGTATTGTATTTGCAAGATGTTGCTCTTAAAACAGTCATAGAATACAAATATTTGGGAACTGTTGTGTACAACAAACCTTCAGACATGTCGTATCTTGCTACTCTCAACATATACATGAATAGTTTAATATCTCAGGCAGAGATTTTAAATCTCAAATATGGCAAATTCACCTGCAAACACGTGTTATTTTATGAGCTGAAAGTCATCCCTATAATGTTATATGGAGCTGAATCAAAATTAAACACCTACACAAAAATATGGAACACTCTTGAAGGCCATTTTTGGAAAACAATTCTGCAATTAACTAATTTGACTTCATTGCCACCAATTTGTCATGAATCAGGTTTAGTATCATTGGCAGCTCGTTTATGTTGGCGTATGTGTAGTCTTTCCCGCCAATGTCTTTTGGGCTCTGAGGCTAATAACATTCTAGGCGTAATAGCTCATCAACTTATAACATCCATGAGTAGCTTCCCAAAGAAATGGCGCGAGTGTGTCCTAGAGACCATGGCTGAAGCTGATATAACTATAGCCCTATTACTAGAGAATCCCTCTCATGCCAAGACAAAGCTGTATCAGTGGAATTGGATTAAAAATAGGTCTATTTGTGCGACTTATAAAGATTGATACTAACTGGTTCGGTCACAAAAAGTTGTGGGTTATGGCCCCCTATTTAGTCGAATGCCCTTCTAGAACTCTAAGGCAAGTTTCTAAGGTTTAGGTTAAATCTTTGGCCGACCAGATACATTTTAATACGACGAAAGAAAATCCCATCAGACTTGAACTGCTGTCATTTTTGCCAAATGGTCACGGTTAAAGAAACATTACAACATCTAATGATAATGTCCAAAATTACTTCCCCAGAGAATGTTATTGTTTAAGAACTTGGTTCATATATATACCATGATAAAAGTGATGATGAAATCTGGCGACATCTGTTCTCAACAGCGAGATTAGCACTTATGAAAGCTATAACAGTTTTTAGATTGTATTCTACCATTAGAAAGAATAACCAAGTCAAATATTCTTAGCTTCATTTTATGCTTCTGTTTTTTACTCCTCTTTTTTTCTAAAATGTAACAATTGTTAAATTGTGAATGAATTAAGTGTCTTGTATCATGTATCATGTTTTTGTATTTGAAAAGTTGTTTAATTTCAACTAAATCAAATAAAAAAAAAATATGCCTTGTGAGAGTTGAAAAATCCCCTCAGGACCATCTCCAGTGCTGGTTCGGAAAATCCCCATTACCGTGTATAGTTGTGTTTGGGGGCATGGGGAGAGGACCTTTTTTGTTGCCATGTGCAGGTTTGAGTTTGTGAAAGGGGGGGGAGGGGAGAGGGGGAAATTGAGGGTTAGTCCTGCAGGCTTTCCTGACTGGGTGCAAGTGAAAGACAATACTGTGCATTGTGGTGAGAGGTGAAGAGTTTTGCAGTTGAAGCAGGCTGAGGTCATCCGATGAGTTTTTTATATTAAAGAAGGGGTGAGGTCTGGAGACGTTTTAATAGCACCCAAACTTAAAATATTCTAATCATTGGTATCTAAGAAAGCCACGAGTTGGTTTGGAAACAGGCAATGCATGACCTGGTAGATGGGTGCAGTTACCACTGTGAGTGAAACTGCACTGGCTCCAGAAGTTAAAGACCCTCTGCATCGCCCACAAGACTTTATGGGGCCGGGGCCAACACTACATCCAACTCTTCCAAAACACTTTCTCGTGCCCTTTGCTCAGCCACCTCAAACTCTGAGGGGCTGATGCTTCTCCAGGTCGAGAATGTTTGGTGAGGGGGGGGCGGTAGACCCCTTTCCACCGCAGGCACCTCCCTCGGGAATGGCCTACCTGCCCCTCTCAAACTTGACCCAGACAAGCTGAAGTTCAGGAAGCAACTCAAGACCTTCCTTTTCACTTCCGCTTTCTCTCCCCTGCTGACCTACCCGTCTGCTGTGCTGACTGGCTGCCCTCAGTCTCTTACTGGGTACCAGCCTCTTCCATGACCAGTCGTCCCTGCACTGTCTCTGGCCCTACCATAAACTGCCTCCTCGCACTTACCCAGAGCCACGCTGCCTGGCTGCATGTACTCCGAGCAATGCTGCCCTGATGCACTCCCCCGACACTTCCCATTCTCCCTCCCTTCCCTGCACTTTGCGTTCGCACTTGTAATCTGAAATGGCACAAGGTCTAGTAACACGTTTGTTTTGTGCTCTCCTCAGACTTCCCTGCCTTGTCGCGCTTAGAAACACTCGAGAACAGGCAGGTTATAAATTGCATGCATCAAAACAGTTTAAAGATTTTTCAAGTGATCAAATAATGTGTGGATTTCGCTTGGTAGCATGTTCCACAGGCTTTGATAGCGGATATCCAGGGACGATCAGAGAGACTGAGGATTTGCTGCTTAGCTTCTCAATGTTTTGAGGTTTGGTTCAGATGGTGGTTTAAAAAATACATCAGTTAATTGGAGGGGTTGTATACAGGGATTACATTGTTGCTTCCCTTGCTTAATGGGGTGTCAATTGCTTGCTGTAGATGTAATATTTTATTTCTGAAGTGGTTGATGAGATCTTTGCACTGTGTTTGAGTTGGTGGGTGGGGCGGGTTAATGCTGCTAGGCGGGCTGAGAGTTTCTCAGAACATGAGGGGGAACCCACAACAAGGAGTAAAATGGGGGATCTGAGACACATGCAAAAAGCAGTGTCCTCGTTTCTCTCCCTTTTTGATTAAGTCTTAAAGATTACAGGTTTTTCAAAAGAGGATTGTTTTGAATTAACGAAAAAATTCAAAGAATATATACACATGTGTTCTGGAAATTGATCAACACTACACGATGAACATGTTTTAATTAGGGGTATGCAACAGTAAAACATACAATATCAAATTTAGACCCTGCTAAGAAATAACGAATTACCTAAACAAGACAAATACAGAGAAAAGACCAAAGGTTCTACAGTCACCAAGGAAACAGTAACATGAAAAACAGAATGAAGACAAAATTCACACATACAAAACCAATAATCCTCAAGTCCCAGATCCGGTTGTACATCTAGGAATGCATAGACATGTCAGTCTCGTCTACCTTACAATTGGCTGTAAACAGGTAGATATTGCAAGTCAATCGGCCTCTATCTCTGGACTCGGAGATCCTACTCATGTGTTCAATCGTTATCCATCACCAGTCACCTACTTGTTTTGGCTTCATATAGGCCAATGAAGTTTACGTGCCAAGCCTTCATCAGAGCCAGAAAATTGTTGGCAAGATTGTTGTTTTAAGAAACTGTTACAATTAACATCTTATGTTGTTGCTATCACAAAGTTTATCAGCTGAAAGATTTGACAGTATTTCCCTGGTTTGGGGGGGGGGGGGCTTTGCAGACAGTCGCAAATTTACTTAAAGGATTTCTGCTCTGTAGTGGCAGATCAGTTTTTGGTATGCAACCTGGTCTTGTTGGTTAAATTTACTCCAGTATTGAATTTCTTTTTTTGGTTCTTAGATAGGGTGTAAATGGTGGCAGGATGCGATATGGCATTTTTAAACGCGCCTAAGGCGGGACAAGGCAAGAAAGGGGGAACAGAGACAATAATCTTACTAGACCAAGTGACATGGAGGTCGGGGGAGTGCCAGGGGAAATGGGAGGGGGCAGTGCTGTACATGGGATCAAAACAAGTGCAGACAGCAGGCGGCCAAAAGTTCAGGTAGGGGGACTGTAGGGTTACAGATACAGACTCAAGTGCAAGGGCTGCCGGGAGGCAGTGCGGGTGTGCAACTGGCACGTAGGGATATGGGCCTGAATTCAGAGGATAGCCAGGTGATCAGTGCAGTATCTGACAAGAAATCAGCAGGGGAGAGGAAGAGAGAAGCAGAGGAAGGCCTTGAGGTGCTTCCGGAACCTCTGTTTTCCAGTTCCTCAGTTTTCCATTTGTGTAGCTGTACCAAGCATCTGGTAGTCACAGATCCGATTCCAGAGGTTTTGGTGTTCTCTTCCATCAGATTTGGATTTCCATTAAGTTTGGTGTTATCCACCTTCTCCTATAAGTGGTTGTATGGCATTTGTACATCGAGTTCACACATTGGTGTTGATAGTAAGAAGCGCCCTTTTTTTAAATATAGAAGATAATTACTACATAGTACACGAAGTGGGTTGAGAAGGTGTTTTCCAGGTCTCCTTCACGGACTAGGGTGTGGCCTGCAGCGCATTACACCTATGTGGCCCCATGTCTTTCACAAAACATGCTCAACACTAAAAGCTTTGGAGAAGGAAAAAAAAAAAAAAAACACTGCAGAGTTTTGCATGGTGAAATGATTATGTTTGCGGCGGAAGCCAGCCAGCTACAAGCTCAGGCTTCTGGCCACGAATTGAGGTATTTCCTTGAACCAAATGTTGGCATGAGGGCTTTGTCTACAAAATTAGAAAGGAGGGTGGTCATAAGTAGCAAAGATTGGTTGGCGTTTGAGGTAAATTAGGCTTTCACGGTCTACGTGATGGGAAAATGAGGTATTCCTTGTGAGCCACAGAAGATACCTCCTACTCGTTTGCCAGTACAGTTGGCTTGGACAAGATGTATGTTGTATGGGTAGGATTTGGTGCCACTACATTGTAGTCATCCCCTAACCATGTATCGATTATGGCAAGTGTGTAGATTACTCCGCCAAGACTCATTAATCTCCATTCTCTGCTTAGAGATGGTACTGTGTTGGCCAGGCTGCAGCGCATCTTTGTCCTGCCTCTCATTGTCCTGTTGGGGTTATTGGCTGCCGTATAGTGATCCTGTCCATGGTTTACATATCAGAGACCTGTTGGTTGAGCCAGTTACTTCACTGACAACCCGGTCCTATAGGTTAGGAGTTGGTCATTACTTTATGGTTTTCCTGGTAGATTGTTGCAGCCGGTAAGCCTTTGGTAACGAAAGGTGCGTTTCGGTGATGGCGTCTTAAGTACATGTGATCTCCCAACATCTGTATGTTGATAGGTAGGTCGCATTTCTGAAATTGGTGACTGAAGACTATTTAAGTGAGATGGATTGCATTTATTGTCGGCCTGTTGGGTTCCGTTTCTTTTCCTCGAGTTACTTTTTCGAGTTCGTCCTGGTATGCTTTGTGAGGCTGGGGAGGGGGGCAGGGCGGGGGGGGGAGGCAACTGAGGATGTAATGGTTTGGGGTCTGGCCTATAGACCTTCACCTCCAGGGGCATGTGGGGAACTTTTGTTGCTGTTGAGGGTGACCCGTTCAATGGATGGTGTCTTCAGCATAAGCGTCTGCCGGTTGGTTAATGCTCTTCTGAATTGGCAGTCTGTTCTTGGATGTCCCATTGTGAGAGTTTGGTTTTAATGATCTGGTGAGCTACTTAGAACGGTATACCAGTTTGCTCACTGGGGCTTAGCAGCAGAGTTTGTGCAGTTCAATAATTATTTTAACCATTTTCTCAAGCGGTCCAACTAAGGTGGCAGAGGACGAGGGTTGGGTGGCTGTAATGGTGAGAGGGTGAAGGTCAAAGACTGGATGGGGATTATATGGAAATTCAGTTTGGGGGCGGGGTGAAGAATGGACTGGGGGGCAAGAGAGGACCACCGTGGGTGATTTGATGGATGTGTTCATGAGTGAGACAGTGAACAAGGCGTGGACTAATTAGTGAGCAGCTGAGAGCAGAACTTGTTTAATAAAATAATTCAACAAACGTTAACTTTACTAAGTGTCGACCTTCGAAAGAAAACTTCCTGGAAATTTTTTTTATGCGCAGAACTTGAAACATTTAGGTCCATTATCACATATGGAAATATTTACAAGAATTACTCTGCTTCTGGAATATTTTCTGAATGAAGTTTCTGAAATGCAAAGCCAGTATCAAAAATGCAATTACAGTTCAGTTTTACAAGTTTCATTTAATCGAAGGAGAAGTCAGACATGCAATATTGACCAGCATGGATTAGTAGGAGTTCAAACACCCAGTCTTTAAAAGGCAACTAAATATAGCCCCATGAATGTGCCAATTAAAAAAAATAAAAAAGGGGGTCATTAAGAAGTATTGCAAAATACTGCCAAAGAAACCAAAACCTCCAAAGGTGTTTTATACCAGCCCATGTCATGACATTCTGGATATATGCTTACTCCACAAATACGTCGAACCCTTCCATGTCTAGCACGATGTTGTAACAATTTCTAAATGTCTATGGTAGTCCAATCTAGAACAGGCATTTATCGAAACAGTATGCTACCTTAAATATATATATTAAAGAACGCCATTGAGCTTTAATGTGAGCACTCACTTTAAAATCCTGTTGAAAAAAAAAAGTATTTCAACTTTAGAACAAGTGTTATACTTAACCAATTCCAAACTCTGATCACTGTATGTAAAATACCACCGCATTACAGTGAATGTAGCTGGTGCAACAGAGAATTGGTTTATACCCGGCCGACTATATCAATGCCCTGGGCGTGCAGCCACTCCTACAACCTAGCTTATGCACTGCCTTACAAATGGGACCATCCTGCACAGAGGTTTCAACGGCAGCTGTCATTTTGCCAATGGCAGTGAGGTCACCCAAATCTACAGCATGAAAAAGGGGGGCATCACCAAGTGTTGAAGCTTAATGCGATATGAAACTTGTTTGGGTCTGTAAACAAAGGCATCCCATATCAGCAATGCATTAACAGAACTCAAGACACATCAGTAATCAGACAAAAGCATTGGCCAACACTTTTAAAATAAGTAGTTTCTTCCAGTGCTTATTTTGTAAAAAAATAAGTGCCAGTACCCAAAGAATCCTGGATCACCAATGCCAGCCCCGGCAGCACTGTGGTGCCAGCCGCCCGGCTCAGTGCTCGATCGGTCCACAATCAGCCCATCACACTGCTACTGTTCCATGTCACATGCTTAGCGCTGCAGCATCTGCTGGCACCGGCTAGTAGTGGCATGCCTCCTAATTACCTGCAAATAATTTAGCTGCCACAAGTGTTCCAGTGTTTCCCCCTGCTGACTAGTATCTTGTGTAACATCTTTCTGCTTCGCACTCCGTTTCCATATAGGCCCATCGATTTACATGTTAGCATTGTCAGAGAGAGCCAGGTGAGCTTCAACCCATGGGTAAAAAAATCATTGGCAACGCCAACAATTTGGGCTTTTGTGTAGGCATGTGAAAGGCACTTGCCACGCACTGCCATAGTGGTATTACCTGGCTATAGATGGTAGTAGGTGAAAAATGGTGCAAATACCTGGACCTCTAATAGTAGTGTCTGGCAAATGCCAAACACTTATACAAAAGTCGAAACTGTTAGCTTTGCCATTACTTGTTTTTAAGTGATGTAAATTTTGCTCTCATTGTTAAATGTTATTTTGTATTTTGTTATTCCACTGTACAGTGCCTTGGTATAAAGCGCTATATAATTAAATGAAAGACATGCATGTGCTTATAAATCAAGTGGCTGAAGGCAAACCTGGTTAACACATTACACCAGTAGCACGCCTACAGTGCCAATTAAGTCATTAACTCTAAGAACTAGCAGGTGCTTCAAGTGCAAAGTTCGATGGTAAGGGTCCATTAATGCAAGCTCGAGAGTTCCAATGAGGTGGTGTTTTTGGCGAGCACAGACGCCGACCCACCGAGTTATCACACTTGCCATGGCATCTCATCATTTACATCCATAGAAGGTTACGGGGGCAATCCAATGTCAGCATCTATTCTAGACCGAGTGCATGTTGCATTTCGACATCAGCTCAATATTTTAAAGAAAAAAAAAAACATTGCATGTTTCGACCCCATTTCTCCCTAAAGCATGTGCACGTACATAATATTCATGCGTTTGAGAACGTACTTGGCACAATGCTATTCAATTAACATACTTTGAGTCCTCCTGCTCTACAAAGATAAGTGCAGCACGCAGTAGCGTTCCAATTCATACCTTAGAGACCGCGCAAAGGGGTATCTAGAGGCGCAGTGACCTCGCGAGCAGTGCATATCATTACCCATGTGCACCATCTAGGAGAACCGCAACTTGGAAAGCGGAGTGACTTGTACTGAAGTCGCGCCAAGTGCGGCTAGCAGCACGTTTCAAATTCAGTCTACGTGTGTTGTAAAACACGTGGAGTAGTACTTACTGCGGAGCCACGTGCGGCTTTAATCCGCATAACAGGGCTAAACCCATTTCAGGGGGCATGCAAATTAATACGTTACAAGCCAGAGACGAGTGGGTTTGCATGGGGAAATGTCATTAACCCACTGATTGCACCATGTTGTGTCTGTGAAGAAACACCCACAAGGTAATAACGCAAAAACTCTTTGCAGCATTTAACTGCTCCGGATACCGGACCTGAGTGCGCAGGCAGGAGGCCAGCACTCAAACCCAGAGATAAGTCTCTTTTGCTCTCTTTGCCTCATTGATGACAGACTAATATGGGTATGTAATTCGTATTCTGGTTTGGAGTGCATGTTTGTTTATTTGTTAGTATTGTATTTATCCATATTCTCACTTCCTGTCCACCTTCCCTCTCCTCATACTCTTCCCGGTTACCCTGAAAACCAGTTCCTGTCCAACCAACGATTCCCTAACCCTCTTTCCCCACCGGGGTCTTGGAGGTCTGTGTAAACTGACTTGCAGGCACCCAGACCACGGAGGGGGTGGTTGGTTCGTACCACTCCTGCACTTGAAGGCCGGAGCCGTGACAGAGGGCCAGAAAGCGTGGCGAAAAAAAAAAACTGCCGGTGTTGCCCACCGCCACAAATTAAGCACTGGTTTATTCTAACCAACGTTGTTACCGACATTGTGTTAACTACCTGTGCAACATTTAGTTCCCCTTTGAAAACTCTAGTGAGGCAGTAGTTCCAGCATGCACCTACACTCGTGACCTGAACATCTAATGCCCTTCCTTTGTGATTGCCTCCGTTTGTGCCTCTTCCCCAGGAAAGGGTGGGTGGGAGGTACATGAAGTTTAAATATTCCTGTGAAGGAGTATCTTACGACCCCATCCAAGACTTCCGCTTGCAACTATGACAGTTCTAGCACAGTCCTCCACACACGCACACACACCAAGGAAGTTGGTTTCTTTTTAGTCAAAACATTCACCACAAACTTGGTCAGACAGTCCCTGCTGACTGATAATTACCCATTCTAAACCTCAGTTATCGATGGGCAATTGTCAGTATAGAACACATGGCAAATCAAAGGATGTGCCAGAAATCGTATTCTTGCCAACAAAGTATTCTAGCATCCAAGTCACTATACTCCCAGCAGTCAAAGACTAAAAGATCCCATCAAGCCATACTAAGCCAGAGCGCGGTCCTCTACATCCAAGAAGGCAAGCCCCTTTCCCCCACCCTTCCTATTTCTCCAGTCAAAACAGGCACCTATACGAAATCAAAAGCCACATTCAGTTGCTATTCTCCTTAACATGTGGACGCGGCCAGACAAACAGTGGAAGCATCTAGCCCCAGAATACTAGCTGGCAGCACTGGGCAGACTGCCCACACTAGCTACTGACAAAGTCAGTATCTGACCTTGTCAAGAGGGGATGTAACCCTCCTAGGGTGGAAGCCACAGCCCATTTCTACTCGGGGGAGGAGAGGGCAGCTGGGAGGGTCCCAGTTCCCGTTCCCTCCCCAAGTGCCTGCATGTGTAGCAACAGTACCCCCACCCCTGCAGTTGACCAGTAACTCGCAACACACTGCTAGCCAGTTTCTTTGCCCTTCAGATAAAACATACAGCCAAGGTCTGGTCACACAGCCCACAAGACAGCAGCAGAGCAGTTCAGCCATGACAGGTTAATGGCCAGCAAGAGCCACCAAACTAAATAGTGGAAAGCCAGAGCAGCCGCGCACCACTCTCAAAAATCAACGTACATCGCACTCAACTGCAAATTTCGCTACATAGTTTCCTATGAAAACCCATTCTTTTTTGCTCTGTTTTTTATCCTGGCCTGACTTTTTGAAGGGTGCTGTGGCAGTTTTTCTAAAGTCCAACAAAGGGACTCATAAAACCATATCTGAGAAGTACAAAACTCCATTCTTAGTATAAGGCTGTACCACCTGAGAAGATTTAAAGTGTCGCCAGATCAGCCAGGCTGAACGTAGCGGGAGAATGGGCTGTAACCCGGTACAAAGAAATTATAGCATACATATGGTCCATAGAAACACCATGTATTGTAAAAATAATGGTTCATTTAAATAGAATTAGGCCAAGATAAATCTCCAGGAATTAAGTACATGACATAACATATAAACACAATTATAAAAACGGAACTCAATACTTATGGTATACAAACCAGAGTATAACTTTATTTAGATTACAAGAAGTAGTCAAGATAAGTCAAACCTATAACACATTGAGAATGTCATTAAGCTATTCATGGGGAGTAAAACTACAGTTAAATTACTTTGATTATCAAGTAATTCAAGGGTAGTAGGCCCCATTGGTCCCAATATACAGTGATATTCAGTTTTGGCTCACTTAATTCGGCCAACACGGTTACTAGTCTATCTTGCACCATGTATAACTTTCTTCTATCAAGAATGGATACAGTTACACACCAATGTTTAGGACCACAGTTCAAAGGGAGTAACTTGTGTACTATCTAGTTGGGACTTATGCTACTTGTGTACAAGTAAGAACCTAGGCAAAATATTTTAGAATGCCCAGAAGCAATTCAGGGAAAAGCACAAACCAACAGGTGAGTAATTTAGCATGTACTCTCAGAACCACACACAGAGAGACTTCAGTCAGGCACATAAGAGTGAATTGACTCAGCAAAATTACAATTTAAGAGAGCAGCAGCTATTCAAGGTGAGTAAGTAACCCATTATACTTTTCACAGGGGCTACAATCAACTCAAAAGGTAAGTATTAACTCCAAGACTGTTTTAGAAAATGCACTAAAGATCAGGGAAAGCATATCCCAATAAACAGACATTTAGACGAGCACACCGCTAATCAAGGTGGGTAAATCCCATTTGAAGGCATTTGCACTCATTTACTTTAGAAATGATAAAAATTCTACCAACTCTTACTTTAAGTGTGAACCGCAATTCAAAGCTTGTAAAATAACTTTGCAACTTTTTAAAGAAACTAAAAACAAGTATCAACTTTTAGACCCTTTTTTTTTTTAATTGTGTTTAGCCCACAAAAGTAGGCTTTTCACAATCAACAGTACAAAAGGTTCAAGTAAAATACAACATTTCATCACTACTTCAACAAGTACAAAGTGAAAAAAATTGAAAACAACAACTTTAGGCCGCTAAGGGCTAATTGGTTAATTACTTCCCCCAGGAAGAAGCTCATACAATTGTTTTCAGAAACAGTTAAAGCATTAATGCCAAAAAAAAAAAGAGAATCTATTTTGGCAAGTTAACCCACATTAGCCTAGTCCAATGCGCGTCACTCAGCATCTCCTCAACCATATAGCACCTCGGGGCAATAAAACCAGGACAATCCATGGTAATCCATGGTAATATTGTTTCATGGTTTCTGCCACGGGAAAGTCACAGAATCTGCAGGTGTTGGTAGTTAGTTATTTAGCCCATTTATATCTCCTTTCCAGGGTAGCAAATTAGTTCAATCGAAAGTAAACAGCCCGGACTTTTGGGCAAGGAAACTGTTAGATCCATCAGATTTTTACCTCGCCTCCTTCTGAACCCAGTATACTCCCTATAAAGTGAGACATTACCCCAATAGGTCAGACGTTTATGCCCAATCGGCGATATAAAGTTTGCGTTTGACAACTCCCAGAAAGGACTTCAACTCCTCCCATGATGACCCAATTCAGTGGAGGATGCAGACATAGCAAGCTTGAACTTGTTAACAGTTAAGGCAGCGTTTGATTGTGATGGCTCACCAAGTCCCGGTAAACAGTTTTTTTTGGGGAGGGGAAATTCAGCATCAGTGTATTCAGCCAACTTGTTCCATAGGGCCCTGGCTGCCAGGGACACTAAACCTAGCTCATGTCCAACCACAGCATTTGGGACAGTTTGATGTTAAACCCAACGTTTGTTTCCAGGGGAGACCCTGTAAGGTGTTTAGTGGGGGCCCCAGGCCAAACGAAAGAATGCCTAGACCATATCCGATGGTTGGTTCAATGGTTTGGAGACAAAACCTGAGTGAAGGAATCAAAGAGTAACGACAAAGCTGGGAGAAGATCCTCTTGGTTTTTGCCAACAAAGTTGGAAACCCCCCCCGCCCCCCACTAAATAGGGTAACCCGGTTCCCACTGGAATAGCTAGTTGCAAGGTTGAAGCCCAAGTTCCGCATTGAGTTCACCCTTCCCAGAAACTGTTCTACCCTCCAAATACAAGTCTTGGGTCATTTCATGGCTGTAAAGAGAATGTTAGATTTTTTTTCCCCGTTAATCTGCAAATTATTTTGGACCGCATAGTGGAAAAAGATGGTCAATTTTCAGAGGAGGCCAATTGGGGTTTTACCAAATAAGATGAAGTCATCGGCAAAAGCAAGCCAGTCCAATAGTAGGCTGCAAGGCTTTACCGGATTGGTCGTTCCCGCCTTCCACAGAGCTGCAATATCCGAAACACTTTTGTAACTTGCTCCATTTCAGAGATACAGTTACAACACTAACTTATTTACAAGTAATTACATTTACACTTCTAATTTCCAGACAGAAGCCTTATCATCAAAGTCCTTCCCTAGACTTTAGCAGGAGTTTTCTCAGAGGCAGAAAGTTACCCTAGTGGTCTAGAACCCAGCTGTAGGTAGGTCAGGATAAGGTTCAGTCGCATTAAAGTCAGAGTTCCAGAACAAGTAAGTATTGGTTTTAGAGTTAGATAAAAGTGATCAGGGACTTCATAGAAGGCTCCCTATGTGCGTTCCAGAATTAGGCCTGGCCAAACTCCAAACCACACTAATCACCCACTCAGCCTCACAGGATACACAAAAGACTAAGGCGAGTATAACCCAAGCCAACCCAGTACCTCAGCAGAAAAGAGCCGAGTGGATGCCTTCAGGATGCAGCAGAACATGATCCGGTCCTTGGATTCTTGGTCTGCAGACTGAAGAAATGCACACTGAAGGAAATCTAGCAGCAGTCAACTGGGAGGCTTCCAACAAAGGATTCTTTGCAGCTTCTTGCAGCTCTGCGTTTGGTGCCCTTTTTCAGGAGCCAGATGAAGGACAAATATCGCTGGTCAGATTCTCATCTCTACAGTCCTACGCTCTGGTGAGTGGACGGAAGTGATTTGAAGGAGGTCTCTGAAGGTCCAGCAGGAGTCCACCAAAGTGTCAGATGAAGCACCGGAACTCAGTCTAGAGGTCCCCGGTGTAACGCTCACCTGGTTCCCACGGAGGCGCGGCGTCGAAGGCGCAGAACTCTGAAGATGGACAGGAAGGGCCCCTCTATTGTTGCTTCCCTGGCTCGTTGGATACCCTCCTGTGCGTGAAAAGGGAGTATTACCAACTGTGGAACAATGCTCAAGCCTCCCACTCCCTTTCAACCCTCCACGATACCTCCACGATTCCCCGTGAAGCCTCACCTTAGGGTTTGGAAGGATGAGCTCTCCATCCTGCTTCTGATGCAGGGGCGCGTTGAAACCCAGTTACTTCACTGGATTGAGGATTGATGGGAGTTCAGGTAAGCTTGACTGTTCAGGTAAGGCGCTGTAAAAGTTCTGTTCAAAAGTTCAAGCTTAATAATAATGTTCGTTGTCTAATTGCAGCAAGCGCTAATGCTTATGTCTTTTTCCCCTTAGGGGCCGGGGTTCGGAGTGCCGGAGATATGGCGCCGACCCGAAGTGAAACAGTTCTGGATGAGCGCTCAGGTAATGTCTTTGCATTCGCTCATTCAAAGTCTTTGTCTTTTTTCCCCATAGGGGCCGGGGTCCGGAGATGCCAGGAAGCGGCAGGACCCGAAATGCAGTGGGAATAATCCAACAGGTAAGACTTAAAAGGAAACTGAGCTTTCCTTATTCCTTTTCTCCCTCTCACCTTTGTTCTTGTCTTTTTTCCTCTAGGCGCCGGGGCGTAGCTGAATCCGGAAGATCGCTGCTGAAGACGGAAGCGCCTTGCAAAGGTGAGTAAAATGCAGCGCTGCAGCGATCGAAACGAAATGCCTTTAAAATGATGTCTTCCTTTTCAGGGCCGTTGGAGAAATGACTCCGGGATGCAGATTTAGCAGGTAACGGCTTTTCTTCTCCTATTCTCTTCCTTTCTCCCCTTGCAGGTGTTCCAGGGTGCTGGCAGGCGTGGCTGAAGTCAGGATGCAGGAGCTGACACGGTGAGCGTCCAGCTGCTAGGTGCAGAACAACGCGAAGCATGTGTGGCTGTTTGGGTGGGGTTTAAATAGCCTTGGAAGAAGTTCCTGGTATGTATCCTTCCACCAATCAGGTATGTATCCTTCCCCGACCACACCCGGGTGGTGAAGTAGTCCTACAGGTTAAGTAGTCCCATTCAGGCCTCAAGAGGGCCTGGATGAAGCAGCAAGGTCTGCATCAGGTAAGTGTGCACCCAAGCACTTAAACACATATCCTCTTCTATGAGCCTGGCGCCTAAGGCGCCAGGACTGGGGTCCGCTATGAGCCTGGCGCCTAAGGCGCCAGGACTGAGTCCAAAGGGCCCCGACTTGGGCCCGCTGAGACTTCCCTGGGGAAAATGATGTCTGCCTCTGGGGTTGCTGGGCCCGGCCTGGCTCCTTAGAGGTAGGCATCATGACACCCGGGTATTGACGTTTTGCAACCCAGGACACAGCACGTGGAGTTATGGCACATGCAGGTCTTCTTGAGCCTAGTGGACCTCGCCATCTCTGGGTAGGAGGCATTGCATTTGGAACCCCCAGGTCGCTTGGAATGAAGGGTTGCATCAGGCTCTGGTTACACAGCAGGCTTTCCGGTCACTGGAAATCATTACAGCAGTCTTTTCTTCATCTTGCTCTTCAGATTGGATTCCAGTGGTCGACTTGTCAGAAGCTTCTAGGATCAGTATTTATCAGGAACTACGACAACTTCTGCAAACTCTCCCTGCAGTTTACAGGAAGGGGTGGCCTGGTTGTCCAATCAGGACAGCCAGCCCCCTAGTGGGAACTGGTTCCCTTCAGGTAAGGTGAAAGGCAAAGGGCTGCAAAGTTGTGTATTCCTCCCTTGCTTCCTGCCTTCTCAGACACACTGGAGCCTTGGCGGGGAATAGAAAGGATTCCAGCGGAGGGCAAAACTTCAACTGACGTCTTTCCTACCTAGAATGGCAGAAGACAAGCAAATGAGAAATGGCAAAAAAAATATATAAGTACACCATTCTAGCAGAATGGTGGCCCACCTGTGCATTACTGCGGCTGATTTGACAGACGGCAAGTAATGACTAAAAGTCATACAAGTAGTTAGTTGTTACCAGGTAAGTGAGAATACACTGAGGATATAGTGCATCTCCCCAGCACTCTGCATAAGGTGGGGTGTGCTGGCTCACTATATTAAATGTCATGGGGTGGAAATCCCCCTTTACCCCTTGAGAACAGTAGTTCACCCAAGGACATTCAAGAGAAAATGACAAAGTGAAGGGGGCACTGTTGCGCGGCTTGCGAAATGGCCACGGTCCGAGTGCGCTCCGGCAGAGGCCTCGAGAAATGTCTGAATATCCTGCTTAGCTGAAGCGTTGCCATCCCTGGGACATAAACAACAAGACGTCGGAACACATACTGCATACAAGGATACCAGCGCAGGCGTCCAGAACTGCGAAAGGATTGTAGAATCATTGCGGACTGAAACCACGCTGCCGGGACCAGCCCATCCCCCACAAACGTCTGGGAGCCTGCTTGCTTCGGATCCGCCTTTGAGTCATCACGGTCCCGCTTCCAGGCATACAGTCCGACGGAGATACCAATGGCTTGGGGAGAATATTAGTTTTGTGATCCGCTCCTCGATCTAGGTACGGGCTGGGAGCTGCCTGCCTCTCTATACAGGCAGATTGCAGAGCCCCGCTGCATCCATTGTGTTCTGCCTGCGTGCTGTATGCAGCTGGTGCGGCTCCTGCTGGGTGTCACTCGGGGCGTGAGGGGGGGGGGGCTCTGCTGGGGTTACCCGACCCGGCCAGCTGGTGTCATCTGTGGGGTACCGTGGCTGCTGCTCCTCCTCCTCCTCCTCCTCCTCCTCCTCCTCCTCCTCCTCCTCCTCCTCCTCCTCGCCACCTGGCATCAGCGCTCAGCGAATCAACCCCTACTGATATGGAATTCAGTGTTGAGAGGTTCTTGATAATCCCCCTGTGACAGAAATGTTCATGGTTCAGCTGGCCCATCGCTCTTGCGTCCAGGCCACCCCAAGGGGCCCCAGAGAGCTATAATTGCCCGCATTTTCAACTATCGGGATCGAGACACTCTGCTACAAGCTGCTCTGGACAAGGGGTCTCTGAGTTGGGGGTCGGCAACAATTAGACTGTTCCCAGATTTCAGTCAGCAAGCTCAAGACCTGAGGAAACCCTTCAAAACAGTGAAAAATACCTTGAAAAAGAAAAATATTCATTACTCAATGAGGTACCCCGCCAAACTCAGGGTGGTGCAGGAGGGGAAAACAATGTTCTTCACGTTGCCCGAGTCAGCGGAGAGATTTGCTTCCGAAATTCCAGACCCTGGAGCCTCACCTGTCACTCCTCCTAGCTTGCCTCAGCGGGCTTGGGGTCCCCCTTCATACTTACGATCCGGTTTGAATCCCTGGGTGGGGGGCATACCTGGGTTCCGCCTGACATGGGCAAGAAACAGGACTTAGGATGGTAACGCTAAGCTAGACAATAAATGTGGTAATTGGCCTCTTGTCTATGGGAGGCACAGTGGCCGCCAGCACCCCCCCCCCCCTCACTCCCAGCTGCACCAGATTGGGCTAAAGGTTTATGGCCGTTAAGAGGGGTAGCGAGATCATTTGGGTCTTGCATTAGACAGGTCCACAACAGCTCAGAGGCCTTTCCCCAGGCAGCCAATACATGGCGGTCTATCGCAGTAGATTACACCCTGGTTGATATTTGCCGACTACACCAACTGAATGACTGACTTTACATTTCACTCTAGTGTACACGGTAGTTCATCCAGGATAGATTATATTCAAATGACCCCCGGATTGGCACGGGTGTCTGCCGGGGTGGCAATTCTCCCCCGGACCATGACGGATCTCATCGCCCGGTCCTAGTACAATTCATGGGTCCATCTTCTCCCCCTAAGCAACTCAGATTGAGGTTTCGGGCTCGGGCATTGGAGGATGTGGCGTTGCGGGAGGATTTGCGCCAAGCCATCTCAGAGTTTTCCAGATGAATGAGGCATCGGTCCCAAGCTCAGGCTTTGTGTGGGAGACGTTTAAGGTGTTTTTGCGGGGCAGGTGTAGGTCGCAGGAGGGCGGGGTACCGAAATGTTTATTGGTAGGGCCATAGCTTCCAGGAAAAAAGAAATTAAAAACGTGGCGCTCCAGCAGGACACCAGGGACTCCCCCACGCTCCAGGCAGATTTGTTGCCAAAGAGACCCGCTCGTTGATGGACAGTGATGAGATTCCTGGGGGACCCCATCGCGGCGGCAAGGTATGGGGAGGGGGACCGTCGGAGCAGAACCCTGGCCTGGGCCATTAGAAAGGACTGCCACTTGGACCCTATAATAGAAATAGAATCCCAGGACGGGTTGCCCATTAGGGATGCAGAGGGGATAAATGAAGTGTTCCATCAATATTATGAGAGGCTGTATACTACTCAATGTGCTGCGGGTCATGACGCTATCACCCAATATATGGTTGAACCTGGAGATTGGGGTGCTCCTCAACGATTCCCCCCCTCAGAGGAGGAACACCTCAAGGTAATAAACTCACTCCCGAACGGCAAGGCTCCAGGTACGTATGGTATCATGGCCGAGCTATATAAAACCTTCCCGGACCTCCTTATTTCCATCCCCCACCTTCACCACCCCCCCTAATGCAATCCCCCCCCCTCCAATCTACGTAGTATGTTCGAGGAAGCGTCTCTCCATGTGGACATGTTGCTATACGTAAAAACCTGTGGAACAATCTGCACCTCATGATGGAAGAGATCTCCGCCTTCGGTGCCCTTTCTGGCCTTCAAATAAACTGGTCCAAATCTGAGGTGCTCCCACTTAGAGGGGGTGTCTCCGCAGGACATCAGGGGAGGCATTTGCATGGTCTCGGGTGGGGGGGGAATTCATTATGTGGGTATACGTGCATCTACCTCCCCAATTAAGCTATACAAGGAGAACTATGTTGCGCCCCTGCAAAACTTGGAGCATAGGGTGGATACTTGGGTACGTCTTCCTATCTCGCAAGCAGCCCACATTTCCCTATCCAAAATGGTTATCCTGCCGAAATTATTATATATTTTTAATAATGTCCCAATATGGCCTCCCATGGCGTTCTGGAGTCGTATTAGGTCCATCATGACTAAGCGGATCTGGGCCGGGAATCATTCCAGTATTTTGTTAAGTACAATGTGTTCCCCATACTCCCGGGAGGGGGCTGGGGGGGAGGGGGGGGGTCTGGATGTGCCCAATCTCATTTGGTAGCTTAGATACAATACTCCATTTGGTGGTTCCCCACAAGCAATTTCCTCACTCACGCTTCAAGCAAAATATTACCCAACCCGATGACCTTAGGGGTCTTCTGGGGGCCGCCCATGAGGGCAGAAGTGCAATGTCTGGAAATCACCATTAAAGAGCGTGGGATCAATTAGCGAAGTGGGCAGGGCTATTCTCTGTTGATGGCCATATACAGAGTCTGTGGTAATCCTACACATGAACATATTTTTATACAACATTTTTATAGCATGGGGAGATCAAGGGCAGGGGCGATTGGTCCCAAATGACCATGCTGATTTATTTCTGCCTCCGTGAGGTATTGAGGGCACAATGGTCCGAGTTCCCGACCGCACACTAGAGTTGGAGTATGCTCTAGCTCCAACATCCCCTAGAAGGGTGATTTCGACTTTGTATGGCCTGGCCTGGTCACTTGGAGCTCCTCCGCCAGCCCAGTATAAGGCTAAACGGGAGGGCTGCCTAGTGAGATCTTTGTCGGAGTCCCAATGGGGTTTTATTCTCACTCAAACTAAAAATGTCTACATCAACTATAGATTTTGCTTGATACTACTCTCCTCTTTATTTGCATAAACTGTTTCCACTCAGGTTCTCAAATTGCAAGAGATGTCAACACGTCTCAGCTGACTTATCATGTGGCATGGTCCTGTCCTAGGATTCAACACTACTGGTCGGCTATAGCTGACGTTATGGGGAGGATAGTTGAGGCCCCGATCCCATTTGCTCCCGACACCAAGTTGTTAGCATTGGTTGAACTGCAATCTCGTAGTGACAGGCGCCTGGTTGGTATGGCCTCTGCGGTCACTGGTGGCGCGTTCCTGGGGCGGTGGATGCGCCCACTGTACAACATTGGCTTAATACTATGTCGTGCTGTGAACGAAGGGAAGGCACCGTATAACCAGATGCTGCCTCCCACCGGCAAGACCCAGGGACTACTGGGCAGCCTTCAGGAGTTACGTGGTCAATGAGTCAGATCATGCAAGTTATTCCCTGCAGGGCAACTCGGTTGTCACCCAATGACTTAGCCGGGGCTGCAACCTCCAAAGACGGACTTCGAATACTGTTTGTATGATTCAAATTGGGCCATGTGCCCCTACTAACACAGTTGATGGAATGGGTCATTGGACACTTGTTGCGTAAGGGTTATGAGGATGAGCTAATGTTCACTTATTATCCAACACAGAAGAAGAGGGGGGGGGGGCGGGTGGATGGCTGCACCATGTTGGGGTTTGCTGTGCTTTTTTGATGTTTTGTTTGCAACACAAATTTTTTTATTAACATTTAAATCCAAACACTAGGGAGAGACATAATAAGGTAACCCATAAAAAGAGTAAAAGACTAGATGAGGGAGTGGGGGGGGGAGGGGGGGGGGGACTATTCCCACTCACCTAGGGACAAGGACAAATATGTACCAAGTCCAAGCTAAATCTTCTGGGGTTGACACAAGTCAGGAAGATGCTTCAGCTTCCCTTGCCTTCTGCTCATCGATATGGGGAAACTGATCAGTCCTTCACACCATCAGTACTGGGAAGCTGTTTATTGCTTGTACATTTTAACATTGCACACAGCACCTTACAGTGCAGTTCATTAGGGATACCTTTGTACAAAGGGGAGTTGGTTACATGTGCCTAAAGACAAGTGACAGCAAATACATTTTTACCATGTATGCATCATTTTTAGTGTGCACATTTGAGTTTACTGTGTATGCCTACTAAACGTGGCCAGTACCCTAACAAGTGGCTGTGCCACAAGATTTCACTTGCTTCTTTGGCCATACTGTGGTTTGGCCTTCTTCCTGCCTTGTCAGGATATCCCTTAAAAGTCATGCACTTCATGGGAAAGCTGCTGCTTTCGCAAGCTAGTGATGGTGTGGCCAGGAAAGGGGGTAGGATTGCCTAGGCCAAGTCCACATCTCTGGTGCCAGAAAGTCTAGGTGTGGGGCAAAATGTGAAACCAGTAGTTGTCCCCAATTGGACAATTCCTGGCTGTTTCAATGGTGCAGATCCTTGACATTGGTGAGCTTGGACTTGCTTCTAGCTTGGATTTTGGATAAGTAGGCCCTCTGCAGCCATTTCTTCGGATCATTGAAGCCAAGAATTCCCCCCCCCCCCAAAGCGCAGCCGCCTGCAGATTCGAAGACGAATCCTGAAGTGACCCCAGCATCCCTTCCATTAGCCAGCCGAGTGAAGCCCTGCTCCTCCGCTTGATCTCCAAGTCCCTGAACAATGCTTCAGCCCTTGGACTAGTGGGACCAACTAGTCTCCATGCCTTGAGGATCCTGCACCTTCAGATGTTTCCCTGGACTGCCCTGCTCTCTAGTAGGCTACCTTCCCAGAAGCATTGCCGTTCCAAGGCCGGAACTTCAGCAGTTGCCAGCTTGTGCCACTAGTGGCCTTCGTCACAAATTTCAGCTTCCCACAATCATGGGAGCCTGCCCTAGAGCAGCTGCCTGCCCTAGAGCAGCTGCTGTGACCACAACTGAAAGGACTCATCTTTACCTGTATGCAGAGACCATTGCTGGAACTCACCTTCCTCCAGCCTGTGAATTGCCCTGAAGAGGCCTCCATCAGTGGTTCATACACTTCCGAGGTTGCATCTTGCAGCTGTACCCGACCAGAAGAATCCTCGAACCTGAAACTCCTGGGCACCTCTCACCAGAACCAACAGCCGAAGATAAAGCCCCAGCTAGCCCCGACAGTCCACATCAGCATCTGGGAAAATCAGAGTCAGTAGGGGGTAAGTAAAGGCAGTGCATCTGGCCTCCTTAGGATATTGTGAACAAGTCTTGTCTCCTTATACCAGGCCACTCCCCTTTTGATCGGCAAACCTGGGTCGAGTATCCTGCCCCCGGATTACCCTTGTCTGGAAGAAAGGAAAAAACACATACTTACCCCTGGTTAAATTGTTGTAGAACTTAACGATCACCAATACATGCTTATTAAACTGAACTACAGAGACTCCATTCTGATGAGACTTGGCACAAAGCTCCATTCATCTTACTGTTTGGACTTCTGAGTTATTGTCCTGTGATCTGGTTCCATCATGGACTAGGCCCAGTCCTACGGCACCAGATAGTCAGGGGAGCAGCATTTTGTTTTCAATTTATTGGTTGTCTTTTTTTAAATATAAAGCCAATTTTGTTTTGAGTCTGGTTGATCCACAACTGCAAGTAATTTTGAGCTGTTAGTCATTACACTCGGACAGCTAAAGTCTTGGATGGTCAAACTTGTATATGCTTGTTATTTGCAAAAGCTTTGTTAGGGTGATTTATATACAAGAAAAGAGGGAAACTTGGACCAAACAGCGTGCTTTAGTTATTTAGTGATTCAGTCATACACCTCTCGCAGATCTATAAATCTCTTTGGTCATTCTGATCTTCCCAAAATGCTCTTAATATGCAAAACAGCCTAACCCTCAATGGTTTTATAAGTGCTACTTCATTATCTTTGGCGTTCTTTCTAATCAACATACACTGTGTAATCACTTGTATATTACAATACACATGTATTTATTTTTAAACAGTGGCAAAATTAGTGTTTTCCCCCTTCAGAAAAGTAAAGGTTAAAAATTATAGGCGTGAGTTTAATATTGTAAATTGATGCATAAGTCAATCACAGAGTTCCCACAGGTGGCACTAAAATGATGTTCAGAAGCAAGCACTAATTTCCCTCCCTGAACCCATATTTCAGAGGTCTGTGGCTGCCCAAAACGTGCAAGCATGAACTAAATCATAGAGGCAAAGAGTACCAAGGAGCCTTGAGCGGATACCGAAAGCCATAGATGGGTGAGAACAGAAACAGTGACACAAAGGTACACACCATTTCAGAGCTGTAAAGGTGTCCCATAAAGATACCCATTCAGGCATCCGAAATAGTGCTAAGCAGGCAAAAATAAGATGGATTTCTGAACTATGCCCTGGTGGGCAGAGGTTCAGAAAGCCAGCTTAGTTTCTAGCAACAGGGTAACCTTCTGGACAAGTCAGATCAAATCAAGGTAGCATTGGCAGCGGTCAAGTCTAGGTCTCAGGAGGGGTGAGGGTGATTCAAAGCCCACAACGAGCACACACAGTAAACATCACACATTACTCAGTCAGGGGTCTATATGTGTGTGTATATATATATATATATATATATATATATATATCCCCATCTATCTTAGATATACATTTATTGAAGGCATTTTAACACAGTAAATCTTCAGCAATATTAAACACTACACTATGAAACATATATACAGTAACCTAAAAGAATATTACACAAGTAGAGATCCACAACCTGCAAAGAAAGGGGTCACACAGTGCAGATATATTTTAGGCACTCCAACAATTCAAACCCGAACTAATAGGCAGTCCAGTCACTAAGAAGGGTGGAGACTTGTGCTCAAAAGTACATTCCGTGCTGGAGCACTCGATCGTGCAGTTAAGTTCAAAACAAGTCTTCAGGGGGCTGTACTGGCTCCGCAAGGTGGGGGAGGTAATAACTTCCCCACTATTCAAGGAGGGTCTCCCCAAGAGGGCAGAACAGGTTCCAAGACATGGGAATATCTAAGTAGCATAGGCTACCTCGACAAAGGAGAGTGGCTCTCAGGGAACACTGGAACGTAAAAGTCTATGGATGAGCCAGGGGCCACCGGTAAGGGATGCAAGTACATACCGACCCTCGACGCACTCCAGACCAAACTTTGCCAGTCAAGTCTAGTTCGTTTGCAGGTTCGAATCCTGCAGTTGCGCGGATCTGCGTCTTTCAGGGGCTGCGTTTCGGAATTCACTGGGGAAGGGATCAGGCCAGTTCCACTGCAGCAAGTCTTGGGGCACAGCAGCAAGGCACCCATGAAGATAGTCCCCACCGCTGTGCAACACTGACCGTGAATGCTCACGTTAAGGCATACTCTCCTAATTCGACTTAGGAATGCTAGGTGTATGAAACTCAGTGGGAGAGTGCCTTATACCGAGAGCTTACAGGCACAAGTCGAAACTTGAGACAGCGGCGGTTCCAGGGCAAAAGTCCTGTAGGAGCTGTCATTACACTCGGTGGTCCAGAAACACTTGGAGCAGGCTTGTTTGCAGGAGGTGCCGAGAAATGTTAGTCCCACTATTCCAATCAAAGCGGCCTTGCAGGCCTTCTGTGATCGATGCGAAACAGGGGCTCTGATGGGACAATAGCGGGGTCAGTTTGCCAAACCTTCCAGCGGGTCACCAGCAGTTCCACGGATCTGCTTCAGCAGTTCAGGATACTTGGCTCCTTTACTAAGTTCAGTGTGAACTCAGAAGATAGACCTGGAATGGGTGCAAGGTGCTTTCTTATCCAAAATCTTCGCGCCAAAATGGAGAAACCAATAATATCTGCTCACATTCAACCATCCCAGACGTGGACCAATCATGGACCATGGTGGTCCCAGTCATCCCAGCACACCAGACATACTGGCACCCAGGATGTGTATTGGAACTAGACTGCTCCAGCCCACATCCTGGTTGAGGCGACACAAGGCATACAGAAGCCTTGCAAAAGCGTCGGTTTGCGTGGGGTCTGCAGGACCAAATAAGGACATTCCCTGGTTAGCTCAACTGGGGGAAGACAAAGAGACAAGATGGCCAAAGGACAGAAAAGGACATTGTGGCATGGCAATTTGGGGCACTGGCCACTGTCCTGGGCCAAACACAGTAAATGTGGTTGAACCACAAAGAGTCAAACAATGCCGCTTTAAAAGTAACTGCTGCCACCAGCTCGGTCCTGGGCACACTTTACATTCACAAAAATCCTTCAAGGGAGTCTAGGGCCTTAAAAATGAAAAAAGGGACCCCAGCGCACTGCAAGGTATATTGTGCACTGATAAAATGTTACTAAGAAATAGCAACAAAGTGAAACACTAAAGTCTCCCAGTACTGACATTCTGAAGGGCATAAATGTTTCCCCCATAACAAAAAGGAGCAAAAGCCCAGCAGAGTACATCAGAAGGATGGGCTCCACTGGTGAAAGTCAGGCTAGGATGGTCAGACAACAGCAAAACGTTGGGGGATAGGGGGGGGGGGGGGGGAAGAGAAGAGGTTCACAACTGGAGGGAAAAATTACACATAAATGGAAATCTTTTCCAACAGCATCCCTGCTGGTTTTATCGTGTGTCTTTGATTACATTCTGCGGCACGCTCAGTAATACCAGGACAACCAACTGCAAAGTATGTCAAAATGCATAACTCTGATGCTTATAAATAATCTTAACATGAATTATATTTTTAAATACAAGGTAGAACTTACTTTAAAACAGTACTTCAGACAGGACACCTATATACCCACACATCTCAAAATGTCCTCATGTATTCTACAGTCCCGTCACGATCCATGTCCCTGACACCCCCCTCCCCCCCCTCTCCCCCTCAGATATAACAGCCCTTTGGCAGCAGTGGGGCTAAAGCCCTTCACACTGGCCCCAAGGGCCTTAAAACTCCATCAGAAACATGTGTCAGTCCTGGCTTCTTTGGCGCCAGGCTCATCAGGAATAAAGCAATACCAGTTTGGGACCTGGATCCAACATGGAGGCCCATTACACAGCTCTGTTCTTTAGAGCCAAGCCATGCGGTCTAGTGTTTTGGGTGTGGCTGGGCCTAGAACTACTTTACCTGGGCTAGTTGAACCACGCCCACACAGCAGAACACGCTTCGCGTTATTCTGCACTCCTGCAGCGTAACGCTCACTGTGTCCAGAGCCTGCTCATCTGCTTCTCCGTACGGCCCAATCCTGAAGCCCTAAGATTCAGATTCCATTAATAACCTGGAAGAATAAGAACAGCATTAGTGAGCAAGAACACTTACCTGTGAAGTAACCAGTCTTGAATCCATCCTGAGCTTCACTTACCTCTCCCATCTCTTGGGTTTGCCGCAACCTGCAAAGGTAAAGAAACAAGGACAGCATTAACAACAATTCTTACCTGGGCAAGCAGCGAATCCTGGCAGCACCCTGAGAACACAGTTAGCAATTAACACCAATAAACAGCGCAGCGCGCATCATTAACTCACCGTGGTCTTCGCCATCGGCGCGGCACATCCGAGATCGCAACCATCCATGACATTGTTAGGGAACAGCGTAGAGGAGCAAGACGCCGAGAAGACAGCATAAAGGTGGAAAAGACATAATTCACCTGGAAGACAGCAAGCAGAGTCAGAGTCACAGCCGGTCTGGACCCGACATAAGGGCACACAGACCAGTGAAGCAACTAGGTCCACGGAACGCCCACACCAACCACGCGCCCCTGCAGAGATGCAGGACGGAGAGTTCAACGCACAAAAACCTAAGGTGAGCAATAACCCCAAAGGAGGGGATTTGGACCAGAGAGAGATGCTAGTCCCCCCCCCCCCCTCAATCACAGAACCAGTAGCTTAACCCTCCATTCTCCAGTTATAGGCACTACCCAACGTCTTGCACATAACCAAGCAGAGAGGGGTCCGGGATAGCGCTTAGACCTCCATCCAGTATAACGTGGCGCCCTGTGGATACCAGGTGAGCCCAACAAGTCCAACCAACTCTATGGAGTGAACACAAATTTTACATTACCATAAATGCTGGCTGGCAAGACCCATGGCCTAAATCACACCCACAAAGGTAATATTGTGCTGGAACGCCAGATCTATAGCTCAATTTTACTCTTGGAGTGTACGTGGAATTAGTGCTCCAGATAAGATTGAGGTGGGAGTATTTTACGCTCCATTTTTAAACTTGGAGTGTAAATGTGATTTTAAGGAGGCCACCAGGGGGCGCACAGGTGATTGCTGCCTGAGCGTCGTGCTCCCGCTGAGGCTGGGCCACTGACGGGGACTGCCCCTCCCCCCCCCCCCCCCGCCACCCCGGACCCGCCAGGCGGAATCACTCGCTCGACCTGAGCTGGCGAGCCCCCTGTGATGCCCCCGCCAAAAAGAACGGCACTCGAGCTCCCCCGAGAGCCTGAGAACGGGCCGCGTCGGAGGAGTGGCAAATAGTGCATTGGCGCCAGGGAAGGAGGAGCGGCCCGTGGGAGAGCCTTTTGCCGGCGAGCCTGTCCCCCAGCACCCATCCGCCCCCCCCACCCTCGCGGGGGCCCACAAGATTTCGGGACAGCGGCCCCGGTGGGGGATTCGGGCTTTCACCGCCCCCCCTGGGGCGGGTCCCAGCGAGCACATTGTGCAAGCCGTCTCGGCAACCAGGGCCTGATTGGGAGGTTCCAGGCCACACAACACCACGCCCCCCCCCCCCCCCCAAAATAATTATTTTTTTAAAAAGAAATCACCCTCAAAGCACAATAGACGCCGGAGTGGAAACGCAACCCCCCGCCCCCCTCTCTCGAGGGGTCCCAGAATCGCTGCAGCCTGCACTTGCATTGAGGACACGCAGAGGGGCCTAGCTCGCCCGCACCGGACTTCTACACGTGGTGGCCCCAGGGCCCATTCCCAGGGCATGTGCCCACCTGACACCCCCTTGGAAGGGGAACACGACCTCAGACGGCGACAGTGGAACAGTGCAGACGGTCACCCCCCCCGAAGAGGAACGCCAACATCTCAAAGGAACCCAGGTGTGAGGGGGCCCCCCCCCCCCATCCGGCGCTGGTGGGGCATGTGCCTGCCTGGGAGCTGCCCCCCCCCACACCCCCAACGGAAAGACACCAGCCTCCCGCGGGTTTCCCCGGAACAACACAGCCTGGGGACCTCAGGCCGGGTTCTCGAGGAGACTCCCTAAAGCCACCGGACCGCAGCGGTCCCCGCAGTGGGCACATTGGAAGACCGAATGAGCTGGCAAGTGGCACTGCAGGCATATCACTTTAAGGGAATGGAAAGTGCGGTCAGCGGCCCCACTGATGCTGGGGACATTGCTCAGCCGGAGACCTCAATGCAGTCCACGACAGCAAACTAGTTGGGGTTTGGAGGGAAGGGGGGGGTGGGAGGGTTTGGGGGAACATTGTCCAAAAGATGAAACAAGGGGAGCAAGGAGGGAGTGATGATGCATTATCATTGGCTAATAGAGAGGAAAACAGATCATGGCTGATGCCCATCCGGCCCTGGGTGTGGGTACCCTTAACGTGCGGGGGCTGAACACCCCCACAAAGAGGTCCCTGGTTCATAGGGAGTTTGAGGACGAAACTGGACCTGCTCTTTCTGCAGGAGACACATTGGGCAAAGGGGAAACAGCCTAGAATGCGAGGGGGAGGAATGCGGTCTTTCATGGCTCCCACAAGGACAAAAAAAGAGGGGTGGCCATATTGGTGGCAAGGGACATGGACTTTGAGAAGGAGGCCATCCAGAGGGACCCCGAGGGTCGGTACCTGATGGTGCGGGGTTCCCTGCAGGGCTCTCCCTTGACTCTAGCAGTAGTGTCTAGTCCTAACGAAGGTCAGGCCCAATTCTGGGAGGAGGTAGGGGACAAGCGGAGGTTGTTCGTGCAGGGCTCACTGGTGGTGACCCAACTATAGCCAGAAGACGGGTTTACCCCCCAGAGCCTCAGACCCACGGATGAAGCCATGGCGCAGAACTTTCAGAGGGTTAATGGGGACCTGGGACTGTCGGATACAATCCCAACCCCCAGATCAGGGACCCCCTCCTTTACCTACTACTCAGCCATTCACAACTCGTTCGAGAATAGATCACATTTTGGTGGACGAGGTCCTCACTTCATATGTAGCGGGCTATAGGATAGACCCAGTCCCCTGGTCGGACAACGACATGGTCCGAGTCACTTTAACGATGGGTTGGTGTGAAGAACGTAGAGGGCGCTGGAAATGCAATGATGCCCTATTGAGAGATGAGGCACTCGCCCAGGAGATCCTGGACTCCATAGCAGAGTTCTTTGAGTTTAATGATAACGGAGAGGTGGCCATGCACACACTTTGGGACGCCTTTAAGGCAACCCTACGAGGAGTCCTCATAAAAATAGGCTCCATGAAGAAGAGGGAGGCCCAGGAGAAAGCCCTGTGGGGTAAAATAGCGTGTCTCCAGCCGGGGGGGGGGGGGGGGGGGGGGATCCCCGGACCAGGCTTTAGAGCATGACCGTGTGGCTGCACTGGAGGACTACAGGCTCCAACTGAAAGATCTGCTCCTACATAAAACTGAGAGGAGCATCCTAATGGTAAAACAAAAATACCATGAGAAGGGGGACAAAGCGGATAAGATCCTAGCCTGGAAGCTAAGGGAGGTTCAGAGAAGCAGAAGGGCGAGTGAGGTGAGGGATACCCAGGGGCATCTCAGCCGCAACTCCTCCCATATTGGAGAGGCCTTTCGCCAATACTACAAAATCCTCTACTCCTCGGAGTATGACTGGGATGACACCCAGATAGAGGATTTCCTGAACTCCATACAGATCCCATCCCTTTCGCGTGAGATGGCCGAGGGGTTGGAGGGCCCGGTGACCGAGGAGGAGATTGACAAGGCGATAGGTGGTATGAAGGTGGGAACCTCCCCCGGAGAGGACGGCTTTTCCATCTACTTCTATAAAAGATTCCGTTCCAACCTGGCCCCGTTCTTAGCAAGAGTCTTCAACGCTGTGCTGGAGGATGGCATCCTCCACGAGTCCATGATGGGGGGCCATAATAGCAGTTCTGCCCAAGGAAGAGGGGGACCCCGTGGAATGCTCCCCTTATCGTCCCATATCTGTTATATATCGACGAAAAGATCCTGCCCAACGTGGTGGGGAGGTGAAAGGAGGGAATCATGCCAAAGCTAATCCATGGCGACCAAGTGGGCTTTATTACGGGAAGGCAAAGGTCGGACAATATACGCAAAATAGACCTGCTCCACTTTGCCCAAACGTCAGGGTTAAAACGCATATGTCCTCTCCCTAGACTCGGAGAAGGCCTTCGACAGGGTCGAGTGGCGATACATGGGTCTCCTCCAGAGGATGGGCTTCGGACCTCACATCATGAGCTGGGTGACCGCCCTCTACCGGGCCCCCACGGCAAGGGTTCAGGTGAACAGGAGGCTGTCCGAACCATTCCCCCTCTCGAGGGACAAGGCAGGGATGCCCCCTCTCCCCCCTGATATACGTCCTCACGATGCAGGCATTGGCAATAGCGATTAGAGCTCACCCGGACATCAGGGGGATCAGAAGGGGTGATGTTGAATTCAAACTTTCCCTGTTTTGCGGATGACATCTTGGCCTATCTGGTGGACCCTGTAGTATCACTTCCCCCTTCGTGGCGCTGGTGGCCTCGTTCGGTCGCTTCTCAGGTCTGAAGATCAACACCGCAAAATCTGTTTTGCTCCCTATGAGTACATTAGACCCGGGGCTCAACCCTCTGGACTGGTTTCACGGGATTAAAGTGGAGAAGGCCGCTGTACGGTATCTGGGGGGTACTCCTCACCAGAGATATATCGAAATTGAGTGCCACTAACTATGACTCCATGATGGCAGAGATCAAATCAGACTTGAGGAGATGGGTCAAGATGATCCTGTCGTGGTATGGCCGAATGACTGCAGTAAAAATGAATATACTACCACGGCTTCTCTACCTTTTCAGGGCACTCCCAACCAAAATCACAGCGCAGACTTTTAGAGAGCTACAAAAGGGGGTTCGAGACTGTGGCAGGGGAAAACCCCAAGGATATGAAGGACCACCTTGACTCTGCCTAGGGAGGAGGGGGGGGGGGGGGGGGGGGAGATTTGGGCTCCTGGACTTTTACCTCTACTTTTGTGCCGCCCAACTGCGCGTCCTACTGGAGCATATGAAAGAGGGAATGGGGATGTATTGGTCATACTTGGAAGATATGGATGCCCATCCCCTGAAGGTCTGAGACCTTTTGTGGGCCCCTCGCGGGTTGGTTCCGCAACACTTAAGGTCCCACCCGACCCTGGGAGTCCTCTGGGACATGGGCCCCCGGACTACTCCCCTCACCACTTGGCCGTCCCCGATGACCTCTCTGGGGCCATCCCCTTACATTGGGAGACAGAGGGTGCCGGCACTCTCAGGAATGGTCGGACAAGGGAATGGGAGGGGCAGCTGTTCAGAGAAGGGGAATTCCTAACCTACGAGGACCTGAGGGACGCTCTTGGAAGAGATTCGCTATCCATCTTCGAATACCTCCGCCTGAAGGGCATCCTCTGCAACCCGACATAGGGCCCGAACCTGAGGAGACAGCTGACCCCCTTCGAGAAACTCCTCGATCTGGCGACCTCAAGGAAGGGGGCGGTGTCCAGCATGTACAAAATCTTAAACACCTACGACCTTCAAGGCAGAAGGAACTTTCGTATGTTTTGGAACAACCTAGCAGGGGAAGAGATTTCCGAGGACTCCTGGGCCAGAATCTTCAAGATAGCATTTCACGGAAATTTGTTTACCACGTACCTCGGACATGGAGCATAACTTTAAGGTGTTACAGGGGTGGCACAGGGATCCCGTGAAGTTCACGAGGATGTTCATGGGGGTCTCGCCTAGGTGCCCGAGAGGATGCGGACAGACTGGCACCAGAGGCCACATGTGGTGGCTCTGCCCGAAAGTTCAGGACTACTGGGGGTTCAGTGCAGGATTGGATGGCAGAAGTAATAGAAGAACGTTTGCCACTAAATCCCTTAACAATGTTGTTGGGTCTCCCCTCGGAGGAAACAGAGCTGTATCGATTCCCTAGGATGTGGGAAACCATGCTGAGGGCGGGCAGAGTGGCCCTTGCCCAGAAGTGGAAAAGCCCCGAGCCCCCGTTCAGAGGACTGGCTGCTAAAAGTGAAAAATGTGTTCCTGATGGACAAACTGACTGCGATGGTGAACAAAGAAAGTAGCACTTTCCTCATAAACTGGTACGGGGTGCAGCAGTCTTGGGGCTGGGACGTTCACTGATTTTGACGCCAGGCTTCCGGCCTGCACGAGCCGGGATTGACCCCGAAAGGTGAGATAATACGCCAGGGAACCCACGACCTGGGGAAAAGCGTCATCTAACCAACCGATTAAAGGCCACAAATCGCATCATCTCCATGGTACAGACGAAGGATGGAACATTGAAATTCTCCCAAGGCAAATACAGGTTTCTGGACACAGGGTGGGGGGGGGGGGGGTTGGGGGGCTTTCCTTTTTTTTGGTTTCTTGACTGTTCGTTGTATCTAAAAATTCCAATAAAAACTAAAGTTTAAATTTTAAAAAAATGTGATTTTAAGAGTAAAAAATGACTTCTTTGCAAGAGAATAAAATGTATGCGACATCCAGCCAACGTGTGAAAAAAAAATGGAAATCATTACTATGTGGCAGCTTTCTGCATTTGCATTGTGACAGAATACACCTTTCATCATTTCTGGCCATTTGATCTCTACTGTATATATTTGAATGTTGAAATCACAAAAACCTAGCCAATTATATAGTAAAGCATACATGAATTTGTATTGTGCGTTTTGAGATTCGATAGCAGAATTGTCTTTTGATGTTTAATGAAAGTCCTAATTTCCTGGAGCAATTACTAACTTATGGTATGCCAATGTTATGATACAACAGTGCAGAAAGGCAAGGACTCCATGCTAAATTCTGTAGCTAATCTAGTGGTCAAATGGTTATTTATAGAGCTCTTTTGTCAAAGCGCTGTACATCGAACATATTTATCACAATTACCACCAAACCAAAGTCAGTACTCCTGTATTGACCTTGAAAGGCCGGGATTCGAACCCGCAACCCACAGATCATGCAGATGGCAGAAACGAGTGCTCAACCGGCTGAGCTATCTTATTGGCTAACATCCTTCAGAGATTGGTTAACTGAGTATCGACTGAGGTATGATTACAGTACCTAGATGTATGACGAACCATTTATGAAGCGCTATATAAAGTTAAACACCTATCTGGATTATCACAGGGACAGGTTTTGCTGAGTTTCTATTTCAATTACCAATGTAACTTTCGTTTGTTTTTGAACAGCACTTGCACTTTGAGAGTCAGGTTTTGGATGTTAAAGATTTGAGAGGCTAGGGTGATCAGTGTAATGACAGTTACTCACCCTTGAGCAAGACTCTGCTGCCACTGACAATTTATAGTAATGTACTCCATTGACTGCAAGGTTGAAGGGATGTTAACTAGACCGTGCATAGTCATAATTTTACACACTGTTTTTATAGTTAGATTGTAAATTAAGAGTAAAAATGATCTGCCTCTGCATGATTATGTACACAGCACCGGAACTCTGAAAAACACATTTGTGCAATTCTGGTTTGCTCTCACTGGAGAAAAAAAAAAAAAAAAAAAAAAAAAAAAAAAGCATAACTTGTTTTAAAAAAAATAAAACTCTGAATTGCAACTTAGTTTTCCATCTTATTAATTATACAAGCCTTAAATTCTAGGAAAACATGCAGTGCTTCTGAAGCGGAATGGAAAGAAACCATTCCTTTTATCAGTGTGCAGTTTATTTTTTTGAAAGGCTTCAGAGAAACACATTCCGATGCAGAGGTGGCTTGCAATTAAATCCATGTAGATAAAAATCACAAGCAGCCTTCTGGTTTCTGTCAAGTAACCTGACCTTTGCACTGCCCTCTGCTCTAAACCTGTGTGTAAACATACCCAGGAAAATAATAAAGCTGGCGTATTTACAAGATTTTCATGCGTAAAAAGGACTGGTACTCGCCTTATCTGGAGCCCTGCGTGGAATGTGGTTGCTTCCCACACATGTATGTTCAGTGTCACACTTCCATAACTCCACCGTGAGAGTGCACAGCCTAATATTCCAAGAACCAAACTGTCTTCACTTTACTGAGGAGTTTATGCCCAAGCAATTTACTGTGTTTCTGCCATATTTTAATGGCATTGCAGCCCAAGGGATTGGTGGTACATCGGAGCAGCAGGTAACTTGCCTCATTTCCATTTTACCCCCCGCAAACTGCATAACTAACCAGGTGACTGGGGTGGAGTTTTTTTATTCCACATTTGTATACGATGTGCCTGCACCACTTGCATATATTTCATATGTAAAATGTTATCATTTGACAAGACGATGTAAAAATGTAGTTATGTTGCATTAATATTACAGACCAGTCCAAGTGCTTCTCAGAGTGACAGCAGGCAATTTATGAGAGAAACCAGATATTAACACTGCAACCAAAATTAATCATTCCAGCCTTCTCTCACGTGTCCAGTTGGCAGAAGGCTTACATTTTTATCACTGCCTCTAAAAGATGGTTTTCGGCCTTAACTGAAAGTAGACAATAAGCCGGAACAATTACCTCTAGTGCAAACACACTGCCTTGTCTAAGTCTTGCACAGCAGAAATCTGAAAACACTGTTTCAGCTAACATACAAGATGGCATGCCTGAATTAGTAGGGAGGAAGCAAACCAAATCCCTGCAACCTTAAAAACATCCAAATAATGTTATGGAGCCAAAATGGAGTTGAAGGGTCGTATTGTGGACAGTTTGATGAAGCGGATTCTGGTGAAGGTACAGAGTCTGGCAGAGGTGGAGTGATGTTGGTGGGGGGGGGTGCACTTATTTGGGCCTAAAGCAGCAGAAAGCCTAAATACAACACTGCTTACCTAATTTTGTAAACTCATTTTTTGATGTATAGATTTGTAGCAGAGTGTTGTGCAATAATATTTCCAGTGTGTTCTGATGGACTATATTTTTTATAGAGGACTGTCAAACTGACTACAGAGAATTGCAGTGGGACGGTTGAAACAGTTTTGAGGGTTGAGACAAAGGGGTATAATGACAAAAGGAATGCATGGAAAGGTAGGAGTATGTCGGAGTATGTCATTGATATTAGAATATGTTCAGGAGAGCCCTGATTGTCCTCAGGGAACAATGGGACTATTAATGTAGAGATGGTCATTTAATCCAAATGTATCAGAGTCAGTTACTTGGGTGTACGCAAAGGGAATTTCACATCGATTGAGCACATTACCCCTTTCAATGGGAGATTTACATTCCGAATGGGCAGAGTAGAGGTGATGGAATGAAGGATTCAACAGCAGGCTAATGAAGAATGTAATTAAACTGATGTTAACACTTAAGCGATGGCGGCGGGAGAAAACGGGGGGATATTAGGAAAACCAACAGGCATACAGAGCGTGATGCTTTGAATGTGGGCTGGGTGCCAGTTGAACAACAATGGGAACTACCAAAAGATCCATACAAAGATTATAAAATTGAGTATGATGGAAAATTAACCAATTGGTTTGAAGCAGATCTGATCTCCTGGAAAGACGAGGAATATCCAAAGGATTTTCCACTAACACCCATTATTCGCTTCATCCCTAAATTACACAAATCAGCAAATAGGCCACCAGGTAGGCCGATAGTTGCATCAATCGGCTAGCTTTTAGAAAATGCTCCCAAATTTTTGGACAGATGTTTCCATTTGTAGAAACGCCAACATACACGAGACACTACAGATTTTTTGATGCAAATAGACCGAATTCCTTGGAAATCAAATTATCTCCTGATTACATTAGATGTGGTCTCCTTGTACACTTGTATTGAACACGAAGAAGGAATGGAAGCAATAAAAAGATTCTATATATCAAGATCACTAAGCTACAGAAAACATTCCGTAATGCCATTAGAAATTCTAACATTTTGTTTAACACATGACACCTTTAGGTTTGATGGTCAGTGCTACACACAAACATGTGTTACAGCTATGGGCACAGCAGTAGCCCCCACTTTTGCGAGCTTATACATGGGGCATGGGAAGAAATACTTCTTGCAGAACAAACTATGGAAAGATATACCAATCGAGTAATCTTATGGCGTCGATATACTGACGATTTGTTCATCTTGTGGGAAGGCTCAGAAACCGAAGAATTTTCTCAAATTATAAATATGCGAAGTAGGAGTCTGAAATTCAGAGAAAATTACAGCAAGATGGAAGTCATATTCGACATCAAAGTGAAAATCACAAACAATAGAACAACTGAAGTACACTAGTACCAACACAGTTTTACATGTAAAAAGTGCTCATCCCACTCATTTAAAAAACATAGTATCCCTTATGGAGAATTTCTCCGCATGAAAAGGAATTGTAGGAAAACATCCATCTTCAACCAGAATGCAAAGAACAGCAACCAAATTCCAAACTCGACGATACAAGAGATCAGTTATCAACAAAGCCTAGAATGAATGTAGCAAACAAGGACATTTTGTCTAAAATAAATGCAGAAACAAAAAGAAGATCACAAAAACAAAAAAATAAATGATCAGATTCTTTACAACTTTTGACAATGGGGCAAAAGATCTCAAAAGAATATTGGCCAAACATTGGCATATTTTGAGGAAAGATCCCGACATTCAAACAGTGATCAAAGTAAATCCAAGTGTGACCCTCAGAAAAGCAAAATCTCTACAATCTAAAGTTTCTCCAAGTATGTTTCAAACAAAATCAAAAACAAACTGGCTTCCGGACAAACCAGTAGGATTCCAGAAATGTACAAGATGCAAAGCTTGAAATTTGGACAAAACATGAAACAGTACATTCACCCACGAACAGCGCGAGATACAAAACCCATACTTTGTAGCACAAAATTAGTTATACATGTAATCAGCTGCAATTGTAAACTCTGGTACATTGGAAGTACAAAGTTGGAAGTAAAGGTTAGAATTTTAAAGCATTTGAGAGCAATAAAACGGATCCATCTTATCCACTTGCGAAACATTTTGCAGATGTACACGGAGAAGACATTTGGTGCCTCAAGTTCTTCGACATAGATCATTTACCACCATATCTAAGAAGGGGGAGACAGGGAGCGGAGGCTGCGACAATTGGAAAGCCGTTACATAATTGACTAACCAGGTGGACACAAAGAAGAGGAATTGTATACATTCATAGGAGAAAAACATGATCATTATTATGAAAAAAATGAAACGGTTGGAACCGATATGGGCTGAAACTAATCTGATTAATGCATTTTGGAAACAAGACAATGACGGAAAATATAATTAGAAAATGTTCAACGTAGCTAACGACGAGAAAAGTATAGAAGACTCACTGAATACGTTTTTAGATGTGTGATTTTATATGTATGATTTTAAAATATAATTGTCATTTTTTGCATATCAGCTCACGTTTGCACATTTAAATATCCAGGTTTTAGCACATTCACTTTATATGGTTTTATTGATGCCTTGCAGTTCATTCTAGCGTTAAAAGAGCTCTATGCAGTGGTAGAGGTTCAGCAGAACGAAACAATATTGATGTCTATAACAGCACAAAATGTAGAAAAGCCGATATAATTCAAGTAATTATATGAAACCGGAGAGTTGACCAGGACAGACAACACATGATATATCATTGGTGCTACAACAAATTGGCAAATTGCGGTGTATATGATAATGCTATGTTTTAAATGCACTGGGCACTTAGTATGCACTGAATCTTTAACATAGTATATTTGCACATGGTACCCGAGACATTCAGTTTTTAGCCATTTGAAGGTTTAAGAATAGGACACAAAATGATGTGTTCTAAAGCACAGGCCACCTTATTCAACAAAGTACTGATTAGATCTCTCAGGGAAACAGCATATTTTGCACAGGATACTGAAAACATCGAGCATTGGGTTATCTAATAAATTCCAACGCACTAAGCATTGATGACTCCCAACAGATTAGTAATTTGAGTATCCAGTCACTTGACTGTTCAAAAGTAGGACACAACAATGCAGTGATCTAATGCACAAGCCACTTTATCAAGTGATGTATTGAATCAGCCCCTCTGGCAGCATATTTGCACATGGCACTGGGAATATTAAGCATAGAGTTATTTGATTACAAATTCCAATGCATTAAGCACCAAGTTAACAGTACACTAGTAACCAATGCCGTATTTCGAAAGCACTAGGCACTTTATTACATAAATGTGTAACATCTGCATCTTAGACAAGTGTATATAAATGTACGTAACTTACATTAGATATGCTATCTCATATCAAGTTGTGCATAAAAACTTTTTTCTTTTCCTCTCCCATCCAAATTTCTCACCTTCTCAACTCCAATGGATTATATACATAAAGACATGGTGCAACTAGGAATCCAATATGGCCACCACGAAGAGGCAAATTAATAAAGAACAAAGCATTGGTCTAGTTGTAGCAATGAGAGCAAAGGAACAGGAAATGGGATATAATTAACTGCAAAACATGGTGTCGATAGCAATCTGACGAAACCTAGTTTGGGGTGAAACGCGTTGTGAATTTTTACACGGGTGTACTCTTGGCTGTCCACATATCTTACAATAAAGGACATTTTACTACGGAAAAAGCTTGAAGGTGTGGCATTGAAATCATACACAACATTTCGCCTTTATATTCTAGGATATGATGATATACAACACGCCTGTACACCAGTGTTTCTAGGTGCGACAAAGAAGGAGACAGGACAAACTATCTTACTAGGCCTTGTGTCATTCAGATCGTGCAAATGCACGGGAATCGAGAGGAGAATTGCCAGGGGGAAGGAAAGGGAGAGCAAAACAAGCATAGCTCAAGTAAGTGCCATTGAGGTGGCCGGTAAGTGAAAGGAGGAAGGGGACTGTAGGGTTGCAGATAGTCCCCAGTGCACGGTAGGCCCAGAGGCAGTGCATGGGGCTACTGGTCATGAGGCCAGGTAACCAGTTGGTGCATCAGACAAGATCAGCAGCAGGGGAGAGAGAAAGCAGAAGCAAAAAGGAAGGTCTTGAATTGCTTATGGAACCTGGGGTATTCCTGCTCAAGTTTGAGTGCAGCAGAGAGGATGTTTCAGAGGGAGGCACCAGCCAAGGAGATCCCTCCCTAACCCACCCCCCCCAACCCCCCTCTGAGGGTCAGAAACATCTCCAGGCTGAGTTTAAGGTGGATATGCAGAGGGCTCAAGGTGGAAAGTGCTTAGGTACAGAGAGTTGGAAGTAATGTGGTTCCCAGCCCCAGAACGCCTTGTGGACAATTCAGAGGTTCTTGAACTTGATCTTTGCAGCCACTGGGAGCCGCTGGAGAGATACAGCCCCTGGGCCTGAGGACAAGGACAAGTCTTGCAGTCCTGTTCTGGATTAGTTGCAGGGGGGCGAAGAGTAGAGGCAGGCAGATTTAGAAAGGCTGTTGCAGTAGTGCAGCCTGGAGAGAACCAGGGGTTTGCAGGCAGTGAGCTTCTAGTGGGACTTCTTAGAGATGTCCATGATGTGAGGAGAAAAGGAGAGGGTGGAGTCAAGTCACCAAGGTTTTTTGCCATGCAGGAAGGCGCAGTTAGAGGGCCCAAGGAGGGCTGCAAGGGCGAAAGTGGGAAGGTGGGAGCAGCTGTCCCAATGAGAAAGATCTCAGTCCTACTGGTATTCAGGCAGAGATAGTAAGGGTACACCATTCCTGATTTGCGGATAGACAGGCAGGAATGAGCAAGAGCAGAGAAGAGGCTGAGGGGAGCCTGAAAGAGCTGTGCGTCATCTGCATAACACTGAAAGTTAGGAGAGAAGGTAGAGATGAGATGGGCCAAAGGTGCCAAGTAAAGGTTGAAGAGCCAGGGTGAGAGATTAGAGCCTAGGGAACACCACATGAGGTGGTGGAGAGAAAAGACCCCAGTTGGACCTGGGAGAGTCGATCGGAGAGGAAGGAAGTCAACCAAGCTAGGGACTGATCTGTGATGCCCAGGTTGTCACAGATGATTGATCAGGATGGTGTGGTTGACCATGTCAAAAGCAGAGGAAGGTTCAAGGAGGATGACAGAAGGAAGGCTAGAATCGAGATTTGAGAGCCAGTCTTCAATGACATTCAGGAGAGCAGTTTCTGGTCTGAGGCCTAGTGTTAACAACTTACTGAAGTCGCCCTGGAAACGGTTGCCATCATTTTACCTGTCACCAAAACACATTCCTTCCTCACGAACTGCAATGCACACTAATATTTCAACAAGATGGCAACGATATCCCGACAGACATGTGACCTCTCACGTCATCCATGATATATGCGACACCTACCAGAGAACACAGAACTCCAGACTATATAAAAGCACATGGTCCTGGTAAGGCTAAACATGCTCTTGTCGTTCTTCCTGGTTGCTGAGTTCTTCCAATTAGTTGCTTCATTTAGTCCCAGAAATGTTCTCTCACTATGCCTTCTACCATCTCCAGTGTCCATTCTTTTGCCGAGACTAGTCATCAACCTTCACCAATCCTAGAACCAACTTCCAGAGGTTTTTCCTTGCATATTGGGAGGTTTCTTTCCTGGGGAGCCCTTTAGGGTGCCCGCCTGACTCTGTACATAGCTAGAGTCTGGCGTGCTGCTCGAGGGGACCAACACTACCTCTACCCAGAGAAGCCCTGCAAATGTAATATGTTAGGTGGGTTGCTGAGACCTGGCCCTTAGATTTCTGTTCCTAGGCCAGCTTCCTGCCGGGTGGTTGTCTCTGGGGAAAAAGTTCACCATGCCACAAGGACAATAGCATCAAAGCTATACAGTTTTTGGAACAGGGGGTCATATTTTAAATGCAGTCCCTGCGTGGCAGAGACTTGGCTGTCACTGCAGCGGTTAAAAGGGCACTTGTGACTTCTGAACCTGCTATTTGTCACTGGTAGAGCAGGCACTGCTAATCAGGATACTGATGCAACCGGGAACAAGCACACACTGCTTTTGGCATAGGCTTACGCAAGGGGAACCCTATTGGCAGACTTGTCTTTCAAAGATGGAATTACCTGCATCATTGTATTAATACACATTTTTAAAAAGCAGGGCTTTCACACCCTTGCCAGATGGCAATTCTTCACAGGCATGCATTAATACTAGGCAGATATGTAAAGCCCCTTTAATGAGAAATGGCAGAGCACTGGAGACTGGCTAATGTACCTCCCAAATAACCCAGCCGGTTCTAAAAAAGGTGCGTCTCAGGTCAGACACTTATTGCCCCATCATTTACTCTGTTCCTAAAGTCAACACAGAAGATGTCATAACATTTTGTTCATCACACTCCTTTCGAACCAGTTTTTTTTTAATGCGATACAGATCCCCAATCCTTGCTGGCAGGAAACTTCAAATCATGGACCCACGGAGAGTGCTAAAGAAGCTTAAAGTTACACCATAGTCTACTAAAACAGATGCCATTCCCTCGGGCATCGGAGAGGCCAAATATTTTATTTCCTGGCAGCACATGGCCCTCAAGACTGACCACCAGTGCATCCTTATAAAGGCTGACAGCACTTAGAATAATGCACCTCAATCATCCCACCAAGATGGGAAAAGTGTGGAGAGGAATGAAATAGTCCCTTCAATTGAAAGAAAATAAGCCCATTATGGGTGTAGCTTCTGCAAGAACAGTTACTTCTTTCCGTTCTACTGAAATCATGAGAACAGCAGGAAACATCAGATGTCATTTCTGCTCCAGTTGTGGTGAAATCCACTTCCTGCCCCTTCATCAAGAGTAACAGCTGCTACGCCAGTACTGAGAAACCACATCACCCACGGATATTGAACCAACTGCCAGCGCCCATCGTTGCAACAGTTGTGCTATGAGTAGTTCTGTGTACAGTGCAATAACGCGTGGAATCTCTGGTGCACCACATTCTAATTATTTGCATTATCAACTTGTCATCCTATGAAAAAGGCATCATTGCAACAGCATGCACAACAAAAGAGTCAGGGTTAAACTAAAGGGGCATGGCTTTATTAACCTGCAGAATCATCATCAAGCATGCAATGGGACGTGCAGGTAACGGAAACCAAGCACAACAGGGCTATCGTTTAAATACACAGATCCGGTTAACTCTTTGCCTTAATGATCTCAGAGTGCAGAACTCTAAGACTTCTGCTTCTACCAGCTATTCGGAATTCGAGCATAGGGCACTGTAGAGCAACTTATGGATTCAGTGACAAAAAGACATTTCCAACAGTTTGGCCTTTTTTTGTAGGCCTGAAAAAGGCACGTGGCAGGAACTGCCATAGTAGCATTAGATGGCTATTGAAGGTGGCAGGTACCTGGGAATCTAACAGTGCCTGGCAAATGACACACACACTAAAAGCTGTTGGCTTTGCCATTGGTCTTTTTTTTTTTTAAACATTCAGTGAAGGACATGCTTAGTGCTTACAAATGGGAGTGTAAAGGCGGGCCTAGTTAAGATTACACCAGTAGCGCATTTACAACTCCAATCAAGTCATCAAGTCTTAGAAGACAGCTTTGAGAAAACACTGGCAGGCACTTTGTGTGCAAGGTTTGATGGTAATACTTGATTGAGGAGAGTTCCCATGAGGAGGAGTTTTGGGCGGGAGGGGCAGGAACTAGGTGGGACCAATATGGATTAGCATGGCCAGTCAATGAGTGGGCAAACACCTACAAGCTTTTTGTCCCTCAATTCAATGCCCCAACCCCACCATCTGTAGTCCAATGCAATAGTTTGTTTATAGGTGGCCCTAAAGCACTAATAGCCCAAACTAACAACAAGACCCAAGATTTTCCGAGGCAGATGCACCGAACTTTAAGATGCTGAGAGACAAGCCCATCCAGGCCACCCCCAGCACTTCTTCTGAAAGCAGACCATGTGTGGTTTAAAGCATTGCCTTTGCCACTTTACTTTTCTCCAATTGCGTTTTTAATTTGTTCCACGTGTTCAGTGGTAACTATTGTACTGTTCCAGAACCTCGATATCAGTCTACGACTGCCTCTTGTTCCTTCCTAGCAAAGGATTGCCACACCCTACTAACTGCTTTTAATGCCTTTAGCAGGGGTATGCAACCTTTGGCTCTCCAGATGTTGTGACTACAACTCCCATCAGCGCTAGTCAGCATAACAAATGGTGAGGGATCATGGGAGTTGCAGTCCAAATCTGAAGAGCCGCTGGTTGCAGACCCCTGCTAGGAATTAGAAGGATTCAAATCATAGCTTGCTGTTCAAAGGCACACAAGTACGAGTTGGCCTTAAGTATTCACAATTTTTGCAGACAATACTCCAGATGAGGCTTCTCCAGTTGTGTACTGTACTCTTCTTGGCCGTTGCAATTCACCATTAACACTCCAGTACACTCTCGTTAATGACCATCAGGCAGTCACCAACTTAAGGCAATAGAAACATATCAACGTCCTTCTCCTGGTTACTCCCCTGTAAAAAGCTGCTTTGCTGTGGACTTCACATCCGTAAATCAAAATAAAAAAGGAATTTTCACTCTGCAGTACGAGCCTGAAACTCAACATCTTACAAGTCACAATAAACAACAAAACAAGGAAGTCGAGTAGTGGTGCACAGTTACTCAATTTTTTAAGTGAATATTTCAATAGTGGGTGTTATGAAAAGAGGCAAAAGCCGCATATCAAATCAAAGATATATAAAAAAAAATTGTGTTTAAAAAAAACGTATTTAAAACAAATAAACAGGGTTCGGCCAAAGCTGCCCTCAATGCTTCGATTTTCTAGTTTGTCACCTTCCGGGACCTGGGTCATTAGAGACAGAGCCTCAAATTTCACCTTTTTACATCTCAATGTTGGTGCGCCCTTGGTTTTTGCTGGAGGTTTTTTACCAGTGACTTGGGTTGCAATTATTAGTGTCCTTCTTGCTTTAGTAATAGGTCGCCCTGGATGCCAAATTCTCTATAAACATAACTTTAATTAACCAGATTATTAGTCTTCATCCGAAGATAATAGCTTGGTTAGTTCAGGATAAACGAGGGTGCTCCTCCGTGGTGCTCTTTTGGGTTCATATAATTAAGAATACAAAGGAAAAATAGGAAGAAAGGGCCATTACATATAATGTGAGATTCCAAAAACACATGATCTTTTGAAGACTGTCAGGGAGACATCAGTTTTATGTCAAATACCCTCTTCCTTGTGAGACCCGCAGCACTATTTCCTTGACTTTGACCGTTTGTTTGTTCTCCTGAATAAGGGGAGTCTCTCTCCCCCCCCCCCGCACCCCCCCAGTCAATTACTACTTTTTCCACGGGAACCCTGTTTGTTTTTTACTTTGGAGTCATGCTTTCCTTCATACCTTTTTAAAAAAGGCATCCATGTTTCACTTTTGCAGCACACAGCACCCTATGTGCAGTGTTGCTGGGGGGCCCTTTAGGCTCTCCTTTAATTTGACTTAAGAACTACTGTTCAAGGTTAGAGGGATGCTTTTTATTCCTCTTAACTGAGATCAGCACACCACCCTGTGTGGAGTGCTGATGGGATACTTAGTAATCCCCTTCTCTCTGCTCCTCTAACAACTCTGTTAGAGTAACAAGCATATGGCAGTGGACGTGTTCTACCAGCTTTTGAGCTATTTTTCTCACAAGCTGTCTTCACAGCTGCGGCTATGCACAGAAGGGTGCCTTTTTTCCAACATGGGTTTTTTTCTTTTGCCATTTCTTGTGTGGTTCTTTCTTGGTCCTTCTACCGTGCTGGGTGGGGGAGGTCCTAGATAGAGTTGGTTCTTTGGTAGGAACTTTGTGTAGCCCGCTGAGGCTCCAGTGCGTTTGCGAGGACAGGAAGCATGGGAGGATCCCAAAACTCAGCTATCCTTCGTCTTCTGGCGTGCCTGAAAGGAACCAGTTCCCACTGGGGGGCTGGCTGTCCTGATTTTACAGAAAGGGGCCCATTTGTGTAAACTGCAGGGAGAGTTTCCAGAGGTTCAGTGTGAGATCCCGATAAAAGGAGAGGTTCCTGAGGAAGACGACAAGTTGGCCACTGAAACAGAAGACCAGAGACAACTGCAGCCCCTTCCAGCAACTGCGAAGAGACCACTGCTGTCCTGACCCAGTTTCAAATCGACAGATGAGAACTCCTTCCCTTTGGCTGGGGGGGGCCAACAAGCCATAAAACAACCTGCAAGATGAGCCACCCCCAAACATGCCATGACCTTCCTGGGCATCAAACCACCAATACGAGGGGTATACACCAAATTGTTCCTTTGCAATTGTTCGAATGAAATATAAGTTTTGGGTTGAGGGTTCCCCCCCGCATATATGTTACAAGTGACCTTCACAATTCAGTCAATTGTGAAAAGGTCAATTGTAATTTGAACAGTTGTAAAACTAACAATTCGTATACAACCATACGAGGGGACCTCCGACCATATTGCAGTGCATATTCTTCCCGGGAACAACTCCTCCAGAACTTGGTGGGCCCCAAGTTGGACCTCCAGGGCCAAGATCCCCTCCTCAAAGTCCCCTGACCAGAGTGTAGGACGGAAAAATCAAGATGGATTGACCTGGCGGAAACCGTTAATCCTTCGGAGCCTAGGATAAGTCACCAAAACTGCAGACCGACTTTCAAGCATGAAGAGTCCATTGCTGAAAGTTCTTTATCTCGACTGCTGCTGCAACCTCCCTTCCAGAGTCCCTCCTTTCGTCACCACAACCAAGGGAAAGGAGACCAGGTCCAGCGCTGCTGCACAATGAAAGAATTCAGCTGCATTTTCTTCATCACTCCTCAGGTACTGTGAGACTCGGGGTAGTACTAAAGCATCATTGAAGAATCCTTTGGAACTTAGCCTTTTCTGTTGTGCCTTACCCGCTTTCCCTCCAATATGACTTTGAAGAAGTCATACCTAAATACGGATGGAGTGCTAAAGCCCAAGGCCTCTGAACAGTAGTCACTTTTGTTAAAGTATTGAACTGCTATTACTGGTGCTGAATAACCCTTTTTAGTCCTACACCAGTGTAAGGACTGGAGTGGGGGCTGTACTTCTGCTCTCTATATGGTAAATGGGAGGCACAGACGACCCCAGCCAAGATTCTCCATTACGGTAGCAATGGATGAGCAATCAAGGACTAGCTTCTCAGGGGGTGATGCAGGCTGTTCTAAAGTACAGTGTAGCCAAAGCCCCCACAAAGGAATGTGCGCACACTGTATTAGTTAAAACGCAGTCTTTATATAATATTAAAGGTTATGTACAATATCACGATAACTCACTTTCTACTCGGTTATCTATAATGGCAAACATACAGTTCTACGTGGTACCACAATTACTATTAGATCTCTTTAAAGTGCATCAACTGTACAGTTAAAATGTCGAAGAGGAAAGCAGTTGGTTAGAACAATTGGCAGAATACTGGCCCCGTTTACCTAGACAGTTCTGTGTGGATATCCCACCCATCCACCTGGGCAACCTGTAGAATAAAGATAAGCCCAGTCCATCTATTGTTCACAAGAGTCTTTCCAATAGTTCAGCAACCCCAAAGTACCTGGAGTTGTAGTGTTCCTCATCAGGGAATCGGCGGTCCTTCGAGTGCCCTTCCTTTAAAGCAGGAGTCACGGGTCGAACATCCGGCAAAGAACAGGGTGAACTAGTGCCAGCTTCGTTCCTAGCAGAGCTCATCGATGGGGAAGCGTAAACGTCCTGCAAGGTAGAGGCATGCGGGGCACCTTGATGTTGATAGTTCTGGACCGCAAAGAGTTTGAAGAACTGTGGCCCAGCAAGGGCGTGGAGTCGTCGGCATCTCTGGTTTGAGTGGTGGGAAACCCACCGGCAGATGCTCCTCAGCGTGTTAACGGCTTGGCCTTCTCCAGCGGGATAAGGCGGGCGGCGGTGCGGTCAAGCGAGTCTGAATCGAATATTCTTAGGCAACGGAGTACAGCGGCTCCGGTCGGCGACAGTGGCGGACAACAGTCCGGGCGCCTCTTTGGGATTATGCAGCAGTCCTCGTCTCCAGCCTGTCGTAGTTCTGTCTACTAGGGAGCTTTGGCAAAGATCAGCTGGTGCACGTAGCTCGAGAAGAGGGCACCTTACCAGCTCCTCTCTGGGTCAGTCCTTGGAGACACAGCAGCTTTCAGCTTGATTTAGAGCAACGGCACTTCTCTTCCAGCAGGGCTTCAAGGCAAAGCTTCAGTTCACTCCAGTTACTCTTCGTAGTTTGGACTTCAGCTTCTGAACACAGAGGTCCCCTGATGCACTTGATCTACCATTCATTCTGCTGGGTCATACTTAAGCAGCCAATCCCTACGAAGGGCATTCAGCAATCAGCCAATCGGACACACGGTGCATTCAGGCCATTCTTCTCCATCCAGACACTCAACACAGAATGTGGATTCGGACAAGTACCATACACACTGCATTCATACCAGTTTCGGGAATGGCTGTTGCAGTCATTGAGTCAAACACTGGATACCAGACATACACAACAAGTGTAGATTTGTCACACTCCATTCACCCAGGTCCCACCCACAACATACAGTCGTTGGGAAGGCTCCAACCAGTCTGGTCGGGACTTCCCCCACACTACCATATATGGAACTTCCACCCAATAGCCAGTCAGGGCTTCCCGGGACTTCGGGAAGATCAAAGTAACAGGCGATGGAAGGCAAGAGGCCACACGGGCCCATCTTGTCTCCATCAGGAATCTACTAATTCCAATGGCAGGGTTTGGGCATCCCAAAACGGAGGATGCTCGGAGCACCAGTCAATTCAGCACGGAGCTACCACCAGCCCATACCCTGCTACGTGGGCCACACAGGTGCCCAAAAACATACACTAGGGACACAGGATTGTACCCCCACCCATGGGTGCCATAAGGTTATCCCATGGTCTGTACACCAAACCAAAAGAGCTGCACTGCCAGGAGCCCCACATTAACTCCTGCATGGAAAACACGACAGAACACACGATAAAGAGCAGTAAAGGACAAGGATACGGAGGCCCTGTCCCTCCGATGCATTTCCAGCATCACAACCAGAACGTTTTGAGTCTCTGTAACAAGTGATTTTACTTAACATTGAACTGTTTGTGATTTGTACAAGTCCCTACTATTGGTTTACTCACCTGAAGAGTATTGTTTAGGTTTTCTACTGTGTGGATTAGTTGAAATAGTACTTACCTGAATAAATTTGCCCTGTGTATATAAAATAAATGTCTATTTTACGGCCACTACAAGTGTGCAAGAGTTTATTTGGGCCCATGTATTTACAGAGTTCAAGGTGTTTACCTACAATTTACACCCTCTTCCTAAAGTAAGCCTGGCTGCTCTGCCATTCTACCAAACCTTTGAGTAGTACAGACTATTTATGGTTTGCTTGTCAATCGCTTATACAGGAAATGGCATAGCAGTACAAATAACAGTATGGGATAGCAGTACAAATTAAATAAAAGGGGGGGCAGCCAAACCTACTATACCTTTTGAGTATTCAGAGCATGCAAGAGCAGGAAGGAAGAGAGCAGTGGCGTAGGTGCTGTGGCGTCCGTTCGAGGTGAGCCACAGGTAAGTGCAAGGTATAGTAAGTGCTATGCGGCTAGGAGCCATGTTAGGTGGAAAGTGCAAATCACTAGTGCAGAGGCAAGTGCTGAGGGAAGACAGATGCTGGGGAGATTGGGTGTGAATGTCAGAGGCCCAGGTGATGCATAAGGGTCCAAGACACCAATCGCAGCAACTGTGGGATTAGCAGAGGAAGGAAGAAGAGAAGTAGGAGAAGAAAAGTAGGAAGGAAAGAGGAGAGTCTTGAGGTTTTTATCAGAACTTCATACAGTCCTGCTCAAGACGCGACAGGGGGAGGCTGTCTAGAGGAGGGGTCCAGCTGAGGAAAGCTAGCGGCCTCCTGCTGCATTTGGCGTAACGCTTTACGCACATAGTTGGTGCTAGAGGAGCGTAGGTCTAGGAGTGCATTTGGTAGGAGAGTTGCAGGTAGAATGGCTCCCGGCCCCAGACAGCCTTATGGATGATGAAGTGTGATTTGAATTTGATCCGTGCAGCAGCCGGGAGCCAGTGGAGATTTTTTATGGCAGAGAGATGCAGCCCCTGGGCTTTTCAGGGCAGGGGGCGATGCAGCCCCTGGGTTTAAGGCCAAGGATAAGTCTTGCTGCTCTATTCTGGATTAGCTGAAGGGGTCACAGAGTGGAGGAAGGTAGATTGAGGTGGAGGCTGTTGCAATAGTCCAACCTAGAGAGAACCAGTGCTCGGGAAACATTGAGCTTCTAGGGGAAGTGAGAAAAGGGAGTATTCCTTGGAGAGTTGAAAGTGGGACTTCTTAGCAATGTCCTGAGTGTGAGGGAGGAAGGCTGGGGTGGGGGGACTTCAGAGGACTCCAAGGTTTCTGGCTTCAGAAGGAGCAGGGGGTCGGGGGAGGCCAGAGAGAAGGGAAGGAGGGAGCAGGAGTCCCATACAGAAGGATCTCAGTTTTGCTGGCAATAAGACAGATCACTGGAAGAGCACCAAACCTGGATGGCAGACACGGACGAAGGAAGGTGCGAGTGAGTAAGCAGAAGTCTGAAGAAAAAAAATAAAAGAATAGACGAGTGTCATCTGCATAACACTGGAAGTTGAGAAGGCGGAGAGGAGGCATGCAAGCTCAAGATAAATGTTAAAGAGACGGGGAGGGGGGGAAACAGGTAGAGAAGGAAGTCGGAGAGGAGAAGGTGCCCAGGATGACATGGGAGGAGCAGTCAGTTGTGAAAGAAGTCACCCATTCCATTCCCCCTTCCGAGATACCAAGGGTATAGTGGAGCCTTTGTAGGAGGATGGAATGGTTGACAGCATCAATGGCAGGAGATCAAGAAGAATGAGGACAGCTTGGGAGTTGGAGTACAGGGATACAAGCAGTTCTTCAAGGGTGTTCAGGAGAGCAGTTTCCGTGCCTTTGGATGCTCGTGGAGACCAGCAATAAGTTCAGTGTGTTGAGTTGCGGCAAGGCCAGCTTCCCCGCAGGGCGTTAGTTGGATGGACATTTAGGGTCTGCTGAAGGCTTTAATAGTGGGAGTACCATGGAGTGCTTGAGGGAGGAGGGGAAGCCAGTGGCGAAGGAGTGGTTGAAATCAGCAAGAGCCAATACGTTCTGGATGAGAAGCAGGAGGGGTTCCCCGTTTGGAAGAAGCCTTAATAGAGCGGACAACTCTGATACCTTCAGCGCGACATGGGTGAATGAAGAGAAGGGGCGGGAGGGGGGGTGGCTAGGCGTGTGGCCAGTTCATTGCAGAGGATCTGGCAAGGAAGGGGGGGTGGGGGGCGACTGCAGAATGGTTGGCTAGCGCCGTACAGGGCCTAACTCTTCTACTAAGAGTTGGGGCATGTATACCAAGGGATCATTTTATAGAGCCTCACCTGTTTACAGACTTTAAGAAAACTCCCTAACAGAGCCTAGGTTTGTAAAAACCAAATGATAAACGGGGATGTTAGCACAGGCACACAACAGATTCTTTTTTCTTCTCAGATCACCTAGGGTAGATATCCTACAACAGCATCCTCTGTGGCCAGTAGTTCGACTTTACCAAACAGCCCACATAGTAGGAGCACTCAACCGAAGAACTGAACTTTGTGGCCCTCTACGATTTCAATCGAATGATATTCACCAACACTTGCATCTCACTTAGAAAATGCCTCCATTTCTCTAACCTGCAGCGCCCCTTGAATCATTGAAGCGCCTTTAACGTACAATGGCACCTTACATTCATCATCATCATCATCATCGGAGTCCCTGGTAACAAGTAAAGAACCAATCAGACATGAGTGTGGGAACTATTTCATCCATGGATCTAGTTAACCACAGCTCACTTCAGGATGTTCCCCCGCCCCCTCCCAACTTCCACACTACTGATTTGGTAGTCACGCCTCCTCCATGCCCATAAGTGTTTCTAGACTTGTAACAGTGACCAACTGAATGGGGTTTAGTGGTGTGTAATAACCCCTCGAAACATTGTAGGATACGTTAAATCCCCTCAACGGCATCATCTACCTGAAGGTTGGCGATCTCAGCCATGGGCTTGCACCAAATGCTTCTCCATGAGTTCTCCTCAAGCGCATCTGTGGCTGCTCATCAATGATTTCTGTCGATAATACTTCAAAGCATTAGGTCAACAATTGTGCTTCCTGAGGTCTTCCACAGGAAGAGTCCATCCACCTGTTCAACCCCTCGATTTCATGCATGCACAGACAACCTTACAAACAGCAAGACAGCCTACTGTCCTGGATTTGGGAATAATTACCCCCATGGCCTTGAGCTTTTGCTCCATTGATACCCATTCTCTTTTTAAAACATCTGCACACCTGTTGCTAGTATTTCTTGCATCATTAAATATTCAACTTCTTTGACTTTGCCATTTATGCCACCTACTCTGTAGTGCCATAGCCTTTACGTAGTGCAGTGACTTCCCAATAGCGTTAAGAGGCCATCAAAATTAGCTGGTATTAATTTGTAATGAGATACAAGTAGTAATGCACCAGACCCCGCCCCCCCAGTACTTTATGAACTGCCAATACCAAATGACGGTCCCTGTTCCAACAATCACAGAAAGGGCACAGCCAACATACCTGTGTTGCTTTATTATTCCCTGCTACAGGTTCAGCACCATCGGGGTCCCGCGGCCACTGTCCCAACAGGTAAGATCCAAGGATGGTGTCCAACGATGAGGTGCGCCTTACTCTGGAGACTTTAAAGGGGAAGCATGGCTTTTCACTGCGGGAAGCGCATGGAACACTAGCTGAGGAGTGGTAAATAGTGGGGAAAGAGTATCACAACAGCAGAAGTGTATCTTAATTCACTAAAAAACACAGGAAAAATCAACAGCAAAGATCCTGCTGCCAGGCCAACAGCCCCTGCAATTCTGTGCTGGCAGATCAAAAAGAAACCATGCAGAAGAACCTGAATTAAAATTTCCATTGGGTTTAAATTACAAACACCGTTCTTACCATACTATTCAACATACTCTCAAATATTAACAGAAACCATATTTCAACCACCATGTGCAACACTCCCCAGAGTTAGTAAGCTAGGTACAAAATAACCACTCAATTATCAATTAGCATTCTGTAAAATGTACACCGATTTCACTTCTTAATCAGCACAGTTTTCATTTTTATGCTAGATCTCCCTCACCTGTGAAACACCCAGCACTTTCTGCTGGACTTGTGGATTATTTTTCTATCTTCCAGGGTGAGTGGGAATCGCTTTCCATATACACCCTTTCACTTTTAAAGAGTACTCTTTTTAGGACTCCATATTTTATGGAAGGAATTATATTTCTCTATACATTTTTGGGCAACTGCATTTTCGTATTGCAGCATGCAGCACTTTCTGTACAGTGTTGCTGGGATGCCCCTTGGGCTGCCTTTTTATTTTCTCGGGTTCCTTATGTGAACCACTGTTCCCAAGGGTAGGATACTTTTATCCTTTCTACAATCCCCATTGTGAGATCAGCACACCCACCTTACGTGGAGTTCTGAGGAGATACATAGTATCCCCTTTCTCACTGCTCCTGTAACATTTCTGTTACACAGACAAGCTTACAATTATGTCTGGTGGAAGTGGATGTTTTCTACCGACTTGTGTGATGTTTACTTGCACACTGTCAAACCAGCCGCAGTAATGCACAGAAGGGTCACCATTCACTGTGCTTGTCATTTCGTGGTCTTTCTGCAGCCCCGAGGGGGTGGGGGGGTCCTGGTTTGATTTTTGTCTTCGACAGGAACCTTGTGTAGCCCGCCGAGGATACAGAGTGTCTGTGAAGACAAGAAAGGAGTTCAGAGTCCACAACTCTGCAGCCCTTTGTCTTCTGGCATACTTGCCTGGAAACGGTCCTTCGTGTGAGGAGGAAACCCCAATACCAGAGTTTATATGGCATATTGTTGTGGGACATGTGATGGGTTTGAGGATTGTATTTCAAACAACTTTCAACAATGCGATTCAAAATCATTTGAAACTGCTGGGAACGCAAGTCCCAGAAAGCTCCAAGTACTCTGACGAGAAGGAGGCACAAGGAGTTCATGTGGAGGAAATGTGACTTTTAAAACAATGTGCATTCTAGTTGTCAGCCCAGTCAATTATGCAGGACATTAGATTCCCTGATCAGCTGTGGAAATGGAGACACGACCGTCAGGAACTAAGAAAGAGAGAAGGAAAGCTGCAGGGTGGAAGTGTGACCGGTGGCAGGGGAAGCTCTACGGAGGAACATGGGGATAACAAGAGAAGCCTAGTCGAAGCAGTTGGTGTTGCTCAGGACAGAATGAATTCCAGGAGAGAGAGAGAGAGCAGACAAGACACAGTGGGAATGAGACTCTGACCTGCAAAGCTGCAAGGGTCTTGCCGGCAAAGTCCAGGAGAGCTGACAGAGACCCATCGAGACTCAAAACGGGGGAGCTGGCCGCTCCCATATCTTAGCCGCTGCACAGTGAGCCAGCCTGGTATCGAAGGGGACACTGGCACATGCAAACATGCTAAACAGCATTGCAAAAACACTTGAATACAACCAAATATAATTGATTGGAAAAAGTGAATATGGTGCAACTCTCCTGACATGAAATCTTACTTGGGGAAAACTGACCAGCATTGTCTAAGCCAAAAGACATTGCCTACAGAGTCATAGGCTAACATGGTGCAATTCTCCTGACATAAGAGATCAGTTGGGAGAAACTTGGAACAAACAGTGCCAAGAGCGAAAAGAGATTCTAAGAGAAATAAAGAGGCAAAATGTGTACAATTCTCCAGACATGAGATGTCCATTGTGGGAAACCTGAAACAAGCACTGCCAAGAGCCAAGACACTTGACAAAGAGCTTGAACAAACCCTCATAAAGGATGCCAGTGTTAGGGAGATTGGTGCAAGTGCCAACTTAAGTCAACCAGGGGTTGTGCCATTGGAGAGATGCAACCGTATGGATATCTAAGTAGATTGAATGCTTCAGAGAAGCCCGATAAGGTAGCAGGTAGTGAAACCATTTTGGAAAGAGATCCTGTTAGGAGAGTACACCTGGGGATCTAAGTGAACCCAGAGGGGGATATTCCTGGAAGGAGAGTAAACCAGGATAGCAAGAGTTTTCAGTTGTTGAGAGGTTTCCTGGCAGGAGAGTGTACTGGCAAACATATTTTGAGTTGGTGACATGTGGTCATAGTGAGTTCTTGTTTCAATTGAACGTTTTGAAAACCAGAAACTTTGAAAAGACATGCCTTTTTGCCATAATTACTGCTCTGAAAAAGATTTTGCTTTGCCATTCTGAAAAGTAGTAAAGACTTCCTTGCTTTATCTGAAACAGTATTATGAAAATAACTTGTTTTGTCATCCTGAGTATTAGTGAGTAAGGTATTAGGTCAAAGATATTTGTAATACCTTTAAGAGACTGGTCTTGATACAAGAAAATTGTGAATAACTTGCATGAAGTAATCCAGGGGGAGGGAGTTAACCCTGAATACAAGCGTTTTTGTTGAAGTTATAGGTTTGAAAGAATTACTTGCACTTCTTGCTTGTATATGTTTGTGTCAGGGTCAAATTGACTTAGGACACAAGGTCATCCTCCTTTGGTTTTAATTTCACAGGAAGGGACATTCACGTTAAGATAGTAAAAGTTAAACCTTCATCCATAACACTTTTATGTTGATAAAATGACTAATATTGGAGTATCTGTGTCCGCCTCTCATTGGTGACCCCTCAAATCTGACATTGTTACCATAGTATCAAGTGGTACATCCTTATACCAAGAGGTAAAGTTTCTGTATTGCCCAAAGTATCGCTTTATAAAGTCCCTTTGGGTGGACTTTATAAAAAGCTGCCCAACACTACAAACATATGCAACCCATTTCTCTTCGATACTCGTTATTCGTAACCCTGAAACACAAAAAACTAAATCTGAAGGTCAACCAAAGACCTCATTAAATAAGCATTTTTTTAAAAAGTAGTTAAGATTTCAAGATCACTAATAAATACTCCAATTCCTATTCTTGCTTCCTTATCCTGCAGGATCGGAAGCTCTTCTCGAGTTTTCTTCTATGCCCTAAAACTTCTAAAGACACAAGCGGATTTAAATGACATTTGAATCCATCTGGAAAGCGGCACCAAAAGTTTGGCAGCGCAAAGATTTAAGCAAAGGATTTTGACTGCTACGATGCCAAACTTAATTTCATCTCAATTCTCTTAAGTATTTTGGCAAACGTTTATTGCTCATGTTTTTATAAACACAGCTTTCCTCACTATGCACACAGGGCTGGGATTGACGCAAAGGTTCATGAAAATGGCCCACAATGGCAACATACTTCCATTGTCCGGAGGATCTCAACCACAAAGGAGCCTGTGGCGCAGCAGGAGATACGAGTAGTCACTTTGTGGCAAAGTGCAGCAAGATAATTGAATGAGGGATGCCTTGAATGACAGATGCTGTCCCATGGTTGCATTACCAGCCATAATCAAGGAGGGCCGCACACAATTCCTTTACGGATCATGAATGTAGCTGGAGTGGTCCACTAATCTGTGTAGCTACCTAGTCAATGAAGGGTGGCATTGCCACTTTCCAAGATGACATAACTAAACTCGAAGAACTTGTGCGCAAGTCCCAGCAGCAGCATTGCTAAACACTGAAGGTACCATCAGTACTCCCTTTGCAGCTGTGCTATAAAGTTGCTTCTGGGGGCATTGCCGATCCAGGTGTGGCAATGCACTAAATGAAGTCACTAAACCTAGTCAAACTAGGCCCCAACCAAGGTAAAAACACTACTCGCCTGCATGGTTGTACTAAAAAGGTAGGCAGATGGTCATCACTGTGTAATCTGGAGTGACAAATTTAGACCATCAGGTGTTGGCATAGTATTCGAGGCAGCATCACTCACCCAAGAACAAGCCACACATGGACCCTGTTCATCAGCCCTTGGATTCTGCATTCTTTGCCTACAAATATCTCCAAATTGATAGTCTCCTCCACATCCCTCAATATCAAATTATTTTTGGGAGGGGGGGGGGGGGGAGCAGGAGCAAATGGATCTAGGTCACCTGGCCTAGGCACCACCGACCTTCTTAGCTCTGCCTCTTCGTTTCTGCTCTTAACTCTTAGATCAAGGGCATCTCTCCCCAAGGTGTCCAAAGGGCAGACGAAGAAAGAATTCCTGTTTGGACCAGAAGGACCAAGAGCCCAAACCCCTGCTCAGACAGCAGATAAGTATGCACCAACATGTCCCTCTGTCCCAACAGGCCATCCCCACCATCAGGCAATGCCAACATCAACTTCTCCGGTGCTGGGGTGAGGACAGGTGCTCCGTGGCACAGTAAGTTGTGCATTTGTAAAAGTGTTATTCTCACGCCGAAGCGTGTGTGCGGTTCGCTCGCAGCTGCGCCTCCATGACCGCATGGTCCCTCGCAATTCCCTATCACGTGCGCCTCGCACCCTCCTTCCCCCGCCTCCTGCACCCACTTTGCAAAACAGGGCAGTCAATGAGTTAAGAGCATTGTATTGCTTTGTGTTCTGCTGCATTATTCATTCTTCTAGGTTTACATTTGTTGACTGCATTGTTTTGTATATTCTGTGTTCTGCTTTGCTCCACCCTCTAGTTTCTCTTCAAATAACTGCTCTGTTCCCGATGCCCTGGTAACCTGATTTGCTTACCGGACTGCCTTGTTTCCTGCCTGCTCTTCCATCTGAGCTCTTTTCTACTTAGAAAATCGTCCACCATTGTCTTGTCCCAGTCGGTCTCATCTGCTTGCACACCTTGTGTCCTCCCCTAGTGTCTCCCCACACCACCCCTCTTCCTCTCCTCATCCCCCACCCACCCTATGGTGCTCTCTGTTTCTCCTAGATTTTCAAACTGATTCTCTAGCAACTACCCTCTCTCCTCACCAAGTCTTGTAGGAAGAAGTTCAAAAAGGATATGCCGGTCTCCAACCCAGGCCTCCCTATCGCTGACACCTATACCAGCGCTTCCTCCAGACAGACCCTTGTCGACATCCTCTTTGTAGTTCTCACCAGACCTATGGAATCTTCATATGGTCTGTGCTCTCCCCTTTTCTTCTCCCATTAATGGTGCACCCGGTGGGAGGCCCTCCAGCCCCCTTCCATTCCTCCAAGGTCATCATTAATGTGTACCTGAATGGTGCCGTCTTTATCCCAGGCCCCCACCCCAGTCCAACCTTCTCGATACATGCTTCCCGCACCTCAATTTACTTTCTTCTCCTGCTGACCCTTCTCTCCCTTCTTCGGCTTCCTTGCCTCCCCCTCTGCCTCCTCCTTGGCTACCTTGCCCTCTCCCCTTCCTCTTCTACCCCCCTCCTCTGGCTCCTTCTACACAGATGCAGGGCGTACCTCTGATTTGTACCCCTTCCAGGAAGTCTTTCAAGGTTGGCAACCTTCTCCATATTGCCACTCAACTCTCCCTCACCTGTCAAACACTCCTCTGACATCTGCAGCCTCCTGGAAGAACTTGATCTCGATGACCTCAGTCTCACAGACATGGTTCACGGCCAGCTCTGCCACAAGCTTGGACACTCCTCCCTGATGGCTACAAGATGCTCTCTGCGCTCAGATCCAACTGTTCGAGGGGGTGTAGCCTTGATCTTCCCGTAGTGCATTCCTGCCTCTGTCATTCCTATGCAGGCCTACTCTTTCGAATGCCTTGTCTGCAGGCTTGCTCTCTCCTAGACACTCTTACCATGGCTACCATCTATCGGCCACCTGGTCAGATCACTTCCTTCCTCTCTAAGTGGGCGTACCTATACTCCTCCTTCCTCCTGGCCTCAACCACTTAATTCCTTCTTGGAGACGTTAACATTGACTGGGATGCTTCCGGTCCCTCCTCTGGACTCTTTTGCGACCTCTGCATCTCTCTCTCTCTCTTCTCCCCTCTGGCCAGACTCACTCTGCATGTTCTGATCTCCTCTGACCTCCCCCTCACCACTCTTCTCTCCTCTGGAGTGACCACTTTCTCCTTTCCTCCCATCTCTCCCTCTCTACCCCTCAGGCCAAGCCAACTCCAGCACTGCCACCTACCTGCTTGGTCATCCGACCCATGAAGCGTGTGTCTGTTGAGGACTTTGCTGCCACTTTCTCTCTCCCTACTCCTCCTCGGGCTGGCTCACATCCGGACACAGCCCTTTGCATGCTTAACTCGTCTATCTCTGATACTCTTGCCACAGTCATGAGGCTCTGCTTGAAGCCCAAAGCCAAGGGCAACTCCTGGTACGACTCTGATCTTGTCACCCTTAAAACACAAGTGCACAGTGGCTGAGAGGAAATGGCTAGCTTCTTGCGCATCCTCTGAAACTGGCCTGCTGCCTGCTCCAAAGGCAATATCGGCTCTGTCTGCACTAAGAGCCCACATCCAAACCAGCATCTCTGCGGCACCCAACAACTCAGCCAAACTCTTTAAAATATGCAAGGAGTTGGCCAATCCTGCTGCAGTCAACCTGTCCACCCTCTTGTCCTCTCCTACCCTCTACTCTCCACTACCTCTGCCCCCTCTCCACTACCACCAGCCCATGTGGCCACCTCTCCTCCCCCTTTCCTCTGTTGTCCCCTGACAAGCTTTCTAGACAAGTCTAGATCACTGAAAGCCTCGTCAAAACAGGTTCTTTATGCTCCTGGCTGACTTCTGAAACCACTCCACCACTGGAGTCTTCCCTTCCCCCCTGGAACACTCTTGTGCACTCCTCTTCTCAAGAAAAGCTCAGCCAAACCCTCCTGCCCGGCTAACTATTGCCCAATCGCCATCACTCCTTTCCTGGACAAACTCCTGGAAAAGCTGGCCATCTCCCAGCTTAAACTTCACACTGAATCTGTTGGTTGTCTCCATGACCACCATTCTGGCTTCAGAGCTGCCAGAAGTACGGAAACTGCTTACCTGAACATCCGTGAAGACCTCCTCTCTAACCTTGATTCTAATCTCCCCTCTGTCCTCATCTTACTCGATCTCTTCTGCCAATCATCTCCGTGATAACCTGGGTGACCTTGTTCCTCCCTGATCAACCCTCCCAGGTCAAACTTGGGCCCTTCCTTTCCTCTCCTTCTATAACCTGTGGTGTTCCCCAGAGGTCTAACCTGTCTCCCTGGCTGTTCAACCAATACCTGGCACTGCTTGCCCACTGCATTGCTGCTCTCTGCTCCAACTTCCAGTGCTATGGACGACACTCCGCTTGTTTTCAGGCCCACCTCTGCTACCTCTTCTCCGACTGTCTGCTATCCAGGCATGGTGTGCTGCAATGATCTTTGCCTTAAAGCTAGTAAGGCAGAGATTATCCTCAACAGTACACATGCACCCTCCTTTCCCGTCATTCTCTGGCCGGCCTCCCTTGGCCCTCTTCCTGCTCCCATCTGTGAGGCCAAGAACCTTGGGGGTCATCTTCGACTCCACACTCCTTTTCTCCTCACGTCTTCAAAGTCTCTAAGAAGTCAAACCTACCAACTGCACCTCCTCAGAGTTAGTCTTCCTTTCCCCCAGAAACTCAGTATCTAGAGCCCCGATTCTCTCTAGGCTGGACTACTGCAACAGCCGCTTTCTAAATCTGCCCGAAACTCATCCAGAACAGGACTGAGACTTCTTGGCCTCAAGCACAGGGATCATCTCTCCAGCACTAAAATCTCTCCATTGGCTGCAAGGATTAAGTTCACGACCCTCTGCATTGTCCACAAGGCCTTCTGGGGCCTGGGTCCTCAATACCTCCAACTCTCTCTTCGTCAATACCTTCCTACTCTAACGCTTCGCTCCTGCATCGCCAACTCCCCAGGGGTCAGTTGCTTCTCCAAGCGACTAGTTGGGGGTAGATCTCCGGCTGGGGGCATCCCTCTGGAACAGCCTCCCTGAAACTTGAGAACCATGTCCGGAAGCACCTCAAGACCTTCCTCTTTGCTTCTGTCCTCTCTCTCCTGCTGATTTCCTGTCTGATACTGCACTGGTCACCTGGGTACCCTAGGATTTCAGACCAGGTCTCTGCCCGCCCAGTTTCACACCTGCACTGCCTAACGGCAACCCCTGCACTTGGGTTTGTGTAACCCTACAGTCCCCCTACCTGCACTTTTGGACACCTGCTGTCTGCACTTACCCTTGCACCTGCAGGCCACACTTCTTGTTATTGTTTTGATCCCATGTACAGCACTGCCTCCCCTCCCCTTGACTTGCGTGATCTCAATGTCACTTGGCCTAGTAAGATCATTGTCTCGGTCCTCCCTTTGTTCCCCTTCCTTGCCCAGTCGCGCCTTGAAACACTTGTGTATAGGCGCGTTACAAATGCCATTTCATATCATTTAGATCAGCTAGAAACATCACCATATCTGACCCTTCACACCTTCTCTACTTTCAGCTCTATAATACCTTTGTCCTGCTAGATTCCTGTATTCTTTGCTTGCATCTCTGAATTAGTCCCCAACTGCTTGGAAGCAGCTTTACCAGTAGGTACTTCGCATCATTAGTGTAATACTACTGCTCTGTGCCCTTGCTTCACCACCACACTATATTTTACCAACAGATGCCTTTCTGCACACCCGTCGCAACCCTTCACACCAGGAGGAGAGGTTCCTTCTGGTTTGTGCACCTGTACAAATTCTGTTCTTCATGCCATTCTGCAAATCCAATGCAGCCCCCGTACATGGGGTGAGGATCTTTCTGGTTTGTGCACCCACAATGTTATTTATACCCTTCTGCAAACCCGACGTAGCCCCCCATTCCATGAGGTGTGGCTTTATCAGATTATGCCCCACACAAGTGTTGCTTTTCATACCCCCTTTTATAGCAAACGTAGATCCCTGTTCCTGTGGTGAGGCTTTATCAGAGTGCATTCACGAACTACGGTGTAACTTGCATACGTGGTCCTGCACTCTGTGGACCATACTTTAGCACTTGTACTGTAACTCAATTGTCTGCAACCCTCCAACTTGTCCATTGCACACTTTAAGTAATCCCCCGTAACATGCGGTGTGGCTTGCCCCCCGCCCACACTGTCTTTTGCATGTCTGCGCACATGTTGTAGCCCCCCGCCCACCTGTAACATGACTGCTCCAGATTGTGCACCTACTGTACTGGATACCTGCAGTAGCCCCCCCACTCCATAAGGAGTGGCTTGGGCAGATTATGTTTTTCAAACACCACCTGTATTTTGGAACCTTTAGGTTTGGTCCTGCACTAGGCATGGCGTGCCTCGTCTTCTCGGTCTGTTCTATGCACACAAAGTTTGAACCTCTCTGGATAACGTCTGCTGCATCCTTTCATTACCTGATCTGCACTCTTGCAGAATATGTATCCTAACATGCATCTCACTTGTCTGCAACCTACCTGACCTGCACTATAATGTGGAAGGAGTTTCATAAAATGCATGCATCCTACCTGACCTGCAGTCCAGTTCTCAATATGAATCTTACCTGTCTCCAACCCTTGCACCATGTGGCGTGGCTTCATAGTCTGAGCACCTTCCTGGTTCTTTTGCGCATCTGTATACCTGATGTAGCTCCCTATACCTTGAGGTGTGGCTCAGCCAGATTATGTCTTTTTAGAACCACCTGTATGTTGTAATATGTATGCATGATCGTGCACTTTGAAGAATGTCTCTTCGCACTGTAACTAGCGGCAGATAACAGGGTTTGGTGTGTTGCTATAAAGGCAAAAATAAATAAACCTCCAAAACTGGGACTCAACCTCCTAAATATTAGGAGAAATCAGGCACCTCCTTCCTTTAAACACAACCAAGGATCTTTTAACCGCTCTTGCCTTCTCTAAACTGGACTACTGTGCCAGCATCCTCTTAGGCCCCCTCCCCAACTATGTTTTCTGTCGTCTCAACCAGATCATTAACTTCACTACCAAGACTCTTTGAACATACTCACCTCACACCCATTTCCTCTGACCATCATCAGGCTGGATCGTGATGCAAAACAAGGCCAGATTTAAAGGTCTTCTCCTGGTTCACAAATATACCCAGGGTAAGGCACCAATGTTTCTATCCTACGCTATCCAATTCCACAAAAATTCTTGTAATCTCTGCATCCTCAACTATCCTTATAGCTCCTCACCCTCCCTGTGCTTACGCTCCCTCTTCTTGCTCCACTTGCATGAATTCTCTTCCCCCAGAAAGAAGAGAAACAGTCCACACAGATTTGTTCAAAATCAAACTAAAAGCCTACCTCCTTGTCGCTGACTAACCCCCTTAACCAACGCTCATGTGCCTGCTAACATTTTTCCCCCTCGCCTCTAACCTGCCTGTATCCCTCACGTCTTCTGCACTAGCACTTCACTCATCATGGTCACATCCCAATCACAGCTAGCCATAGCGCCTACCTGTTCCTAAAAATGTCCATTGTTAGTTGTCCTTAATCTATGTATGTACACTTATGTATTGTCCCCAGTGACTGTGCCATTTGCGTCCCTCCACAACCTGGTCAGAAGGTCCCTCAAACTCAACCCATTGTAAGAGGTTCACTGGTTCCCATCAAATCTAATTTCTTATGTATGGTACGTGCTTTAGTAATCAAAAGAGCAGTATTCCTCCTGTATATCAATACAAATAAATACATTTAACTGCCCAACCGTTACCTCATCTAGTCAACTGGTTACACAGTGACACTGTTAGAGATCTATCTGCATACTATTGTCCTGTCCTGTACAGGGTGCTTAGTACATCTGCCCTGATCGCTGGGCACCACATATCTTTTACTCCTACCCTCCAGGGTACAGACATTGCTTGCACTCCAAATCTCTGCGTTAGGTAGCGGCCCAGAGGCACACTGGCCTCATCAAATGACCCTTGGGCCCAACAGTTATCAGCCCCTGACCTTATACGTGCAGTCACTCAGCTCTTTGCATTTCTATACCTTCGAGCTACCACCACCTGCTGTCCTTTGCTAATACAGCGAAAAAAGAACAGAACATACGCCAAAATCTCAAGTCCCTCGTATCCACGTAAATCACGGTCTGCCCCGATAGATCCACACGTTATATAACCATTAAGTTCGCATTGTCTACTCGCCCTACGTCGGGTTTCCAACTACCCACACTGCACTTCATTAGATAGTCGTCTAGATTATTTGTATACGCCATCTCTTAGTCCCGTTGCCAATCTACGACCATTTTAGCTGTGCCCCTCGACTTCCGTACTCGGTAACGGCCGCTTAAGTGCCTTTCACTGAAGCCCTTAGTTACTATTCTCTATTTCTGTTGGGACTATGGGCATTGTTTCCCTTAAACCTATTACTTTGGGTCCGCACAATATCGCGATTTTATGGCTAGAGTATTTACTTGCACTCTAATGGGGGGGGGGGGGAGTGGGGGGAGAGAGCCCATTTCGTGTCACCATCTCCAGCAGAAGGGGGCTGGGGTCTCCTTACCACTCACCCGAACCCTCTGAAACGATTAATGAGCACCCCAATACATTCCGCAATAAAATTATTCCGACAGCTTCCCCATAGCTGCCCCAAGTGCCCCTTTCTCCGGGAATCGTTATAAACTGCCCCCTGCATTTGGGGCCTCATACTTTTTGCAAGTCCTGCACACACTTATACTTGGAGCCGCTCATTACCTGCCCGTGCCCCCTCCGGTCCCCGTAGGTGGAATGGGATAGTGGCCCGAAGGGGTTGTACCCGGGGACCACTTCCTGGGGGTACGCTGCTCCCACTGCGCGAGGCCATTAACAGGGGCCACACAGAACCCAATGTCCACGCAGGCGCAAAAAGATTACTCCACCACGGTTCTAAGAACAACAATAGCCCTCGCACCTCTTTAATACCCGCGCGCTGTGGGCGGAGCCTCAAGCGCTGCCACGCCTCCTTTAGCTGACAGAGGACTTGACCCTTCAGTGACTCGCAGTGTCTGGCCCCGCCTATCGGAAAGCCTGTGAGTTTAGAACGCGGACTCGGAGGGAAGCGAGACCACCATTTTCGACAACTAAAATAGCACTATATCTGACGCGGTTTCCAGTCACTATGAAAACAAAAGCCAAACTGCAAATAAAATGATGTATTTCAAAGTGACAAATATTATTGAGAAAGATGTTACATGTTGTAAACGTTTATTTTGGCGTATTCTTTATTTTCCTTTTGATTTGAGTTTACAAAAACTGTGTAGCTACATCTGAAATTAACAAATATTTTGCATTGAAAGAGTTAGGACATACTGCACATTTTATTAAATCCTTATTATACCCTATTACATAATTTGCCAGGCAATCGATTCAAATATGGCTGCAAAATTTAGTCAAGAGTTAGAAAGATTTCCATCCACTGTCCCTTGTAATCTCTCCTCTGTTTCCATTTCAGCAGCATGCAAGATAGGCAATGATAGTATACACAGCTCTCAATTTAAGATTTAGGTTCTCATTATATGAGTTTGTTGGCAACTGTAAAATGGTTTGGTATTTTAAATACTTCCTATTTTTAAAATAATACTGCCTAATTATGAGTTGGGATCACATACTACACCATCTGATAATGAGTTGTCATCACATACAACATTTACAGCATTGTGTGCAAAGAAAGTACTGCATAAACTAAATATGGGTTTTTCACACCAGTATTTTCTATGAATCTATATAGGCATACAAATATTCCATCAATTCAAACTGTAATCAGGCCTGTCAACTCATCTTCATTTGGAGGTTGTCTAAAGAGTTTATGACAGAGGCCTTGCAAATGACAGCTATGCACAGAGTAAATCCCTCAACATAACATAACAAAAATACCAGGGAAGTTTATGTATTCACAATAAAGATGCCTAAGTCGAGGAACCACATGGGTTCCAGAAGGGACAGCCTCTGACCCCATGTGTATTTTCATGGAATTGAAAAAATAATAACTTGCTGCGTCCAGTTCAAATAGATTAAGTGTCACACTTCACCGCAGGATGCGCCCATCGCTACACAGGCAGCTTGGCCCTTCAGGTTTTCCTCTGCGTCACTGGCGGTTGCCATAGCGGCTCTGTCAGTTTCAGGAGCGCCTAGCTGGACAGCGTCTACACCACCTACATTCCTGTTTTCCTGGAAACAGGAAACAATGTGATACGTCATCACATATCACTGCGCTTCTTAAAAGTGGACGGATGCCAAACGTGGGTGCTTCCACTACGAAGACCCTGTGAAACCAGCTCTACTGTGACAGACCACACAGACCAAGAAGAATACAAACCCACGACTACATACTCAACCTGAGAAGATGGAGTAATGAGGCTCAAGCCTCAGTATCCAAAATCACAGCTGATGGATAAAAGTCTATCAGCAAGAAGAAGAACAAGTGCAGTGGGTGCTTCTTATTAAAGTTAGTACTCTCGGTTACCCTGTGACTTCCAGTTTCTTGTTTGACTTCCTCATTTCTGATCCTGCCTTTCATTCTGGACCTTCTCTTCGGCTTCCTTCGCCACAGTACTGTAACAGATCTCTGACCCATTTCTGGTTCAATCTGGTTCAACGGGCTTCCTTCTGGATTACCCTTTGTCTTGTTTATTGCTCACTTGTCTGACCTACCCTTTGATTGTACAGATTGCTATTGGTTTACCCTTAATCTGCATTCGGCTTGGAACCCAGTCGCTTCACGTTATTGCATCATGGAATAAAACAGTGTTGGATTGGTTTAGTGAGATTAATGGAGATTATGCTTTGCTCTGGATTTCCACGAACGCTATGCAGTTTAACACGCAAAGCGTGTCTCCATTAGTCGTGAGTGCGTCCTCATTCCGCCCGGGGGCAGGTCCATACTAATTCACTCTAACTTCCCTTCCTTCCGCTTCTAGGTCTGTTCCAGTCCAACTTCTGTGGTCTCGTCAGAGTGCAACCCAGGGTAGGTTCTTTTATAAATAAATCTGATAGTATTCCTGATCTCTCATTCAGTCCTTCACATCAGCCTTCATTCTCCAGACATAGATGCCAGGTGATTTCACCAGACGTCCTTCCACTCCTTTTCCTAACCAACGACCAAGTATATTTCAGGTTAGTCCTTTTAGTATCACAGTCTGTATATCCTCATTCAGAACGTACACTAATACCATCTATTCTTTCTTTCCACAGCCTGATGTATACCTGGTGGTATCTGCTTTATCGTGTGAACCTCAGTTGTGTCCATACGATTGTAATGGACAGAACAGCATTTCATAAGAAAGGCCACCCTCTATTGAAGAGACCATCAGATTGAGGGTTACCAAAGTTGTCAGGTTGAAGCACTGGTCTAGCCATACCAGACCTACCCGTAGTCTCTTGAGTATCTTCTCACCTTCGGTTCTGTAAGTACACAACAGAATTAGAAGCCATGGACACTGCTGAAACATTAGCCTCTCTGCTACAAATGATAGCAGATCTGTGGAATGACATGAATACAGCACATTCGGATATCCGTTTGGGCATGGACTCGTTACATGCCACAGTGTCCCTTCATGTTTGGGATGCAGAGTATGGAGGGGCATCTGCACCTCATTTACATCCCCTGTACAAAATCCTTTCCCAGTTCTGTTGCCTGCTCAGTTTCCATTGGGTCCTCCAGAAAGGTTCCTGGGGCATCCTAAGTCCTACAGGTCATTTATCAATCAATGCAGGCTGCACTTTCATTGTCGTCCCACGTCCTTCCTGGATTCTACCACCAATGCTGCTTTTGTACTTTCCATTCTTGCAGGTATGAGGGCTGCTTGGGCCAATCTCTTACTGGAATCCAACAGTCAACTCTTGTATGACTGTGATGCCTTAATCACCACCATGAAGCCATGAGTAGAGTATTTCATACCAGGTACAAGACACAGGCTATGGATCTCAAGTTTCTTGTTCTAAAACAGGGCAATTCGTCCTTGTTCGTTTACTTGACTCGGTTTAACCAGTTGGCTGCTGAGATGGGATGGCCGGAAGAGAAGAAAGCCACTGTTTTCTACAAAGGACTGTCAGAGGATTTGAAAGACTTCCTTGCCACTGTCCCGGTGGTTCCTGTGGGCTTTCCTGAATTACTTGATCTAGATTTACAGATCGATGCTAGAAAGGCAGAGAGAAGAGGAGAAAAGAGAACACTCTTACCTACAAGCAGCAGACCTGAATCGCTTGGTGTACCACCTACTGATGCTGAACCCATGCAGATCGGTACTGTTTGGGGTCCCCTCTCCAGGGCAGAAAGGGAGCCCAGACGAAAAGCTAATCAGTGTTTATAATGTGCAGCAGCTGATTGCTTTCTATCGATGTACCCCAAAGACCAGTCCGAAAGCAGGGAAACGCCAAAACCCGACTGTAGAAGGGGTCCCTCGGTTGGGTGGTCGTCCACTGGACTCCAACTGCCTAGCTCAACTTTCACCCATGCATTTACCAGTATCGTTCTGTTTACCCAGAGGGAATCCATGTCCTGTTCAAGCAGTTATTGACTCAGGGGCTACAGGGAATTACATTGATATCACATACGCTAGACAGTTATGTATCCCCATAGACAATAAGCCACAACCCAAGGTTGTTAATGCTGTGGATGGTACAGCCCTCACTTCTGGTCTAGTGACTGAACAGACTAAAACCATTATATCGACCGAAACAGGACATCAAGAAAACCTCTCCATTGATCTCATTTCCGTGTTTCAGTACAAACTGCTCTTAGGTGTACTGTGGTTGAAGACAGGGACGTCATTTGGGGATCACCAGGGGTCGCAACTCCAACCCCTGAGGTCTCCCTTGCTACCCCTATAGTCTCCCTTGCTTCCCCTAAAGAAAACTAAAAAAACAAAAGTTTTTATTTTAATTTAATCTTTTTACTAATGGAAGCTCTTTGGCTGTGGCCAGTGCCATGTGGTTTTTTGTTTCAGGAGTATCTGGCTTTCTTGTTCAGGCCTCTTAAAAAAACAGAGAGTTCCACAAGTATAACACTTTGAGCAGTTACCCTAAATCAGAAAGAATAGGAATAACAAATAATGTGTCTTTCTGGATTTCTATACATTAATTGCTAGACTCATTAAAGCTTTAGTTCAGGCACACTTCAGGGGGTGAGTCACTGATTTAGTCAGTTCTTAAACACCTCAAATTCACAATACAGACAAAAACGTCCCAAAAGCATTTAGAGTAATATATGCATTAATTTCGGGATATGTATTTTGTTTTTCTCAAGTTATAGCATGTCTTTTTCTGCCGTTGTCTCTGTTGCAATCATCACAAGACACTCCATCTCGTGTGTCCTCGCTCACTTGACAAAATCCTTGTGACTAAAAGCATGTGTACAGTGTAGAAATGTTTGACCATAGCACATAAAGTGGCCCTTGATTTAATTGTTCCACAATTAATGCTTTGTTGTAATATGTCTCTCTTTCCTATCTCCCTGGCATGCTTTTCAGGATGTTTGTTTGCATGTATCAGGTAAAGAGTGCCCAGAATACTGGATGCTGTGTGAGTGCACTGCATTCGCTGCACTACTATAAAGTCTTTACAGTGGTATGAACCCTCCCATTGGTATGTATTTTGCCAACGTCTGAAGCCTGAAAAGTAGATCCACGCAGGCTTGACATGGGGCCAACTTTGCACCAGACCTGCAGATGAACTGGCCTACTGTTCAATCTCAGTTTAATGGTATCCGCAACAGAGTGTAATTTGCTTTCTGACTTTGAGAACATTCAGACATGTAATTGCTTATTTTACTATAGCCGGTAAGATATCTATAGCCAGTAAGATAGCTCAATGGGTTCAAGCACTCGCTGCTGCGATGCAGGTGTGATCGGCAGGGTGCAGGTTTGAATCCTGGCAAGGCCAACACAGCCTTTCATCCTTCTGAGGTTTATAATTGAGTACCAACACAGGTTGGGTGATATTTTATGTATATTTGTTCTATATAAAGCTTTTAAGCGGATGTGCTATATAATAACACAACATTATCATTTGGCCTTGGACGTTTGCTTGTATTCACAGTGATTTGGTAATATGGCCCTATACACACTGATATTAACAATACATATGGTGATCCATTCTTGTATAATTTAAACTTTAAGGTAGAGAAAACGACAGCCCATGTAGTGGTGCAATAAACAATTAGGATCCATAGTTTAGAAAAAATATATAGCATTTATTATAACAATTTCAGACATTACAAATGTTCATTAAGAATTAATTTCATACATATTCATACAAATTAATCACGTAGAATATAAACCTTATACTGTACAAGGGAAACGTGGGTGCTATTACTTATCTGTCAGTGCTATCACTAAATCCACATTTAGTAGGGTTCCTGCCGAATCTCAAACCTTTTCCGACGTCTTTGACAATAGGAGAGCTGAAGAGCTGCCTCCTCATTGGTTGTGCGACTGCCCTATAGACCTGATCCCAGACTCCAAAATACCCAGCAGCCTTGTATATTCCCTCACTGTCAAGGAAGACCAGGTTTTGAAGGAATATCTGGATAAATCCTTAGCCAATGGCTTTATCCGACCCCCCAAATCACCAGCTTCTTCACCATTGTTCTTCATACCAAAGAAAGAGGGTGATTTGAGACCTTGCATTGACTACAGGGCCTTAAATGCCATCACTGTAAAGAACCAGTATCCCCTGCCACTCAAGTCTGTTTTATTGGATCGATTAGTCTTGTCAGTGATCTTTACCAAACTTGACCGGAGGGGGGCCTATAATCTGGTCCGCATTCCTGACGGGGACGAATGGAAAACCGCCTTCAAAACAAGATATGTTATGTTATGTAATTTTGCATTTATTTAGTGCCTTATGTAGCATTGGTATGATCTCAAGGCACTGGTAGGTTGAACGCCCTCAGAACCGTAGTTCAAGTCAGTAGAGAGAGAGAGAGAGAGAGAGTCATAAGGTGCGTGTGTGCACCGGATATGTGTTCAGCAGGTGTGGCACTCGTATGATGGCTGCTTTATAGTGGTAGGTGTGGTGGTTGGGAGATCAGGAGTATGTGTGCGTTCTGGCAGGGTGATACCAGACTGATTATGGCTGCGTTAGGCCTGAGAAGAACGCCTTGGCTGGTGGGTGTGCAGCCAGCTGTGTTTAGTTAGGATGATGGGGAGTATGTGGCAGGTGTTGTTATGAGGAGAGCTATACCGAATGTGTCATAGTATTGCTGTGTTCTGGTTGAGTGGTGGTGTGTAGAAGAGAGTAAGCGTGGTGATGTGATATGGTGGTTTTCAGTAGGGTAGATGCTTGAGATCGAGCGCCTTCATACTCCATGCGTTCCAGGCATTCAAACCATTCCATGCTTTCTAACCGTTTGTCACGCACTCCACACACTCACCCCTCAGTGTCCCTAGTGTTCCCCTTGCCCGTCCTCACACCTCCATCCCACCCCGTCCTCTTGCCCGGTTCCGGGACTCACTTGTGCTTTCCCCGAGTCCCCATGTGCCACTGCGCATGGTTCGACATGCTGCCTACTCGCGGAGATGCCCATTCCATTGGCGTGTTCCTTGGCGATTGCGAGACCGGCTTCTTCCGCGTCACATGACCAACACCTCCCGCCCACGTGTTTCCAAGTTACGCTCACGTGATGCGGTTGCGACTCATGTGACCGGAAGGTAATAGGCAGCGCCGGTATTTAAACACCCGCATCGCAACACTTCGGTGCTTCACAGCTGTTTATTTGGACACCTGTTCGGCACTACACTTATACCTTTGGATTACTTGGACATTGACCTCAGATTACACTACGGACTGCTATCGGATTCCCCCTGGCTTCTGGCTGCTGCTTCATTGGATTCCTTGTTACGATTCACGGACTGCCTTCTGGACTTCTACTTACTTAACCCTTTGGTACTACATTCTGCTTAGTTTCCTTGTCTGGATTTTGGCATCAGGTGGGCCCGGCACACGCAGCACACCCTGACCTACTACCCTGCAAAAGGAAACAGCCTTGCTGGGTCCCGGAACCTCCTCTATAGGTGCAGCAGACACACCACGGCCACTTATTGGTAAGACCGTTCCACTTCCTTGTTGTCTGGTTTGTTATTGCTGTCTTAGGCTTGTTACTTAACCGGTGCTTTCTTTACAGTGGTTCGGGGTTCCCAGAGGTCTACGGTTCCGGAAAATCATCTCCCACCTGTGGCCTCAAAGGTTGTACAGAGAGTGATTTAGATTCTCTCTGTGCGGCACTTGTGGACAGAGGACTCTTCTGACTACACGACAGTCAAGACACAACACCATTCCATGCGCTTCAACCGTTCCATGCGCTTCAACCATTCCATGCGCTTCAACCGTTCCATGCACTTCAACCGTTCCATGCGCTTCAACCGTTCCATGCGCTTCAACCGTTCCATGCGCGTCAACCGTTCCATGCGTGTCAACCGCTCCGTGCGCGTCAACCGTTCCATGCGCAATATGGATTATTTGAGTATGCTGCCATGCCGTTCGGGCTTTGCAATGCTCCTGCTACGTTCCAATATTTCATGAACGATATTTTCCAGCACATGATGGATCAGTACGTTATCATATATCTAGATGATATCTTGATCTATTCAGACTCCTACGACAATCACGTAACTGTCAGAAATGTCCTCTGTATAATCTTCTTGCCCAGTCAGGTCCCCCTCCTCCTTCTCCTCACCTGATTCTTTAGTAGATGATGAGTCATTTTTGTCCTTCCTTCTTCGTGTTGCCTTTTTCTTTTGAAAGAGGCACAGCCTTCCTCGGATGGAAGCCAGTATGTCCCCGTACTAAACATAGCAGACAAAGGACCCCTGCCCGAGAACGCATGGGCAAGAGGAAAAAAGTCAAAGGCTAAAAAAAAACTCCTGTGTCTTGGTCCTGCTGAGTGATTGTTGGTAGCAGTCTTGATGGAGTCTGTGATATCAGGTTCCATTGTTCCAAAGGACACCTTTACGCACATGTAGATTTTTAAATTGCCAAATTCGTACTCCTAGCAAAGGTATCTGAGAGGCAGGAACCAACAGGAGACGTAACCGCAGGAAAGGCACTGAAAATGCATAATAGCGTATGCAGACGAGTGGGAAAGGGAAGACTGCGAAAGACCACAACAGAAAAGAAACTCCAATGAAGTCAGCAGGACAGCGGAAAGATCAGAAAGCCCAGGAAGGTTGGAAATGGACCACTGAGAGGAAACAGTGCCCGAACAGTAATTCCTGACACACAGAAGAAAAACAGGTAGAAAGCAGGGAGGCAGAGAAGTAGAATCTAAAAGCCGGAAGAGGAGAGAGAAAAAACTACTGCGGAACCGAAACGGTTGCGTTGGCGAAAACAGGGCAGAAACTGGAGAGACCAGCTGAGACCGGGAGAGAGGGTAGGAAAACACGAGCGCAATGAAGGAGAAAAGAAAACAGGATAGAACGGCAGCGGGAGCTGCAAGAGGAAAACCCTACGAGCGTCGGACCCAAAGCAAAGCATAACAAGAGGTTGCAATGCAAAGCTGGGAAAGAGAGGCAGGGCTAAAAAGGGAAGCAGGCACCCAACCTCAAAGACTAGAGCGCAGCAAGGCAAACGTCAGAAACATGAAGGGAAAGTCAATGGCGGCGAAACCTCCAGGAATGCCACAAGTGCCAAGAGGGCAGGCGTGTGACAGTAACTCACGTTCAGTCCATTCTGCAACAACTGAGAGAACAACACCTCTTTGTTAAAGCAGAGAAATGTGTCTTCAATACAAAAGAGGTCGAGTTGTTTGGCTATGAGATTACCAGCAAAGGCATTCAAATTAATCGCTCGAATGCGGAAGCAGTCTTGGAATGGCCCGTCCCGACCTCCTTGAAGGCATTGCAATTATTTCTTGGTTTTGACAACTTCTACAGAAGATTAGTACATTCATTCTCCTCCATAGTCGCCCCATTGACCAATCCCACTAGCCCGAGGTCCCCATTCAAATGGTATCCAGCAGCACAAACAGCTTTTGATACTCTAAAACGGGTGTTCACCATGGCTTCAGTCCTGCAACATCCGGACCATCTTCAAACATTCCAGGTGGAAGCAGATGCATCTAGCATCGCCTTGGGGGCAGTGTTGTCTCAGAGATGCCCAGTACTGGTAAAATCCACCTGGTGGCCTATTTTCCCCATAAACTAACTCCAGCTGAGCAGAATTATACCATTACTGAACAGGAATTATTAGCCATTAAGGAGGATTTCGCAGAATGGAGGTGTCATTTAATGGGTGCCTGACATACCGTCTCGGTTTTTACCGACCACCGTAATCTCCTTGCCCTCAAATCTCTGAAATGCACAAGTGCCTGACAGTCTCATTGGCATACGTTCTTTTTGTTGTTTGACTTCATCATATCATACAGACCGGCCACCTCCCACACCAAGGCTGACACCCTCTCCCGTTTGAATGATCAGACTCTGAATCCAAAGGAGGATTCATTTCTCCTCTTGCCACGCTAGGTGGCCTGTGGTTGTACTCCACAGGTCTTCCTCAGGGAAAAACTCCAAGACTGGGTCCTTCGGAATTCTGCCGTTATAGAGGAGGGGGGCACCATCATCATTAATGGCCTCCCATATGTCCAGGGACGGATATACATTCTGAATGAGGATACACGCATATGTGCTCTACAACGGTGCCATGATTCTCTGGTGGCAGTCCATCCCGGCAGGCAAAAGACCCTGGAGTTGTTGCACCGGTGGTGTTGGTGGCCCAGTGTGTCTGGCGATGTGACTGATTACATATCCTCCTGTTCTGTCTGTGCACAATGTTAAGGCCAGAGTTGCAAGCCAATGGGACTGCTTCAACCACTTCCGGTACCTCATAAACCCTGGTATATGATCTCAACGGACTTCATTGTAGAACTTCTGAGTGTTCATAACCATGGTACCATCAGGGTGGTTATTGACTACGTCACGAAGATGGTTCTCTTCGTCCCTTGCAAAGGCATCCCTAAAGTGCCTGTACTGGCAGATCTCTATCTTAAACAAGTGTTTCACATCTTCGGTTTGCCTTCCATCTTCATTTCTGAAAGGGGCTCTCAGTTTAACTCTCATTTCTGGAAGGCTTTGATGTCCTCTTTCAGTATAGAAGATCAGTATTCCAGTGCCGACCACCCACAAACGGACAGTCAGACAGAAAGGTTACATTCTACTCTGGAGCAGTATCTCCACTGCTTGTGTCTGCACACCAGGATAACTGGCTCTCTATGTTAGCCTTCACTGACTTTGCCTAAAACAATTCAGCGCACTCCTCGGTTGGTTCCTTACTGTTCTATGTCTTGTATGGACGGCACCCTAGAGCTATCCTTTAGATCCTAATTTGCCATCTGAGATTCCGGCATTGCAAGCCTGTATCCGGGACTTAAAGTTTCTACATGAGGGTGTCAGGTCACATTCGGAAAATGCTCAACTGCGTTCCAAGAAATATGCCGTCTACACGATCTCCGGCCCCCACGTATCAAGTCGGCATGAGAGTTTGGTTGTCTACCAAGAACCTGCGTATGCTGGGCAAACATAAGTTGTTGCCACGTTATGTTGGCCCCTTTTCAGTGCTCCATAAACCCAATCATTGTACGCCTTGCTATCCCTGCACACTGGAGCATTCATCCTGTATTTCACATTTCCTTACTGAAACCTTGCCCTCCCGCTACCAGATTGCCTGCACGTCTGACTCCAGTTGAGGTGTCTGGGGATGAGGAGTATGAGGTCAGTGCTATACTGGACACTAGATTGCATAGAGGCAAGCGTTTCTATCTTGTTGACTGGAAGGGTTACGGGCCAGAGGACAGGTACTGGGAACCGGAGGGGAACATTTACGCCCTCTTACTGGTTGCCTGTTTCAAAGCCTCTTGCAGGGTGGTTCAGCCTTTTGGGGAGGATACTGTCTCATTCACCGCAGGATGCGCCCATCACTACGCAGGCAGCTTGGCCCTTCAAGTTTTCCTCTGCGTTCCTGGCGGTTGCCATGGTGGCTCTGTCAGTTTCAGGAGCACCTAGCCGGACGGCGTCCACACCACCTACATTCCCGTTGTCCTGCAAACAGGAAATGTTGTGATATGTCATTGCATATTGCTGCGCTCCTTAAAAGTGGATGGACGCCAAACGCGGGTGGTCCTAATTGAAGTTACTACTCTCGGTTAACCTGTGACTTCCAGTTTCCTGTTTGACTTCCTCGTTTCTGATCCAGGTTTTCGTTCTCGACCTTCTCTTCGGATTCTTTCTCTACGGTACTGTAACAGATCTCTGGCTCATTTCTGCTTCAACAGACTGCCTTCTGGATTACCCTTTTTCTTGTTTATTGCTCGCATGTTGTCTGTCCTACCCTTTGATTTTACAGATTGCTATTGGTTTACCCTTAATCTGCATTTGTCTTGGAACGCAGTCACTTCACTGTATTTCATCGTGGGATCGAACAGTGTTGGATTGGTTTAGTGAAATTACTGGAGATTACGCTTTACTCTGGATTTACACAAAAGCTATACAGTTAACAAACAAAGTGTATCTCCATTAGTTGTGAGTGTGTCCTTGTTCCGCCTGGGGGCAGATCCATACTAATTCACTCTAACTTCCCTTCCTTGCCCTTCTAGGCCTGTTCCAATCCCACCTCCGTGGTCTCATCAGAGTGCAACCCAGGGTAGGTTCTTTTCCAAAACATCTGGTAGGATTCCTGATCTCTCATTCAGTTCCTCACATCTGCCTTCATTCTCCAGACATAGATGCCAGGTGATTCCACCAGACGTCTTTCAACTCCTTTTCCTAAAGGATGACCATGTGTATTTCAGGTTAGTCCTTTTAGTATCACAGTCTGTATAACCTCATTTAGAACAAACACTAACACCATCTGTTCTTACTTTGCACAGCCCCGTGTATACCTGGTGGTATCTGCTCTTTCGTTTGAACCTCAGTTTTGTCCGTACGATTGTAATGGACAGAACAGCATTTCATAAGAAAGGTCGCCCTCTATTGAAGTGACCCTCAGATTGAGGGTTACCAAAGTTGTCAGGCTGAAGCACCGGTCTAACCTTACCAGACCTACCCGTAGTCTTGTGTCGGTTCTGTAAGTACATGACAATAAGGCCTCATTATCAGTTCGGTGGTAGTACAGCGGTAATTTTGCCGAGGCAGAATTACTGTTACTGCTGTGATGTTCGACAGAATTACTGCCATATTACAAGTCAGTGGGAGCGCAAACACAATATTGGCGGTAACAGTAATCCCATCTAATTGAATTACTCCCGAAAATAAGTCCCAGGGGGTAATTCCGTCTGGAACAGCAGTATTACGATTACCACTGTACAATCAGCGTTAATTACGCCAGCAGAATTACTGCCGGAGGTAGTAGCGTAATTGCAGCAACAAGAAGCACGTTAGTGGCCATTTTGAAAAACTCATCCACTCTGAATCCCCCACATCATCTAGTCATCCAGACACAGAATGGAGTGAAATCACATCCAAGTGAAAGACAAAGGAAAGTTGCCCGATCTACGCCTGAGGAAGCAGAAGTTAATTTATGCCAACCTGCAGGTCCTCACTGATGAGGCGATGGTCCATGCCGACAAGCTATATGGCTCTTGGCATCGCAAAACATCAGGGCAGAGGAAGGCAGCAATCTGGGCAGGCATCTGTGACAAGGTCACGGCTGTGGGCACAGTCCCATGGGAGGTTACCAGTGATAAGATTGCCATAAAAAATAGTCCTTTTTCAGAGGTGAATAAACAACAAAATACTTTAATATTTAAAAACAATTTCATCGACAATGCATTTTACTGTTGATATGATATGTATTGTTTGTAATATAGTAATTTCTCTTAACCTTCCTGATGAATTTATACGCCTGCCTCTGTTGAACCATAAGTATTGTCCCTTGTCGTGATGTGACCTATGTAAGCCTTTGGGCCCAACCGTGCAACCACTAATTTACAAGCTCTGTTTATTATGTCTTCATGTATCACCTTTGACTGTAACCAGCGCCTTGATGCCCACGAGTTTAGCGTGCTTTACAAATGCCAAAATAAATGAATACAGAATAAATAGGTCGGATTGAAATGCCTTGCACTTCCCATATTCACCACTGGAGGCCGTTGCAAATATTTAATCCTGTGCAGTTGCCTTTTTGTCCACCAGAGGCTTTCGCATTATTTTTGCTTTCTGGTTACTTGCGCCTGGTATTTTATTTCTTCATTGTTTTGAGCAACGGGTCCCAGTGAAGATGTCCCTGTGGCCCTCATGGATTTTGAACTTTAAAAAAAACTTTTTGGGTTGGATTTTTTGCTTTGGAATCATTGGATCTAGGAAGAATGCGTTCAACAGACAAGTGATTGGATTGGCGAAACTTGGATTTATTTACATTTTTGTATGGATCTCTTCTGGGAATCTATGGAATGCTTTCTCGGAACAATGTATTTGGAGCAATGGATTATTTCCGGAAACTTGGATTACTTCACATTTTCAAATTGATTTTTACTTGGAATCTTTGGTTTTGGCACGGTTTCTTTGGACACTGTTTTTGAAGCGATGGAATACTTTTGGAATGGTTTCTTTGGAAACTGTGGTTGGATTGCCGATTACTTTAGGCCATTTTGTATCGATTTTATGGGATATGGGTCTTTGATTGGAAAACTGAAAAAAACATAACTTTTCAAAACGATTCAAGATCTGGACGGATTCTGAGAACCTGAAGTTTGGTAAGTGTAAGTGTAATTTTTATTCCTTAACAACTGCGATGGCTCGATTTTGTAATGACTATTAACGGGCAATACTATGTACAGATTTCATTTTTATCTGTTTTTCCCATAGTTAGTATACATGTTTCAGGTTCATTCCGTGCTGACGGCGACTGTATTTATTTCTTCAAAAATGTAATTTCGAACTCCAGTGTTTGCATAGGGAAACATTGAAAATTATATTTCTGTTATTTCACCACTATTTTTTGTTTTCGATATTTACAGAATGGTAAAATCACATGCAACTTCACGGGACAGTGAGGACTGCGGGATGCAGCGGAATGACCTGAAGGCCACGGTCCACAGCCTCCTGTCCAAAACCAGCAAGAGACATCGGCCACAGGAGGTGGCACTGTGGACTGTGTAAGGAAGGCATGGTATCAAAGTAAGACATACACAAGTGATCACAGTTCAAGTGTGTTAAATAAACTGTAAAAGTGGGTGAGATAAACACCTAATCTAAACCTAAATCTAAGATGCAAGCAAGCTCTGACCATCAAATAATAATACAGTCCTAGTACAGTCTAGACAAATAAAAAGGGTCTATACTAAAAAACCTATTGCCAATCCTTTCTGCTATACTACAAAAGAGTGTGGGATAATGTTCACAAGAAAAGAAAGAAGTGTTCACAAAATGATGAGTCAGGATTTTATGGCTGGGGTTTCCCTTCCCCCCGTTTATTAGCACAGGGCAAGGTCGGGCCTCTTGAGCACAGCACATTCCTGGGCTTCTCCTGCACTAGGTTACAGTTCCTTTCCTCAATATCAGGGCCTTTTGTGCACAAGTCTCTTCTCATGCAAAGTCTCTTGCTTCAGAGGGCCTGATATGCCTACACGACAGTCAAGACACAACACCATTCCATGCGCTTCAACCGTTCCATGCGCTTCAACCATTCCATGCGCTTCAACCGTTCCATGCACTTCAACCGTTCCATGTGCTTCAACCGTTCCATGCGCTTCAACCGTTCCATGCGCGTCAACCGTTCCATGCGTGTCAACCGCTCCGTGCGCGTCAACCGTTCCATGCGCAATATGGATTATTTGAGTATGCTGCCATGCCGTTCGGGCTTTGCAATGCTCCTGCTACGTTCCAATATTTCATGAACGATATTTTCCAGCACATGATGGATCAGTACGTTATCATATATCTAGATGATATCTTGATCTATTCAGACTCCTACGACAATCACGTAACTGTCAGAAATGTCCTCTGTATAATCTTCTTGCCCAGTCAGGTCCCCCTCCTCCTTCTCCTCACCTGATTCTTTAGTAGATGATGAGTCATTTTTGTCCTTCCTTCTTCGTGTTGCCTTTTTCTTTTGAAAGAGGCACAGCCTTCCTCGGATGGAAGCCAGTATGTCCCCGTACTAAACATAGCAGACAAAGGACCCCTGCCCGAGAACGCATGGGCAAGAGGAAAAAAGTCAAAGGCTAAAAAAAACTCCTGTGTCTTGGTCCTGCTGAGTGATTGTTGGTCGCAGTCTTTTGTTTAGTCTGTGATATCAGGTTCCATTGTTCCAAAGGACACCTTTACGCACACGTAGATTTTTAAATTGCCAAATTCGTACTCCTAGCAAAGGTACCTGAGAGGCAGGAACCAACAGGAGACGTAACCGCAGGAAAGGCACTGAAAATGCATAATAGCGTATGCAGACGAGTGGGAAAGGGAAGACTGCGAAAGACCACAGCAGAAAAGAAACTCCAATGAAGTCAGCAGGACAGCGGAAAGATCAGAAAGCCCAGGAAGGTTGGAAATGGACCACTGAGAGGAAACAGTGCCCGAACAGTAATTCCTGACACACAGAAGAAAAACAGGTAGAAAGCAGGGAGGCAGAGAAGTAGAATCTAAAAGCCGGAAGAGGAGAGAGAAAAAACTACTGCGGAACCGAAACGGTTGCGGTGGCGAAAACAGGGCGGAAACTGGAGAGACCAGCTGAGACCGGGAGAGAGGGTAGGAAAACACGAGCGCAATGAAGGAGAAAAGAAAACAGGATAGAACGGCAGCGGGAGCTGCAAGAGGAAAACCCTACGAGCGTCGGACCCAAAGCAAAGCATAACAAGGGGGTGCAATGCAAAGCTGGGAAAGAGAGGCAGGGCTAAAAAGGGAAGCAGGCACCCAACCTCAAAGACTAGAGCGCAGCAAGGCAAACATTAGAAACATGAAGGGAAAGTCAATGGCGGCGAAACCTCCAGGAATGCCACAAGTGCCAAGAGGGCAGGCGTGTGACAGTAACTCACGTTCAGTCCATTCTGCAACAACTGAGAGAACAACACCTCTTTGTTAAAGCAGAGAAATGTGTCTTCAATACAAAAGAGGTCGAGTTGTTTGGCTATGAGATTACCAGCAAAGGCATTCAAATTAATCGCTCGAATGTGGAAGCAGTCTTGGAATGGCCCGTCCCGACCTCCTTGAAGGCACTGAAATTATTTCTTGGTTTTGCCAACTTCTACAGAAGATTAGTACAGTCATTCTCCTCCATAGTCGCGCCATTGACCAATCTCACTAGCCCGAGGTCCCCATTCAAATGGTATCCAGCAGCACAACCAGCTTTTGATACTCTAAAACGGGTGTTCACCATGGCTTCAGTCCTGCAACATCCGGACCATCTTCAACCATTCCAGGTGGAAGCAGATGCATCTAGCATCGCCTTGGGGGCAGTGTTGTCTCAGAGATGCCCAGTACTGGTAAAATCCACCTGGTGGCCTATTTTCCCCATAAACTAACTCCAGCTGAGCAGAATTATACCATTACTGAACAGGAATTATTAGCCATTAAGGAGGATTTCGCAGAATGGAGGTGTCATTTAATGGGTGCCTGACATACCGTCTCGGTTTTTACCGACCACCGTAATCTCCTTGCCCTCAAATCTCTGAAATGCACAAGTGCCTGACAGTCTCATTGGCATACGTTCTTTTTGTTGTTTGACTTCATCATATCATACAGACCGGCCACCTCCCACACCAAGGCTGACACCCTCTCCCGTTTGAATGATCAGACTCTGAATCCAAAGGAGGATTCATTTCTCCTCTTGCCACGCTAGGTGGCCTGTGGTTGTACTCCACAGGTCTTCCTCAGGGAAAAACTCCAAGACTGGATCCTTCGGAATTCTGCCGTTATAGAGGAGGTGGGCACCGTCATCATTAATGGCCTCCTATATGTCCAGGGACGGATATACATTCTGAATGAGGATACACGCATATGTGCTCTACAATGGTGCCATGATTCTCTGGTGGCAGTCCATCCTGGCAGGCAAAAGACCCTGGAGTTGTTGCACCGGTGGTGTTGGTGGCCCAGTGTGTCTGGCGATGTGACTGATTACATATCCTCCTGTTCTGTCTGTGCACAATGTTAAGGCCAGAGTTGCAAGCCAATGGGACTGCTTCAACCACTTCCGGTACCTCATAAACCCTGGTATATGATCTCAACGGACTTCATTGTAGAACTTCTGAGTGTTCATAACCATGGTACCATCTGGGTGGTTATTGACTACGTCACGAAGATGGTTCTCTTCGTCCCTTGCAAAGGCATCCCTAAAGTGCCTGTACTGGCAGATCTCTATCTTAAACAAGTGTTTGACATCTTCGGTTTGCCTTCCATCTTCATTTCTGAAAGGGGCTCTCAGTTTAACTCTCATTTCTGGAAGGCTTTGATGTCCTCTTTCAGTATAGAAGATCAGTATTCCAGTGCTGACCACCCACAAACGGACAGTCAGACAGAAAGGTTACATTCTACTCTGGAGCAGTATCTCCACTGCTTGTGTCTGCACACCAGGATAACTGGCTCTCTATGTTAGCCTTCACTGACTTTGCCTAAAACAATTCAGCGCACTCCTCGGTTGGTTCCTTACTGTTCTATGTCTTGTATGGACGGCACCCTAGAGCTATCCTTTAGATCCTAATTTGCCATCTGAGATTCCGGCATTGCAAGCCTGTATCCGGGACTTAAAGTTTCTACATGAGGGTGTCAGGTCACATTCGGAAAATGCTCAACTGAGTTCCAAGAAATATGCCGTCTACACGATCTCCGGCCCCCACGTATCAAGTCGGCATGAGAGTTTGGTTGTCTACCAAGAACCTGCGTATGCTGGGCAAACGTAAGTTGTTGCCACGTTATGTTGGCCCCTTTTCAGTGCTCCATGAACCCAATCATTGTACGCCTTGCTATCCCTGCACACTGGAGCATTCATCCTGTATTTCACATTTCCTTACTGAAACCTTGCCCTCCCGCTACCAGATTGCCTGCACGTCTGACTCCAGTTGAGGTGTCTGGGGATGAGGAGTATGAGGTCAGTGCTATACTGGACACTAGATTGCATAGAGGCAAGCGTTTCTATCTTGTTGACTGGAAGGGTTACGGGCCAGAGGACAGGTACTGGGAACCGGAGGGGAACATTTACGCCCTCTTACTGGTTGCCTGTTTCAAAGCCTCTTGCAGGGTGGTTCAGCCTTTTGGGGAGGATACTGTCTCATTCACCGCAGGATGCGCCCATCACTACGCAGGCAGCTTGGCCCTTCAAGTTTTCCTCTGCGTTCCTGGCGGTTGCCATGGTGGCTCTGTCAGTTTCAGGAGCACCTAGCCGGACGGCGTCCACACCACCTACATTCCCGTTGTCCTGCAAACAGGAAATGTTGTGATATGTCATTGCATATTGCTGCGCTCCTTAAAAGTGGATGGACGCCAAACGCGGGTGGTCCTAATTGAAGTTACTACTCTCGGTTACCCTGTGACTTCCAGTTTCCTGTTTGACTTCCTCGTTTCTGATCCTGGTTTTCGTTCTCGACCTTCTCTTCGGATTCTTTCTCTACGGTACTGTAACAGATCTCTGGCTCATTTCTGCTTCAACAGACTGCCTTCTGGATTACCCTTTGTCTTGTTTATTGCTCGCATGTTGTCTGTCCTACCCTTTGATTTTACAGATTGCTATTGGTTTACCCTTAATCTGCATTTGTCTTGGAACGCAGTCACTTCACGTTATTTCATCGTGGGATCGAACAGTGTTGGATTGGTTTAGTGAAATTACTGGAGATTACGCTTTGCTCTGGACTTACACAAAAGCTATACAGTTAACAAACAAAGCGTATCTCCATTAGTTGTGAGTGTGTCCTTGTTCCGCCTGGGGGCAGATCCATACTAATTCACTCTAACTTCCCTTCCTTGCCCTTCTAGGCCTGTTCCAATCCCACCTCCGTGGTCTCATCAGAGTGCAACCCAGGGTAGGTTCTTTTCCAAAATATCTGGTAGAATTCCTGATCTCTCATTCAGTTCCTCACATCTGCCTTCATTCTCCAGACATAGATGCCAGGTGATTCCACCAGACGTCTTTCAACTCCTTTTCCTAAAGGATGACCATGTGTATTTCAGGTTAGTCCTTTTAGTATCACAGTCTGTATAACCTCATTTAGAACAAACACTAACACCATCTGTTCTTACTTTGCACAGCCCCGTGTATACCTGGTGCCATCTGCTCTTTCGTTTGAACCTCAGTTTGTCCGTACGATTGTAATGGACAGAACAGCATTTCATAAGAAAGGTCGCCCTCTATTGAGGTGACCCTCAGATTGAGGGTTACCAAAGTTGTCAGGCTGAAGCACCGGTCTAACCTTACCAGACCTACCCGTAGTCTTGTGTCGGTTCTGTAAGTACATGACAATAAGGCCTCATTATCAGTTCGGTGGTAGTACAGCGGTAATTTTGCCGAGGCAGAATTACTGTTACTGCTGTGATGTTCGACAGAATTACTGCCATATTACAAGTCAGTGGGAGCGCACACACACTATTGGCGGTAACAGTAATCCCATCTAATTGAATTACTCCCGAAAATAAGTCCCAGGCGGTAATTCCGTCTGGAACAGCAGTATTACGATTACCACTGTACAATCAGCGTTAATTACGCCAGCAGAATTACTGCCGGAGGTAGTAGCGTAATTGCAGCAACAAGAAGCACGTTAGTGGCCATTTTGAAAAACTCATCCACTCTGAATCCCCCACATCATGTAGTCATCCAGACACAGAATGGAGTGAAATCACATCCAAGTGAAAGACAAAGGAAAGTTGCCCGATCTACGCCTGAGGAAGCAGAAGTTCATTTATGCCAACCTGCAGGTCCTCACTGATGAGGCGATGGTCCATGCCGACAAGCTATATGGCTCTTGGCATCGCAAAACATCAGGGCAGAGGAAGGCAGCAATCTGGGCAGGCATCTGTGACAAGGTCACGGCTGTGGGCACAGTCCCATGTGAGGTTACCAGTGATAAGAGTGCCATAAATAATAGTCCTTTTTCAGAGGTGAATAAACAACAAAATACTTTAATATTTAAAAACAATTTCATTGACAATGCATTTTACTGTTGATATGATATGTATTGTTTGTAATATAGTAATTTCTCTTAACCTTCCTGATGAATTTATATGCCTGCCTCTGTTGAACCATAAGTATTGTCCCTTGTCGTGATGTGACCTATGTAAGCCTTTGGGCCCAACCGTGCAACCACTAATTTACAAGCTCTGTTTATTATGTCTTCATGTATCACCTTTGACTGTAACCAGCGCCTTGATGCCCACGAGTTTAGCGTGCTTTACAAATGCCAAAATAAATGAATACAGAATAAATAGGTCGGATTGAAATGCCTTGCACTTCCCATATTCACCACTGGAGGCCGTTGCAAATATTTAATCCTGTGCAGTTGCCTTTTTGTCCACCAGAGGCTTTCGCATTATTTTTGCTTTCCGGTTACTTGCGCCTGGTATTTTATTTCTTCATTGTTTTGAGCAACGGGTCCCAGTGAAGATGTCCCTGTGGCCCTCATGGATTTTGAACTTTAAAAAAAACTTTTTGGGTTGGATTTTTTGCTTTGGAATCATTGGATCTAGGAAGAATGCGTTCAACAGACAAGTGATTGGATTGGCGAAACTTGGATTTATTTACATTTTTGTATGGATCTCTTCTGGGAATCTATGGAATGCTTTCTTGGAACAATGTATTTGGAGCAATGGATTATTTCCGGAAACTTGGATTACTTCACATTTTCAAATTGATTTTTACTTGGAATCTTTGGTTTTGGCACGGTTTCTTTGGACACTGTTTTTGAAGCGATGGAATACTTTTGGAATGGTTTCTTTGGAAACTGTGGTTGGATTGCCGATTACTTTAGGCCATTTTGTATCGATTTTATGGGATATGGGTCTTTGATTGGAAAACTGAAAAAAACATAACTTTTCAAAACGATTCAAGATCTGGACGGATTCTGAGAACCTGAAGTTTGGTAAGTGTAAGTGTAATTTTTATTCCTTAACAACTGCGATGGCTCGATTTTGTAATGACTATTAACGGGCAATACTATGTACAGATTTCATTTTTATCTGTTTTTCCCATAGTTAGTATACATGTTTCAGGTTCATTCCGTGCTGACGGCGGCTGTATTTATTTCTTCAAAAATGTAATTTCGAACTCCAGTGTTTGCATAGGGAAACATTGAAAATTATATTTCTGTTATTTCACCACTATTCTTTGTTTTCGATATTTACAGAATGGTAAAATCACATGCAACTTCACGGGACAGTGAGGACTGCGGGATGCGGCGGAATGACCTGAAGGCCACGGTCCGCAGCCTCCTGTCCAAAACCAGCAAGAGACATTGGCCACAGGAGGTGGCACTGTGGACTGTGTAAGGAAGGCATGGTATCAAAGTAAGACATACACAAGTGATCACAGTTCAAGTGTGTTAAATAAACTGTAAAAGTGGGTGAGATAAACACCTAATCTAAACCTAAATCTAAGATGCAAGCAAGCTCTGACCATCAAATAATAATACAGTCCTAGTACAGTCTAGACAAATAAAAAGGGTCTATACTAAAAAACCTATTGCCAATCCTTTCTGCTATACTACAAAAGAGTGTGGGATAATGTTCACAAGAAAAGAAAGAAGTGTTCACAAAATGATGAGTCAGGATTTTATGGCTGGGGTTTCCCTTCCCCCCGTTTATTAGCACAGGGCAAGGTCGGGACTCTTGAGCACAGCACATTCCTGGGCTTCTCCTGCACTAGGTTACAGTTCCTTTCCTCAATATCAGGGCCTTTTGTGCACAAGTCTCTTCTCATGCAAAGTCTCTTGCTTCAGAGGGCCTGATATGCCAAACCAACAAAACAAAAGCTTTCTCCTACTATCTCCACGTCGGGCGATTATTCTTCACCCTAGTATCCCCCTCAGCCGGGCTCCAATCCTTCCTTCAGCGTTAGTCTCCCTCATTCGGGCGCAGACCAACCACTCAGTGTGGACATCCCTCAGTCGGATTCACGTTTGCCACCACAACGCAGAGTGCAGTTCACTTAGCTTTTCCACAATATGAGATTCGTTTCCCTTAACTTTTCTCTTGATATCTCTCAGTCGGGTTCACTACTGCCTTGCAATTAAAATATCACCATTTGTAATATTCAAAAGTCTGAATGGCCCTCATTATGGGTCCGGCGGTAACCGTGCCAGTAAAACCAGCAAGTAGCCGCCAGACCTGTAATGATTTACCGGCGCCTGACTTGCCGGAAACACCGGGGCATCACAATCCCAGCGGTCCAGTAAGTCAGGTGCCGGTAAAATGTTGATCTCCATTCCCATAGAGTCCTGTAGGACTCTATGGGAGTGGGGACCACGGAAGCACCGGCACCACAAAGTCTGCGGGTGGGTGCCCTTCCTCCCACCAGGTCTGACCATGGCGGGTGGAATGGCACCCGCCTGCAGACTTGTAGTTTGCCGGTCCGGAAACAACAGCCGTTGTTTCCGGACCGGCAAACTTGTAATGAGGACCAATGTCTTTTTAAACAATCACTGGCCTCCTAAAGCACTTGGTAGTTCAAACAGAGACTTCCGAAGGGCAATCATGTCTTGCTGGGTCACTCTGTTATTCTATGACAAGTACGTGCTTCACAATATCACAGTTTTCACAGCGTTCCCCCTCAGCTGGGCACAAATGCCAATTTCACAATTCCCTCAGTCAGGTTCACACTTTCACATTCATCAAAGGTTTCTGCCATGTGTGAAAGATTTTCGATTGAACAAGGGGTTTGGCTTGACCCTTGTATGACCACCTTGACACCTCCCACCGGCCTCTCCTAGAGCCTTTTGTTACTTATAGTTTCAACAGTCTCAGTTCATTATATTCTCTTTCTTCAGGGGACGGGTACCAGCCACAGACCTCAGAAAGAGCACCCAGGTGGTGCTGGACCACTCTATCTCTGGTACCAAGTTCGTTCACAAAATGACCTCTGTCTATTAATCTTCTTCTTTCATGTATAATGTTGCCACTGCAACCTTGAGCCTAACACAGTTCGGTCCACTATCAATTTCTTCCGACTCACCGACTGTGCTGAGCTCGTTGGTGTTTCTTTTGCTGCTAGAGTCAAGGACAGTACCATGATGGCAACCGCGTCTCCCCGCCCTGGCAATCAGTGCGGGAGGGTCCCACGTACCGTTGACATCTGTCACACCATATACCAGCTTCGATTCCCAGTCTTACTTTTCTTTTATAAGAGGCATTGCGTGTCTGGATTGAAAAGAGAAAGGGCAGTCAGGTTTGTTTAGTTATTAGCAATTGCCTGACTCTGTCTGACCTTTGTGTTGGGACATGTCAGGTAAACGGCTCTGGTGTTACTCGACTCCTTCTTCCTGCTTCGTGGTTCGGCTTCACTCTAGCTGGACCCACGGATAACTCCCTCAGCGATTCACTGGTGTCCTGTGCTCTTTGGCATCCTGGTCAGTCGAAAGGATTTGAAACTCCCGCTCTGGATGGTTTCCACACCTGCCGCCTCACCTGGTTTAGCTTGACACACTTACCAGTCCTTTGTTGGTTTTTATGGAGTCTTCCTGAATCTTCCTGAATCTTCCCCCAGGGAACACTGGAATGCATCTTCTGGTTCTGGGAGGTGCTCTTCATTCCTCCTTGGGCTTCCTCTTGTCAGTATATTCTAGAGTTTTCATAACTCTTGAGGGCTTCTTCCTCATCTCAGCACTTAAAACCCTTATGCTTGCACAGCATAAGACCTCGGTGTCAAAAGGGGTGTCCTTAGCTGTCAATAGGCATGCAGAAATGGGGGCTAGTAAGGGATTAGGTAGGTAGACCACCAAATGCACATCCCTATCTCCAAGAGGGGAGTCCTCCACTGACATGGTCCACCCGCATATTAACAGCCCTACTGGGAATATTGGTTAGATGCTGCACCATCCTAGCCTGACAGGGAGGGGCTCCACCATGGGGAACGGTGATGTAATTTCATGATTTGTCACACTATGCACAAAAGGTGCCATGTAATGTTACTTTCGTGGCTTCTAGCCATTGGCAGCCTGCTCCTGTACCGTTGGTGTCAGGTGGCACAAGGAACGGCACCTTTGACACCTTTTCCCCATCCTCTCACGTAGGACATTCAAAACCACTGCCCCACCCCTTTTCCAACACGAACCCTTTCGCACAACACAAAGGACAACAGACTTACACCAGAGACATTTTGATATGTCCCATTACAAGGGTCAGGCAAAGTCAGGCAATTAATCAGAATCACACACACACCTGATGGCCCTATCCCTTTCCCACGGGGATAAAAGGTGGAGCCCGAGAGCACAGTACGAGCACGGCAGACAGCACAACGAGATGGCTAATCAGGCGTGGCAGATCAAGAGAAGAAGAAAGACGGCAGGAATCGAGAGGGTGGCGAGGAGAGAGAAGTGACCTTGCCCTGTTCGTCCCAGACCCGCAGAAACCTTTGAGGAAGAAAGACTAAGACCACGAACAATAGCACAAGTGTCTTGCAGTAGATGTCAACGGTACACAGGGAAAGACTACACGATAAGCAGGAGTGAGGGAAGCTCCCGCGAATGTTGTACCGGCCTTGACTCCAGGGAAACTGAAAGCCAAGTGGTTCATCACAGCCAGTGAGTTGAGGGGGAAACCGATAAGAGCCAGGCTGTGTTGAGTGAGAATCGCAAAGTGGCAAGTTTGAACCAAGTTCAATGAACTGTGACAGAACTGTAAAAAGTGTTAAAGGGGAGACTAGCTGAAGAGGGGAAATGGCACCACGTGGGTGCTAACTCCAAAGACTCTCATTGATCCCCATCTGAGCTAAACTATAGATATCAGAAGGCCTTAGGAGAGCCACCGAAGTAGGTCAAAGTGGTCATACTGAGGGTCAAGTAAAATCCCCGTACAAGACTTTGATCTACAAACTGTGTGAGGGAAAGGGAAGTGAATTCCCCAGTGAAGAGAAACCAAAGGAAGCGAATCCCAAGAGGGGCAAAGACTAAAGTCCCAAGAAATAGTGTGTTGACAAAAGTGAACCCGTTCTAGGGATGTCCACTGGAACTTTTTCAAAATACATTAATATTTGTGACGAAGGAAAATCCATAGTGATCCCGACCAAGGGAGGCTAGGATTTGAGAAAGGTCAGCGCACAGAAGAGGGGCACCCAAGGGTGGAGAATCCTCAACTTAACTGAAACCAAGAAACAAACTTTCATTTGTTGGAAGAACTTTATTTTTATTATTTTGAAGACATCAGGCCTTCGAAGCAAGAGACTTTCAAGTGAAACGAGACTTGGCCATCGACGGCCCTGATAGCTGAAAATTGAACTGTCATTTTGTGCTGGGAAAGCTTGAGAGTGTGATGTGCTCCATGATCCCACCTTACCCTGTGCTCAAAACGTGAGGAAGGGAGACCCAGGCTACTGCATCCTGACATATTATTTGAGAACACTTCTTTCTTTTTTGTTTTTTTAAAAACTTTATTTTCCAACTAACAACTACATCATATTGAAAATCGATTTGTACAGTTTGTTACAGAGTGTGTTATAACAGCATGTCAATACAGTGGGCCTCATTATAAGTTTGCCGGTCAGGTAACAACAGTACCGGTAAGCTTGCCGGTACCGTTGTTACCGGACCAGCAAACTACGAGTTCTGATCGCGGGTGTCTTCCCGCCCGCAAGGTCTGACTGGGCAGGCGTACCAGCACCCGCGAGCAGAGCATGTCAGATGCACCGGCACCTTTCTGAATGGTGACGGTGCATCGACCTCCCCATTCCCATTGAGCCGTACGGGTCTCAAATGGGAATGGGGAGCATTTCATACCGGTGCTCGCGATTTGGCAATTACCGGGTCATTACGGCCCTGATAATTGCCAAATCGCGGGCGCCGAAAGAATTTGCAAGTTTGGCGGCAGCCTGCCGATTTTACCGGTGAGGCTACCGCCAAACTTGTAATGAGGCCCAGTGTATTAAATGGCCTCATTGACCCAAATCAGTTAGCACAGACCTTGCGTCAGCCTGGGTCTCTCCGCAGTTGTCCGCTAAATAGCGCCTGAATGGGGACCATATATCCTTTGGCTGACTCATGGGCCCGACCCCCATAACATAGCTTTCCTCGCATTTGTATGCAAAAGTCAGATCTTTAAGCCAGGACTGCGCCATGGGCACCACTTTAGCCTTCCAACTCCTGAGGATGTTTCTCTTGGCTACCGCCACAGCTACAGAGAAGAGCCTACATGTCCTGATGGGTACCTTCCCTATATCCCCGAGCAGATACTTCAGTGGCATGGCTGGAATGTGAATGTCAAGAATCTCACTGAGTGTGGTGGCCACCTCCTCCCAGAATTGCCGGATGTTAGGACAGTCCCAGTACATGTGTATAAAATTGGCATCTGGGGTTCTACACTTGGTGCAAAGTGCCGGCTTAGATCGATCAAACTTCGCAACTTTCCCAAGGGTAATGTGCAGATGGTTCGGAATTTTAAATTGTACCAGTCTAAAGTTGGCGTTCAGGGAAATTGATTTAGTAAGCTGGCAGTAATTGGTCCATTGTGTGTCATCAATAGTTATGTTCAGGTACCTTTCCCATTTTGCTCTCATTGTGTTCTTGGATGGGGTGAGTAATTACACTGTGCTATATACCATGGAGATGTTCCCATTTAACCCTTCCTGTGACATGATGATATGTATGAATGGATGGGGAGCCGGCTCGGCCAGGAACGAGGGCCATCGACTTCTGTACACCGCTTTTAAGCTGTGGTATTGTAGTGTGATTATGAGTCCCGAACCTACTTTTTCTTGTACCTCCTCCAGCTGAACGAACCTGCCTCCTGGGAATAGATCACCCACCCACAGCTCCCTCCTGGGTCCCACCCTCTTTGCAGCATTGTGTCCAGTGTGGGGGCAATGCCTGGGTGGTGCCAGAGAGGGGAAGTGGGACAATACGGTTCTGTGCATCCTACCCTTCGAAACAGCGCGGCCCAAGTGCATGATCACTGCTTCCAAGGAGCCAGGAACAGCCCAACGTCCTTGGAAGCAGGCCCCTAACCCTAATCCTAGGCACCAGCCGGTCCCCACAGGGACCTTTTGGACCTTGTCCTGGCGCCGGTGGCACCAGGCTCATCAGAAGCATCGGTCCCGGCACTGGAAGGGCCGGGCTCATCATTGGAGTGAAGGTGCTTGGGTGGACTTACCTGCGGCAGACCATGCTGCTTACTTACCAGCCTCTTAGAAGCCCTCGGTGAACAGGGACTACTTTCTTACCTGGGTGGGGCAGCTCCATTCCCTGGATACAGCACTGGAACTCTTCTGGAAGCAGGAACTCTTTTCTTACCTAGGCGGGGCCGTGGAAGAAGACGCCTCATCACTCCAAGGCTATTTAAACCACACCCGATTGATGAAACGTGCTTCGCGTTATTCTGCATCTGCCGCAGAACGCTCACCGAGTCTGTTCCAGCCTTTCTTCTTTTGATCCTGAACCTGCAAGAATTATACTTACATTTGCTCCTGTAATGGCCTGAGGGTCCCAACCCCCGGTGATTGTGAGTGTATAATTTCAAGGGATCTCAGGGTGAGTTCTGCCTGGTTCAGATCTTTTCTGATCTCCCATAGCGTGCCGTGGGTTCGAGACAGTAAGTGCCCTCGAAGCCACACATTAATAGATTCCCATAGTGTAGCCACTGATCCCACCAAGCCCTTATTACGGCCAAAGAATTCTGTGATGTCAATCCGCAGGGGCTCAATAATGGACTCATTGCAAAGCATGGCCGTCGGCATTTGCCACAGCTGTGGGCCCTGCTCTGAGTCATCCACCCAGTTCCAGCAGGACCAATGAGTGTTCCAACAGTGTACGCAGATGAATGGCACAGTCCTTCACCTGATGGATGTATTCTGGAGAGCATAACCAGTAATCAATGCGTAAGCTGGAGTTGTGTAGCAGGGAATGGAATGTGTGCTCCTCAAGAGCAGGATGAAGTACTCTCCAAACATCTGTGAGTGGCAGTGTGGACATACACCGGAGTATGGTTAGTGCAGCCTTGGTGCATGCCCTGGGGCCTGTAGATGATTTATCTATTTGGGGGTCTAAGATAGTGTTGAGGTCTCCCCCCATATTACTTTTCAATCACCCAGCGGCGATAGCTGCGTGATCATGTGGTGATAGAAGACAGGTTCATCTGCGTTTGGCCCATATGTGTTGACTAGAACCACCTCTTGATTCTGCAGTGAGCCCCGTATCATTACATATCTTCCTTCCATGTCAACTGTGGATTTAGTAAGTTGGAACCCCGTACGTCGATGTATGATGGTTAATACCCCTTGTACTGTGAAGAGTACTCTGTGCCAATACGCAGGGGGCCCCACTCCCAGGCCAATGATTTGACTACCCTCCTTATGGCGTGTGTCTCCTGCAGTAAAAGGATATCAATCTCATGCCTCTTGGCACACGCCAACATTTTTCGAGCCTTAACCGGGTTGGCCAGCCCTCTGATGATCCAGGTAAGGAGCTTTATCCTGTAGTTCAGCACGGATGCCGCCATTCGGTGTTCGTAAATGCATTGGTGTCCCCGTCTATAACCACTCTGCACAATCTATAACCTTCACAGCCGTCAGTTTTTCCATTTAACCTCCTAACCCCCCACCGTCCCCCCTGCCCACCCTCACCATCCCCCCAACTGGACGGTGTAACCCCATATCCCAACTTCGGTGTCTGCAACAGTGGGTGGCTTTGTGTGCCACAACAGATAACATCAAAATGTTCCACCTATAAGAGCCGCTGCTTATGATTCAAGTGGAATGGGAGGACCTTGAGTAGTATTTGGTCCGTGGGTCGCTCCGGCTAGCAGTCAGCTGTCCATATGTCAGTCAAAGGTAAGGGTCAGCCACTGCTCAATGGTGCTTGGATATTCTGTTCAATAAACAACATGGCGTCCTCCGGGGACTAGTGCCCTGCCGGTGAGTTGTACACGGAGATTAGCTGGGTACCTCATGGCATAGGGTATTTTCCTTTCCCTGAGCACCTTCTTGACATGATCATAAGTGCATCGGGCCGCCTGTACTCTGTTTGAAAAGTCAGGGTAGATGTGGATTCTGGTTGAGTCGTACATCAAGGCGCCCTTTTCCTGTGACAAGCAAAGTAACTAGTCTCGGTCGCAGTAATATAATAGACGTGCAAAAATGATACGCGAGGGGCGCCCGGCTTAGGCTGTGGGGCCAAGGATATGTGGGCCCTTTCGACAGGAAACTGCTGCGAGAATTGCGCGTCAGGGAACATTGTACAAATTGCTTCCTCCAGGAACACTTCCATCAGGACATTAATAGGCCTCTCTGCCATACCCACCATGTGGATGTTGTTGCAGCAGTATCTCGATTCCAGGTCACCTCATTTAACCTGCACCGCCTTTAGACTCTTTTTAATGTCCTCTATGTCTTTGCCATGCGTAACCACTGTATCCTCCAGCACGCTCACCCTAGTTTCAGCCTCTATGACTCTGGTGTTCACCTGATTGAGACGATGTTACTGCCAATGTCGTCCAGCTTATTGTTGACAGCCTAAAAACCGGCCTGTAGTGCCGCCATGTAGGAGTCCATGTTAGTTTCAGTGTGGGGTTGGCCGGGTGTTGGGTTAGACTGATGGGCCTCCTCGCTTTCCTCCGTTGTATTTGAACTTGTGTAGGGATCCATGGGGCCTTTCTTGTGGCCCTTCACACCCCGAGTCATGTTCCCCCCGCGTGGTCAGGTTGGTCCCAATAGTTAAGTATGATATGCGCCTGTATGTTGTTGCTGTTTACTGCTAGCAGTCAGGTAGTGTCAGACGGTGGTAATGTGATGAGCTTGCTTTTTTCTACCGGTAGAGGCTTGGTATTGTGGAGACTGTCCCCCCTCCTCGTAGACCACAGTACTGGCGAGATCTCAGATTGGTGCCCTTTAATGCGAACCTACTGCTTTATTTCACGCCTCTGCCGTGCACTCTGGGGCCACCGGTCATGCTGCGGCGTGTTCCTGACTGTGCCAGTGTCAGCTATGCAATCTTGTCATCCCTGTGCGGGCACCGTGTGTCCTGCCCACCCTACGCACAGTCCGGGTGTCTGAGTACTGCAGGCCAGCCCCTTACAGTGACAGCCTAAACCTGGTGCATCTGTATGGTTGGTCCCCTTAATAATAATGTTTTGGCACAGATGCCTGCCGGCTACATGATTCGATATGTGGGTTTGGCGGTGAGTCGCTGTGTAATCCGTTGCCTGTCCTGCACCCCCCACGGCCCCGGGCACGTGGACACAAGTCCTAAGTGGTGTCAGCAGAGGGCCGCTATATTTGTATTGGAGGCGAGGCTCCACGGGTTATGAGTTCCCCCCGGCAGTGTGATCTGAGCCTCATGCAAGCCCGTCTATGACATTTAAACATAGTTGACTCTCGATGGGCACCGGCTCCGACAGCGTGACTGCACTGTGGGGTTATGTGTTCCCACACGCCAGGTTATAGCATTGCCTTGTATTGTCTAGCTCAGTATCACACCTGTTTTCCCCCGCTGCTCATGTCTCTCAGGGAGGCTGCCTGCCCAGACTCGGGAAGTCCTCACCACGCACCCTTTGTGGCTGTGATCTCCGACGCTCCTCTTTCCACAGCTGAGCGCACAATGTGAGCAGCATGTGATTATCAATGTGATCACAATCAATTGTGTATTAGTTCTTTCCACACCAGATGACCATCCCTTACCGCCTCCAGGTGTGGCAGCACTGCACCTTCAGGTAGTGAGTTGTTGGGATACAAGTCCAACGCCCTAAACGTAAGAGAAAGTACTGGTTAAGGAAGTTCCTATACTAAGGAGAGTGGGCCATTTATAGGGTCAGCAATTCTGTCTTTGTGCGTGGTGTGAGGGGTCAGAAATGCAAGGCGGACAAGTAGATAGAGTTGTTTTACAATTAGCCATTTTATTAAAGAATAAGGGTGTGATAAACACCTCGTTCGCACCCCAGTGGTCGAAGTGTACGAAAAGAAGTAGTGGAGCTATGTTCCCTACAGGTCTGCACCGCTCCCAGCAAACCCCATCGCCATACCCCCTCCCATGCACAGTATAAACCCCCAAATGCATGCGCCTGCAGTTTAAGGGAATGTTCAGTGCACTGCACTGAAAGTGCAAGTTTCAACTGCTTCCTACACATTTATTTTAAAACAAAACCGTTCTGGAACGGTTTCTTTTTAAAATAATAGTGTAGGAGCTGTAAAAGGTAATTTAAAAAAGTATAGGAGCACCGCTCCCGACCGCTCCCGCTCACTTCGACCACTGTCGCACCCTCACCTAACGTGGATTTCCCTGCCTATCAAACTAAGACTAAAGGAAAAAGATATCTGTCCCTCACACTTACACATACAACAAAAATCATACAGGTATCATATGGCTATTCAAACTCAACAAAATAACAGTTATATTCAAAATAAACTTTATAACCATGTATCCTTGTCTAAAGAAGTCATGGTGGCAACAGTAAAGACAGACACAAGTGATCACAGTTCATGGGTGTTTTATTAAACTGTATAAATGGGGGACAAAAACACCTAACCTAAACCTAAAACTAAGATCGGAGCATGCTACGACCATCAAATAATAATAAGGCAGTCCTAGTGGCATCTTGTCAAATAAAAAGGGTTTATACTAAAAAAAAATATATTGCTTTGAGGCATCGAAGGAGGAGTTAAAAAAAACTCCACTCCTATGTTTTTTAGATCTGTTACACATGAGTGAAGAGCTCTTGCTCCTTCATTGAATTCAATATTAATTCCACAATGCGTGGGGTTTTATCATATGGAAATGATAGTCCATCAATGTCATTCGATGAAAAAAGATAAAGGTCGGAGATCCTTTTGGTGTAAGATAGAATATGGTAAGTAAAGCATGCTCGCCCTAGGACTGGTCTTCTGCCGGCAACTTGAAAGTATGACTAGTATTCTTATACGGTGGACATTTGTCATTTGTAGGTATATTTGAAAAATGTTGTCGCGTCTCCCAGGAGTCGGTGGAGGGAAAACCATATGCCACCTTGTTGTGCACAAAAATAGAAAGAAACTCTCCCGGAGACTTGCGTCAAGTTAGGTAGCTCGTCAAATTGTTTATTTATCACAATTAACCAACTACTGCCTTTCGTGGTGTCAAATTGTTAATATTTCACAATTGACCAACTGACCTTTATGATGACACGTGTTTCGGCTGGTTAGCCTTTCTCAAATGAAGGCAAGTACACATTCTTTGAACCACAAATCAAATACGGTATGTGTTATTAGCAAAGGCATTATACAAAGCCAAATGGTTTCATATGTACAAACATCCAAAAACAACATCAAAGTGTTGGGTACATATTGATAATCCAGTCATATAGTAAGATGTATATGTACATTGTATCGTGACCAACATATATACCATAATTGTATGTAGACAGAAAGCAAGGTTGGGGTTCAGGGAAGGATTGTTGGGAGTGTATTATAATGGCATATTGGAGCTTATTGAGCTGTTATAACCTGGCACATTGTGCTGTTCCTGCCATCCATGATTGGTTTCCAAGCAGAATTCAGATGCTTATTTCATGGGTTCAATCCCTGTGCAACTATAAATAAATAAAGGTTGCAGAAGGTAGTTGTTAGGCTAATACGTGTGCCTTTTATGTATCTATTGCCTTTTACTTAGTTGGAACATTCATCTACCCCACTGGTAGTCGGTAATTTTTATGCTAGCGAGTCGGTAATTTTTATGCTAGCGGTGTGAATCTTTTATCAAAAAATCATTGGGCCTCATTACGAGTATGGAGGTAGCCACGGTGCTATTAGCGCCATGGCTGCCTCATAAATAATAAATACAAATACAAGATAGGGTCTTACCGTATTAACAGGAATGATTCCGCGTAGCTCTTCTGAATGCAAGCTATCAGTGCCATGTTCCTTTTGTGTTTGTGGACGTTGCCCTGACAATCTGACTCCTCGCGGCCGTTGTCATGGCAGCGTCATGTTACTGCAAGCATAGCTTTTCTGGATCTTTTTACGCGGCGACCATATTGGAATGACATGCGTCGCTGTTGCAATGTATCTCGTATGACTACTGTGAAGAATATATTATCACTGTTGCTGCCTGCACTGAATCATCCGCATATTATTACTTAAATACTTAAATACAATAATGTATACAACAGAGAGTTTCTTTCTATTTTTGTGCACAACAAGGTGGTATATGGTTTTCCCTCCACCGACTCCGGGGAGACACGACAACATTTTTCAACTGTACCTACAAATGACAAATGTCAACCGTATAAGAATACTAGTCACATTTTCAAGTCGCCGGCAGAAGACCAGTCCTAGGGAGAGCACACTTTACTTACTTTGTTGATGAAAGACTGGCAGCGAGGCTGAACTAAGTATAAAATGTAAAAAACAATACTGTTTCATCATGGCTGAGTATTTACGGAATCGTGAACAAGAAACCTTGAATTTATTCACACCAGGGGGTGATATGACACATGCATTTACAAACTGGAACACCAAGAAGGAGGATCTACGCTCCAAATTTTTCAAACTGGAACAGATTTCCAAGAAGGAGATCGACACATACTGGGAAAAAGTATCAGTTGAGAATTACGTTAAAAATAAACTAATCCCACATGGCCTAAGAATGCAATTTTTACAGAATTTCAACAATGATATTGGATAATGACCTTGCAAATGAATGGGAAAATAATCTTAACAGCAGCTCTATGACAGTGATGAATTTACTGATTGAGCATGCAATTAGAGAGGACACAAGAGCAATGGAAGGTATAGAAAAGATTTCGAAAGAAATAGAAGAAATGAATGCTTTGGATGCAACAAAAAAGAAGAACTACGACAAAATGTATGAAATATTACAGATATACCAAGACGAGGTCAAACTAAGAAAAATTAGGAAGTGCTACTGTGATGAAAGAGACTATAAAGAAGACAGAGTGTATACTTTCCAAGAAAAGTACAACCAACACTCCAAACCACCCTCTAAGAACTCGACCCCCAATGTCTCATCTGCCAGTTCAGACGCTGACTCAGAATCGGACAACCAAGAAACCGAAGGAGTAAATACAGTAGCAGAGAAGGACAAGGAACAACATGGACGAGGATATATGAACCAAATAAGATGATACAAGAAAGGCAACAGAAATTTGCCGGCCAAAACCGTCTGTTTTCAATTACCACTACCCGTGGTAGCTACCACAACCATACAAAGAGGAGAGGAAGGAGGGGGGTTAGAAGACTGTGGAAATCCAGACACACTTGCAAATTTCAACAAAATGTACACGAGAGCCAGTGCAAAAGAGATGAACAAGACCAAGAACTAACTGACCTAGTACTTAACCAATCAAGCCAAGCAATAACTAAGGAAGAAACAAGTGTACTCAACAAAGGTCTGTCGTTTGCACCGACAGCCGAATTCAACCATGTAGATGTGCACATCAATCTTTTCAAATTTATTTGCAAATTTAAACTTAAGAAATACTTCTCAACAAAGCACCTGCAGATTATATCAGAACAGTAAAAATACCTAAGAGTAACATCACAATACAGGAAATTGAGGATATATATACATTAAGATCACTAACTGAAACAGATGATTATGAAATGAGAAATGTACTACAAGAACTAAGGATCCAACCGAGCGCAATGAGTTCCAAAGAACTTAAACCTCTGTCAAAATGTATCCCACAATTAGCAAACGACAATGTGATAGACACATTTCACAAGGTGGTTTCTCAAGAACTATACGTGACCTCGGAGAAAGAACACAAAAGTAAGACAAGATCAAAAATGAGGAAGCGCAATCTAACACAGGAAGAAAGACTTGCCTTAAAACAACTGGCGGTGGACACATCAATAGTGATAAAGGAGGCGGATAAAGGGGGAAATATTGTTGTCATGGACCGTAAAGATTATCTACAAATGGCATCGCATATAACCACCTTACCACTCCAGGATGCTACACAACGCTGGCAAACAATCCAACACGAGACATTGTCAAACAACTAGAAGAATCAATTATGATGTGGCATAAAATAGGACTCATCACAGATTATGAACAAGACTATCTAAAGATCAGAGAACCTATCATTCCGACAATGTATTTCCTACCGAAAATACATAAAGATTTCACAACAATACCAGAAGGCCGTCCAATACTGAGTGGTATTGGATGGGCAACTGAACATATTTCTGAATATCTTGATGCAATCCTGAAACGCAGAGCGAGTCTACTTCCTTCATACCTGAAAGACACAACCAGTGTTATTAATCAACTTCAAACAATGATTTGGCAAGACAACTACCTCTTGGCCACCCTTGACGTAAAGGCCCTCTACACCTCTATTAAACACAAGTGGGCTATTCCTACAATTGATTATACATTCAGGAATGACTTGGCCTCGGTTTACCAACAAACCACAATGATCAAAGAGATGTTACAATTAACATTAGGCTTCCGTGTGTTCACCTTTAACAATCAATATTACCAACAGACAATGGGTGTGGCCATGGGCACTAGATGTGCGCCTGCCCTGGCCAACCTATTTATGGGACTATTTGAGGACCATGAAATCTACAAAGATCAGGACTATGACAGCAAAATCAGATTATGGACGAGATATATAGACGACGTCTTTGTTATTTGGGAAGGAACATCAGAACAACTTCAGATATTCATGGAACGAATCAACACTAATGACTTGGGAATTGAATTTACAGGGATAAGTGACACGGATCGAATTAAGTTTTTAGATCTGACCATACATGTCGATGGAACACACTTGGAAACCTGAACATATAGAAAGGATACAGAAGTAAATTCCACGCTGCATGCGAGCAGCTGTCACTTTAGACCCATCATTAATAATATATTGTATGGAGAATATGTAAGAGCAAGAAGGAATTGTCAGAAACAGGAGACATTTGAAAAAGAATGCCAGCTATTAGAAAAAAGATTTCACCAAAGAGGGAATTCAACCGCAAGCACCAGAATGGCATTTAAAGACTAACAAAATGGACAGGGATCAAACATTGTGCACCAAAATCAAACAAAACACTTTGGGTCCTCAACAAGTGAGTTTCATCACAAAGTATAGTAGCAACCACTCCACCTTAAGGAAAATACTTGCCAAACACTGGCACCTATTGAAACTAGATGAACATATCAAATAATATGTGGCAGACAAACCAACCATTATTTACAAACGAAGAGAAACACTGAGATCAATGTCTGCCCGTCCCTGTTACCTAACATTGTCACTACCAAGGAGCACCCATGGCTTTCAACAGCCCAAACAGGATTTAGGGAATGCGGGACGTGTTTGAGGTATGCACATGAAAAATTCAAGAATTCAAGGACATGACTGGTAAGACTATTAAAATCAGAAAAGGCATTGTCTGCAGGACTAAATGTGTCATTCATGGCATTATCTGTATATGCAAGAAGCTGTACATTGGGAGTACCAAGAGGGAACTGCGAATAAGGATACGGGAACATATGACTAAAATTGGCAGCCAAGACCCACTGTTTCTACAATCCCTACACTGGCAAACAATGCACCAGATGGCAGACAAATCAGACATCAGATTCCTAGGTCTACAACAAGTGACGCTAAGAAGAAGAGGGGGAGATAGGATCAAACTCTTGAGACAAGCAGAAAAAAGACTTATATGTTTTTTCAACACAACAGTTACGGGTCTGAATTCGGACAATGAAATGGTCTAATTTTTATGACGAACTGGTACATAGAATTGGAAGTATTGTGAATCAATTCCTAATTTTCTTTTCTTTTCTTCCCAAGACAGAACATCCTATAAGTAATGGTAATTCAGAATTACCCATACCCATAGGCTATGGCGCTACAAGTTCAATTACATTGTGCGTAGGAGACGAGATCTATTGTTAACACAAAAATGTGCAGAACATATATACGTAGGCCAATAAATATTGGACGAGAGGAGTTGATGCCGTTTCTGTTAATAATTAATAATTGCAAGTGATTGTCGTGAATCTCTGAGGCAAGGAACGTAAGCTTATTCAAGACTGCTGCAGAACCATAGACCATAGACAGAAAAAACCTTCCTCCCAAGAGCGCGGCCTGCAGGAAATAAAAAATACCGGGCAGGCCAGGGGCTTGGGTGAAAAGTCAGGAACAGCAACAAAGATAGGGAAATAACAATATCACAAATTCAATATCAAACCTCCTTTTGGTAAAACCCAGCTGCACCTCCATCGGCAACCCAACTCAGTTACAGTGATGAACTTACTTGACAGTGAAGACCAAGTTTGAGGAGAGGATGAACAACGTTCAAAGTTTTGATCCGAGTGCTGAAATTCCCAACAACCTAACTCAAACGGCACAAGGGCGCGTCTTAAAGTGTTCTAACAATCCAAAGGAAACAAAAAAAAAAACAGCAGAGCGTCCCAGTGTTACTCACCGGTATGGGGAGTGCGTAAAAAACAGACCGGTCCTTTTGTGCTGGGTATTTGCTTGAAGAGCTCGGGTTGGAGCCTCCACCCGAGCCTCCTTCTGTGAGGGAAATGAACTCTTTAAACTGATATGACCACCTGCTGAACTGTACCAGGCAAGGGGACCGATCAATCAAAAGAGCAGGGAGAACATACCGCCACAGACCCAGCTGTAAAGAAAAGACAAGAGATGAATATTCTAACAGAATCAACCCTGGCTTTCCCCAAATCCATTACCCTTAATAGAGTACCATGAGTGAGTTCCCCTTATGCCGTAAAAAAGGACCTGGAGCAACCTATAAAGCAGAAGAGACTTTAGGTACTAGCTAAATGTGAAAACTGCCCAATGATGGTAATCAAGGAATAATACTTGACCACTGGTGGAGGCGAGAATAGTGCAAAGAGTCCCGGGCAACAACGAAAGTATAAAACAAAAAAAGGAAGGTTAGTAGGGTAGCTATCCCCGGACGGAACGAGGGTGGCACTGGTTTCGGGATGGTGCACCACAGCAAAGCGTTCCAAAATGCACTTTAGGAATTAAAGCAATGTAATCCAAAAGATGGGGTAACAGTTCGGTGAAAAAACAGGACTCAAAAATGAGGAATTGGCCTTACCAGTGTTATTCCCCAGGAGAAGGCACACACTCCGAGGAATGAGCTCAATAGTCCGTGGACAAGTGAGAGATGGTATTCATACAGGAAGCAATTGTAGCAAAGTCATAAACCAGGAGTCCAGATGCAGGCAAAAGGTCTGGTACACGAGCGGACAGCAAACAAAACCAAATCACAATCCAGGAGTCCAGGAGCAGGCAAAGGGTCTGGTACACGAGCGGACAGCAAACAAAACCAAAGCACAATCAAGAATTAGGAGTCCGTGTGCCGGCAAGTTCGGTACACGGGCGGACAGCAAACAATCCCAAGGCAGAATCAAGAATTAGGAGTCCGTGTGCAGACAAGAACGGTACGCAGAGAAAACGGGAGACTTCCGGAATTAAGGCACAGAAAGTAGCACTTCAGAAACATGCCGGCTGCAATATAAACAGAAGCGGTGTTCTGAAAACCGCCGTAGGTTAAGTAACAACAAGGAGGCAGAACATAGTTGAAAACGAGGCTCCCGTATTAATGCCGGAAACTACAACCCATGTTAGGTTTTCTGGAAAATGTAGTTTATTGCAGCTATTCTCCATGGCAGCTGCCACCGTGAGAAAAAAGATGCATGACAGCGCCGTAGCCCCTTATGAAGAGCAACCACTTTCTTGTTCCTCCTTTTAGCTTTACATAGAGCTCCCCAACTGTCCTTGTTAACGCGGGAGACCGGGGGGGCACGGGGCAGACACCGGGATGTGGGATGAGGCGAATGTCGGGGTGTAACAGCATTTACCCCCAAAGGCGGCGCAGACCCCCTCTGAGCATGGAAGCGACGTAAGAGCACTGGTGAATGTATGTTGCATAATGGTTCCCAGGATCTGTCTTCGGGACCGTACCCTTTCCAATCGACCAGATAGAAGGGGCGCCGCCTGCAGAGACGAAAGTCCAAAATCTCTGCCACTTCATACTCATCACCCCCATCCACCTGAACCGGAGGAGGGCGATCGGGCAGCCGAGTAGAGGGCGGACAAGGTTTCAAAAGACAGACATGAAACACAGGATGCTGCTTCCAAGAGGTAGGTAATGAAAGACGTACAGCCACCGGATTTACAATCTCCGTGATGGAAAAAGGACCCACGAATTTAGGCAGCAACAAGCGTTTGCCAGGCATTCGCAAATTGCGGGTGGACAACCAAACCTTCATGCCCACTTTATAGTCGGGTGCAGGTTTTCTGTGACAATCGGCGTTCTTTTTAGCCCTCGCTTGGGCTTGGAATAGATGCGACCGGACCGTTCTACGGATCGTTACCAACTCCTTCACACAATCCTGAGCCGCCGGGTTGTCGATGGGAAGAGTCGGGTCTAGTGGCAATGATCGTAGATGACATCCATACAGAGCAAAAAATGCTGAGACCCCTCTGGCGGTATGCATAGAGTTATTATAAGCGAATTCCGCAGAGGGAAGCATCGTCAACCATGAGGCTTGAAAGCGGAGGCAGAGGCATTGAAGGAATTGCCCAAGGGTGGCATTGACCCTCTCAGTTTGTCCATCAGTCTGCGGATGCTAAGCAGAACTGAACCAGTCGTCAATACAAAGGGACGCAGTCAAGGCCCTCCAGAAACGTGATGTAAATTGAGAGCCACGGTCCGAAATCATGATAGTAGGCAGACCAAAGAATCGAAAAACGTTCTTAAGAAAAAGGGAAGCCAAGACAGGAGCGGAGGGCAGACCTGAACAGGGAATGAACAATGCCATTTTGGTGAAGTAGTCAATGACCACCCATATGGTATCAAAGCCCTTCACAGGAGGTAGGTCCACAACAAAGTCCATAGAAACCATGTACCCTGGCTTGTGCGGCACAGGAAGGGGCCGTAACAGACCCGCAGGTTTAGAACGGGAGACCTTGCATTGAGAACATACTGAACAGGATGCCAAATAGTCAACCACATCCCTGGACATAGTAGGCCACCAAGACCATCGGCGTAAGGCCTCCAGCGACTTCTGTTGACCTGGATGAGCCACGAATAGGGAGTCGTGCGACCAAGCCAGGGCACGCAGGCGTTCCTGCCCTGGAGGCACAAACAGGCGTCCCTGAATGTAGGGCAGGCCTTGCACTACATCAAGATTAAGAGTGTCACATTCCTCCTTATGTTATCTGTATAGCGATTAGAGATTTAAAGAAGAATGCACTAACCTGCACATCCAGCGGTAACCAGGAAAGGCAAAGGTACTGATGATAGTGAAGGCTTCCCTTTAAGCCCAATCCTCCTCACCCGGATTGAACAACCAGGAGCAGGAAGGACGGTGCCCCCAGGGAAACCCTCTATGGGAAAAAAACCCTGCGCGGCACTGAAGACACTGGTTCTGGGCTGGGTTCAATGTCCTGGACTCTTGCGGGAACTGTGATGCTGAGGTACGAGTTCGGAAGGATGGGTTCTGTAGAAATGAGAAACAGCTGATGAGAGAGGTAAAGGTCGGAGGAGGAGAGTTCCCCAGAATCCCTGCACCTACCTATATCTGCCTTGGATGTTATAGTGCAGACAAATTGCACTTCAGGAACTCGGAAGACGGAAGAGACGGAAGGAACACTCCTGGAAGGTAGGGAAGAGGAGGAAGGTTAGTAGAATGACGGGGCTAGGAAAGAGGAGAGGAAAGGACCTTAAAGTAAATACCATAGAATGAAAGTGCCTGGGCTGAATGCGGACAGAGGTCCGGAGATACACTGCAGGAGGTCTTGGCAGTTGAAGTCAAAGGATCCCTGAATTCTGGAAGAGTCAATACTAAAGCACACAAGAGGGAAAGAGTTAGCAATAGAACACAAGTCTGAGAGTAAAGATCCCTAGAAGGCGATCACTTACGAAGCGTCTGGGCTAAAGGAGTAGCGACGCGTGGAGGCAAAGCGTTCGATTCCTTATATCCGGTCACATGACCCGCTGGCGACGTCTTAGAAGTGCATGAAACAACTAGACCGGCACTCAAAGGATAGCAAGAAAGATACGTCACCATGCTGGGGGGATTCACGAATGCCGAACGGCACGTCCTGCCGCGATGCCACAAAGACCAACGTTTATAGCAGGTTGTAACAGTATGCCCCCTCCGCAAAGGCGGGGAACCCGGCTTTCCGGGATGCAGTCGGAAGAACTTGCGAACCAAATGGGGGGCATGAACCCCCGAAGCTGGTTCCCAGGACCTATCAGCTGGAGAAAACTCCTTCGAATCGATCAAGAATTGAAGACGCCCTCTGTGGTAACGGGAATCACAAATAGCAGCCACCTCGAATTCAGGTCCCGTAGCAGTAGATACCAGGGGAGGATGAGAAACAGGGGAGTGTAGAAAACGATCAGGCACTCCCAACTTAATCTGGGAGAGGTGAAACACAGGATGTATCTGAGACCAAGAAGGAGGCAGTGAGAGTCTGAGTGCTGCTGTACCCACCAGAGACACCACTCTGAAGGGACTAAAGAACCGGGGAGACAGCTTAGAAGGAACCAAATGGCGAGGAAGAAACCTAGAAGATAGCCATACATTATCGCCAATCGACACCTTGGGAGCTGGCCTTCGACGGCGATCCGCAATCTCCTTGGCCCGATCCTGAGCCGAGCGAAGAGCCCTTTGGGCAACTAGATGACCTTGTTGAATGTCTGCAACAAGCTGGTCCACTCCGGGACAACGGGAAGGAGTGGGTGAAATGGTCGGAATGTAAGCTGGATGGTAACCATAAGTGCAATAGAAAGGGCTGGCTTTCAACGCTGAATGCTTGGCATCATTATAAGCGAATTCCGCCGATGGTAAGAGTTCAACCCAGTCGTCTTGAGCCGCTGATACGAAACAACGTAAATAGCATTCCAGCGTTTGATTCAAGCGTTCTGTTTGCGAGTTAGTATGTGGGTGATACCCTGAGCTCAGGGCCCTTCTGATTCCCAAAAAAGAACACAACCTCTGCCAAAAAAGGGAGATGTACTGGGGTCCTCGGTCCGACACGATTGTGTTTGGGACTCCATGACGTGAGAAGATATCAGAAATGAAGACTCTGGCCATCTGGTCTGCATTAGGAAGTTTAGACAATGGGGTGAAGTGAGCCATCTTAGTGAAATAGTCTATCGTAATCATAATCACAGAGTGATGAGAGGATTGGGGAAGATCCACTATGAAATCTGTAGAGATCCGCTGCCAGGGTCTTTCGGGGATAGGCATTCGGGTAAGTAATCCCAACGGAGGCTGTCTAGGTGATTTGGACTGCAGACAGGTAACACACGCAGAGACATAGTCATGCACGTCTGAGAGAAGGTCAGGCCACCAGAAATGACGTTGGATAAGATCTAATGTGGACTGATATCCACGATGTCCAGCTGCTTTAGAATCATGGCACATATATAATACCTCCTTCTGAAGGGTGGTGGAAGGTACTAGTACTTGCTCCTTATGAAAGAAGTTTCCATTGCTCCTTGTTAAGTGATATCTCCGCTCAAGATCTTCACAGGATTGAAGATGTAGAATGGTGTCCTGCTTAAGGGTCTGGAGAAAATCAGTTAGAACTGAAATGAATCGAGCCCTGGGAAACAGACTTTCTGGGCAAAACCTAGCCGTAGGATGGTCCTTCCGAGATAGAGCGTCTACTCTAAAATTTTGGCTTCCCGGTAAGAAGGTGAATATGATATGATAGGGGAGGAAGAAATGTGCCCATTGTGCTTGACGACTATTAGTAGTCTGGGCCTGCTGAAGCACTTTCAGGTTTAGATGGTCATAACGGACTTCCACAGGGAATGGAGACCCCAATAACAAATGCCTCCACTCCTCAAATGATCTCTTGATGGCCAGTAGTTCTTTTTCCAGTACCAAGTAGTTTACTTTTGATGGATTAAAGGTCTTGGTTAAATAGGCAACTGGTAACTCCACCCCTCGGCTGGACTTCTGCAGGAGGACTGCTCCCAAAGCGTAGTGAGAGGCGTCAGTCTCTAGAATAAATTGCTTGGACTGGTCAGGGGTTGACAATATTGGGGCAGAGGAAAACAATCCTTTCAGTTTATCAAAGGCCTCTTCTGTCTTTGAATCCCAAGAAAAAGGTACATCTTTTTTCAACAATCTTGTGATGGGAAGAATGATGTCGGAAAAACATGGGATGAATTTACGATATAAATTTGCGAAGCCCAAAAACCTTTGTATCTCTTTTATGTTTGAGGGAGATGGCCATTCCAAAACGGCCGATACCTTTCTGGGGTCCATCGAAACTCCCTGAGCCGATAGCACGAACCCCAGATAATTAACCTGAGTCTTGTGGAATTCGCATTTCTTCGCTTTGCAATACAAATGGTTAGCTTGAAGTCGGTCTAGGACTTCCTTCACATGTCGTATGTGATCCGTTTCATTTGCTGAGAAAACCAATATGTCGTCCAAATATACAATTACATAGTGCAGTAAGATGCCCGCAAACAAATGGTCCATGAATCTTTGGAATATGGCTGGGGCATTTGAGAGCCCAAAAGGCATTACCTGATACTCATAATGCCCAAAGGGTGTCCGGAAGGCTGTCTTCCATTCATCTCCGGGAGCGATACGGATGAGATGATAAGCCCCTCGGAGATCCAGCTTCGTGTAAATGGAAGCCCCTTGCACTTCTTCAAGGATGTCTGGAATTAGAGGCATTGGATATTTGTCTGGTACTGTAATTCTATTGAGGCCTCTATAGTCGATACAAGGCCAGAGCTCCTCAGTATCTTTCTTTGGAATAAAGAACAGAGATGCCCCTGCAGAGGAGGTGGATTCAGTAACTAGGCCGTTTTGTAAGTTGGTATGAAGGTACTCCTTGAGAGCCTCTTTCTCTCGATGGGACAAAACATACATTCTTCCAAATGGAACTGGCTGATCGGGAAGCAACTCTATATGACAGCCATCTCTCCGATGCGGAGGTAAGGTAGGAAATTGCGGTGTGGAAAATACCGATAGGTATTTCTGATAGCATACAGGGACGTTTTCTAACTGAGAAATCGTTGTGATCGGAGTGTGACTGGGCTCCTGTTGAGGGATATGAAGTCCCACAGATTCATGGGAGAGACAGTGAGTCACACAAAATTCTGACCCCAGAAATAGGGTACCAGCGGACCAATTAATAAACGGATTGTGTAACCGCAACCAGGGCAAGCCTAGTATGATGGGAAAATGTGCTGCCTTGATCAAATCAAAGGTAAGGGTTTCCTTATGAGACGCTATTAAACAAGTTAAGGGTTTAGTTTGCTCCCGAATAGGCCCAGAGCTTAAAGGGCTCCCATCCACCCCTTGAATGGGTGTAATGCAAGTCTTAGCGATCCGGGCAATTCCTTTGCTTTCGGCCCATTTATCATCAATGAAATTTCCTGCGGCTCCGCAATCCACTAAAGCTGGGACCCTCTGAATTACTTGGTCTTGGAACATCAGAGTCATTGACACCACCACCATAGTAAGATCTTGTGATTGGGACGTGTGTGAAACATCTATCTGGGTTGAGGAACCTCTTTCTTTTTTCCCAGCCGTGGTTCCTCCTACGACTGGGATTCAGAGTTTCCCGAGGCTGGTGCTCCTGTTCTGCGGGGCGGTACAGTCGGACAATCTCGTAACACATGAGTGGAGGAACCGCAATACATGCATAGACCTAATGTATTCCGTCGTTCCTTTTCATTCAACGATAATGGGCCTCGGGCTGTTCCAATCTGCATTGGCTCTTCTGTCTGTGGGGTCTTACTAGAGCTCGGATCGTGGACGAAACCCCTTTCCTTTCTTTCTTTCAGCTAATCTCTCATGGAGACGATAGTCCATCTGCATGGTGATGGTGATCATGTCAGCTAGATTGGCAGGACGGGGAACTCTGGACACTTCATCCTTTAGCTCCTCAGAGAGTCCTCTTCGGAATAGCGTTGGAAGAGTGTCGTCCGTCCAATTCGTTTCAGAGGATAACTGTTTAAACAAGGTAATGTAGGCCAGGAGATCCTCTTTCCCTTGCCTAAGATCGAGGAGTTACTCCTGGGAGGCCACTGATATCTCTTGCCTGTTAAACATGGACTTAAGGCTGTTAGTAAAGGCTGGATACGAATCCAGAATCGCATTTCCCGAGGTAACTAAAGGGGTTGCCCATGCTAATGCAGGGCCAGTAAGTTGAGAAATCAAAAAACCCACTTTATCCTTATCAGTAGGGATATATCTTGGTTTGAATGTAAACTGTACAGTGCAACTGTCCAAAAACTCTTTTAACTTATGAGGATTTCCATCAAATGTGCCCGAGGGCAGAGAGGACGGAGGGTTCTCAGGGGCTACTCGAGCTATTTGTTGGCGGAGCTGGGCATTATCTTGCTTGACACTTTGCAGTTCCATAGACATGGACTGCATGGCGGCCATGAGTTGTTGCATTTGCTGTTCCATGGTCACTTGCCAGAAGTACAACAAAAAAAATGTTTTTATGGCGTCGCAATCTGTTATCTGTATAGCGATTAGAGATTTAAAGAAGAATGCACTTACCTGCACATCCAGCGGTAACCAGGAAAGGCAAAGGTACTGATGATAGTGAAGGCTTCCCTTTAAGCCCTCTGTTATCTGTATAGCGATTAGAGATTTAAAGAAGAATGCACTAACCTGCACATCCAGCAGTAACCAGGAAAGGCAAAGGTACTGATGATAGTGAAGGCTTCCCTTTAAACCCAATCCTCCTCACCCGCATTGAACAACCAGGAGCAGGAACGACGGTGCCCCCAAGGAAACCCTCTATGGGAAAAAAACCCTGCGCGGCACTGAAGACACTGGTTCTGGGCTGGGTTCAATGTCCTGGAATCTTGCGGGAACTGTGATGCTGAGGTACGAGTTCGGAAGGATGGGTTCTGTAGAAATGAGAAACAGCTGATGAGAGAGGTAAAGGTCGGAGGCGGAGAGTTCCCCAGAATCCCTGCGCCTACTTATATCTGCTTTGGATGTTATAGTGCAGACAAATTGCACTTCAGGAACTCGGAAGACGGAAGAGATGGAAGGAACACTCCTGGAAGGTAGGGAAGAGGAGGAAGGTTAGTAGAATGACAGGGCTAGGAAAGAGGAGAGGAAAGGACCTTAAAGTAAATACCTTAGAATGAAAGTGCTTGGGCTGAATGCAGATAGAGGTCCGGAGATACACTGCAGGAGGTCTTGGCAGTTGAAGTCAAAGAATCCCTGAATTCTGGAAGAGTCAATACTAAAGCACACAAGAGGGAAAGAGTTAGCAATAGAACACAAGTCTGAGAGTAAAGATCCCTAGAAGGCGATCACTTACGAAGCGTCTGGGCTAAAGGAGTAGCGACGCGTGGAGGCAAAGCGTTCGATTCCTTATATCCGGTCACATGACCTGCTGGCGACGTCTTAGAAGTGCATGAAACAACTAGACTGGCACTCAAAGGATAGCAAGAAAGATACGTCACCATGCTGGGGGGATTCACGAATGCCGAACGGCACGTCCTGCTGCGATGCCACAAAGAGTAGGTTGAGGGGTGCAGGCCAGACAACGTTACAAGGTAATAAGAGAGGTTTGTCAGACATTTTGCTGCCAGAATGAAGGGCAATGCGCGACAAAGCATCCGCGCAAGAATTCAATCGGGACGGCCGATATGTGATTGTGAAATAGAACTGGGAAAAAAAAGATGCCAGCGAGTCTGTCGGGCAGTAAGGCATTTCATTGATTTAAATGCCAAAAGACTCTGATGATCTGAAAAGACTGTGACCTGATGACGAGCCCCCAAAAGATGATGCTGCCATTCGGAGAAAGTATCTTTTATGGCTAGGAGTTCCCGCTCAGTGATCGGATAGTTACGCTCATAAGGGGTCAATTTCTTTGAAAAGAATGCAATTGGATGAACCTCTCCCGAATCTGGACATCTCTGGGAGAGAACTGCCCTGATAGCCGACCCAGAAGCGTCGGCCTCAACCAAAAACGGGAGTAAAGGGTTAGGATGCTGTAATACTGGAGCGGAAGTGAATGCTGCTTTAAGGGCATCAAAAGCTCGCTGTGCCTCCTGGTTCCATTGGTAGGATTTCTTTGAGCTAGTCAGTGCCGTCAGAGGCGCAGAGATAGAGGAAAAAGAACGGATGAAGCGCCAATAGAAGTTCGAAAACTCCAATGATTGCAAAGCTTTAATCGATGTAGAAACGGGCCAGTCCAAAATAGCTCTAACCTTGGAACGGCTCATTTGTATACCCCGGCTGGTCAGATCATAACTAAGAAATTCCACCTCAGTGGAATTGAAAACACACTTTTCAGCCTTGACATATAAGTGGTTTTCTCTCAGGCGTTGCAGGACAATTTGCACGTGTTTCATGTGTTCCTCTTTGGAGGACGAATATATGAGGATATCGTCCAAATATACCACTACAAACTGATCTAAACAGTCATGGAAAATGTCATTCATTAACGCCTGGAAAGTGGCTGGGGCGTTGCACAGACCGAACGGCATAACCAGATATTCATACAATCCCTAATGTGTTTTGAAGGCGGTTTTCCACTCGTCCCCTTCTCTAATTCGAACGAGATTATATGCACCCCGAAGATCAAGCTTAGTAAAAATTACGGAGGAACCAAGCTGACCTAATAGTACTGAAAAGAGCGGGAGGGGGTACTGGTTCTTTAACGTCACCACGTTTAATACCCTATAATCTATACAGGGGCGGAGGTCTCCCTCCTTCTTAGGGACAAAAAAGAGAGGGGAGGCCGCAGGGGACCTGGAAGGTCTGATGATGTCTATAGTCAAGGCCTTGTCTATATATTCCTTCAACACCTTATCCTCTGGTAAGGTAAGAGAATAGACCCTTCCAGCAGGAATCTTAGCCCCTGGCAATAAGTCGATGGGGCAGTCATAGGGCCTATGGGGTGGCAACTGGTCTGTCCCTCCTTTGTCGAATACGTCCCAAAATGATTTGTATTCAGGAGGGATTTCAGGTTCAGCAGACTTAGTGATGGCTCCAATTACAGACATGGACGCCACCAAAGCCTGACAGGAAGACTCAGGGGACACACTAGTGTCTTGGAAACATTTCTCAGTACACTCTGATGAAGGAAACTGGACAGTTTTCTTTGCCCAATCAATAGCTGGATTATGGTGTTTCAACCAAGGGATGCCCAAAATGACCTGGAATTGAGGGGCTTTGATTAGATCAAAGGAAATCGACTCTGCATGTCCTTCCTCTGTTTGCATACGAACTAAGGAGGTATTTTGTGTAACCAGGCCAGAGATCAAAGATGTGCCATCCACAGCGTGAACAGCCCCGGGTTGGGCCTTAGACAAAATATAAATATTATTACGTGTGGCGTAATCGTAATCCATGTAATTTCCGGTTGCCCCAGAATCAATGATAGCCAAGGAAGGAAAGGTATTAGCTTCAATAGTGGTAAACACCACCGGAAGGCTAACGGGAGTAGAAGCAGCACCATGGGAGTCCAAGGAAAGTACCCCCGGCGTAGGGACTCTGTCTATCACCGGGTTCTGGCGTTTCCCGTCTTTTTGACAGGTTTCTTAGGGCAGTCCTTCAATTGGTGTTCAGCAGACCCGCAATACATACATAGATTATGTGATCTACGATATTCGCGTTGTGCAGGGGTCAAAGGGCCTCTTACTGCCCCGATTTGCATAGGTTCTGGAGCGGAAGTGGAAGGAGAGGCTGTCATGACCGCTGCCTCCAAAGAGTCAGATCCAGCCCAACATCCTTGGAAGCAGGGTCACAACTTCCATTCCAGGCACCAGTCGGTCCCCACAGGGGCCTTTTGGACCTTGTCCTGGCGCCAGTGGCGCCAGGCTCATAAGGGAACCCAGTCCCGACACAGGAAGCGCCGGGCTCATATTGAGAGGAATGGTGCTTGGGTGGACCTACCTGCTGCAGACCATGCTGCTCACTTACCTGTAGGATGATATCCTCATCCATTCCTGGCTGGAACTACTTTACCTTCTGGGTGTGGCCAGCACCACTCCCTGGGACTGGATACTGGAACTGTTCTGGAAGCTGGAACTTCTTTCTTGCCTGGGCGAGGCTGTGGAAGGAGACACCTAAGCATTCCAGTGGCCTATTTAAACCACACCCGATCAGTGCAACATGCTTCGCGTTATTCTGCACTAGCAGCAGGACGCTCACCTTGTCTGCTCCAGAGAATCTTCAGCTTCTGCATCTGTGAATAAGAAATCTTCAGTCTTACCTCCCGGAAAACCAGTCTTCAGTCTTCAGCAGCGTCTGAAAGAGAACAAGGACACCAGGTTAGGGCAAGGCAAAACCAGCGCTGCACTTGCCTCGTCCATCGGTGCATTCCGAGGCCGCGTACCGCACTCTTCATACTCCGGCAACCCTGCGGAAACAAAGAACATTGGTTAGTGAACCTCCGTGATAATTTTGCTTACCTGTGCCACGTACGCCTCGATCTCCGCCAAGCGCTGTTTAACCGCACCTGCAAAAACAAGAAGGACATCATTAGGGGCACTGTACGCCATCACTACTCACGTGCCTTCTAGCTGTAATCTGCTTGCCCATACTCCAGCACGTACCTCGGCGTCCATCTCCAACGCCGGCTGCTACGGCTACCTGAAAAAGGGTAAAGAGACATTAAGAAGTGCATTTAACTTCGAATAACATTCTTTTGCTTACGTGCCTTCACGAGCTCCGGCATTCTTCTCGCTTACCTTATCTGCATACCAGACCTGCAAAGGCAAGAGACATTTAAGTGGACATATAAATAAAACTCCATATTCAAGCAATTACCGTTTGTGCGGTTAACGACGGCCTTGCTCCCCGACTTCATCCTCTGCAATCAAGAGGCTGGGCTATTAACCAGTGAAGCAACTGGCATTAGCGCCCCTGCACAGACGCAGGATGGAGAGCTCCGCTTTCACCTGTCTAAGGTGAGCACATTCAGACTACGAATAACGTGGGGAGTCCAGAAAGGGGAAAGTCAGATTGGCCAATCAGACATACATTAACCCCTTGTTCTCCTACTTGCAGACACCTCACCCTCCAGATCAAAATTACGGTGAGGAGAGGGCCCATCCAGGGTGTTACCAGAGGCCTGCGCGTGACCCTAGAAGACACTGAAATCTCCCAGCCCGGACCTGCGCCTCCGAGGGATTCAGGTGAGCGTTACAGAACGCGAAGCCTACCGCACATTTCCCACCCAGGCGCAATGGAAACCTCGGACACAGATCAATTGGCCCAATTGCTTGGGGCACTGAGAGCTGAAGTACAGGCATCCCGCCAAGAGACAAATGCTTTACGAAGGGAGTTGATCGTTTCCAAAGAGCGAACGGATGATCTGGCCAGACAGTTGTTACAAACACAAGCGGGACAGGCGCCTCTGCCTGCCTCGGGAGGGAGCTACACTCCTACAACCTCAAATAATCCGGTGCAAATTAATCTGCCAGGGAATGTGCCTTTGGCCCCGCCCGAACGTTTTTCAGGTGATCCAAAACGGTTTGCAGTATTCATCAATCAATGCCGCTTGCACTTTCTGTGTAGACCCGCCGCATTCCCAACTGACCAAACCAAAGTAGCGTTTGTACTTTCCTATCTTAGCGGTAGTGCTGCAGATTGGTCCATTCCTCTTGTGACACTGGATGATCCGATCCTTCATAACTTTCAAGATTTCCAGACCAGTATGGAAAAGTTGTTCGCAAGACACTCACAGGGGCAGGCCTTGGACAATGAACTCCTATCACTAAGACAAGGGAATCAGGATCTCCTGGCATACATAGCATCTTTTAACAGACTGATGGTTGAGACTAGGTGGCCTGAGGATAAGAGAATCACGCGTTTCTACAGAGGGCTGCGTGGAGAACTTAAAGATGTCTTAGCACAGGTGGTGAATCCTCCGCAAGATTGTTCCGATTATATCGACCTAGTAGTCCAATTAGATCACCGGCTACAGAACAGGAAGACCGATCGTTCCAGATTTGAAACCCAAATATTTTCAAGACCTCAGAGCTCCTCTAAAGGAAAAGATTCCGTGGAGCCCATACAGATAGGGGTTGTTAAAGGACCATTAACCCAAAAGGAACAGGAAAGGAGAAGACAATTACAGCTGTGCCTCTACTGTGGGAATTCCGGACATTTCCTTTGTGATTGTTCAGTGAAACCGGTCAAGAAGGCTGTAGGAGCTTCCGATAAGAATGCTGGAAAACTAGAATCGGGAAACAACCTCGCCCGACAAGTGTAGAGGTCCGCTTGCCGAGCGTTAAAACCAGTTCCTTGACCTCGCATTTGGTAATGCCTATGGTCCTCATAAGTCCAGATCGACCAGATCGCATGCATGCTATTAAAGCATACATTGATAGCGGAGCGATCGGTAACTATGTAGATCAAGATATGGCAACCAGGATGAATCTTCCTCTATGTTCGAAGATGGTTAAAGACGTAATCACTACAGTGGATGGTACAGAAATAGCTTCCGGACCGGTTTCTCACACCACCATGGAAGTGACGTTGCTATGCCAAGATGGTCATCGGGAGAAGATCGTGTTTGATGTAATCAAGGCCCCGCAGTTTCAAGTAATCCTGGGAATTCCTTGGTTGGAAAAGCACAATCCTCAGATAGACTGGCGAGCCAAGGTAATCCGGTTTCCAGAATGCGCCCCAACTTGCTATCCTCGACCCGATATCAGGCTAGCAGCCATCGCTTCCGAGAGCCCCCAATTGCCTCCAGAATACCAAGAGTTCCGCAACGTCTTCCAGAAAGATCAGGCCAACACCTTGCCCCCGCATCGGTCATACGACTGCCAGATCGATCTAATACCTGGATCTACTCCTCCGTGCAGTAGAATATATGCTCTCACTGAGCCAGAAAATCTCCATCTAAGGCAATACTTGGACCAGTATCTGGCTAACGGATTCATTCGTCCCCCGAAATCTCCAGTTTCTTCAGCTTTGTTCTTCGTTTCGAAAAAAGAAGGTGAGCTGAGAACATGTATCGACTATCGCGCCCTGAACCAGATTACAGTCAAAAACAGATATCCTTTGCCTCTGATTGCCGAATTATTGGACCAAGTTAAAGGTGCCTGCATATACACCAAGCTAGATCTCAGAGGAGCTTACCACTTGGTACGCATTAAGGAGGGTGACGAATGGAAGACGGCCTTTCGCACTAAATACGGATTGTTTGAGTATCAAGTAATGCCCTTTGGACTATGTAACGCTCCGGCCGCCTTCCAGTTCTTTATGAATGACGTTTTCCGAGAACTTATTGATGTATGCGTAATTGTTTATATCGATGACATCCTGGTATACTCATCCTCAGAAGCTGATCACCGAAGACATGTCACAGCGGTTCTACAGAGACTTCGCCAACACCGTTTGTTTGCTAAATTGGAAAAGTGTACTTTTCATGTAAAGGAAGTCGAATTCTTGGGGTTCATCTTGTCACCCAATGGAGTTCACATGGACTCAAGAAAGGTGGACGCTATCACCAAATGGCCGTCCCCAACTTCCGTGAAAGGAGTACAGAGCATGTTGGGCTTCGCTAATTTTTACCGGAGATTCATTCCAGAATTCTCTCGAGTAGTTCAACCCATCACGGCCCTTCTGAAAAAGAATAAAAAATTTGAGTGGACTCCAGAGGCCGAACAAGCCTTCCAAGAATTGAAAGCCAAATTTATCTCCGCTCCAGTCTTAAAGCATCCTCGTCCAGAACTTCCTTATATCGTCGAGACAGACGCATCCAGCCTCGCAATGGGGGCTGTGCTATCACAAAGAGATCCCGAAACACACCAATTACACCCTGTGGCATTTTGGTCCCGCAAATTTTCGGCCCCCGAAATCAACTATACAATTCCGGACAAAGAACTTCTGGCAATTAAGTCTGCCTTTAAGGCCTGGCGGCATTATCTCCTGGGAGCCCGGCACACTGTCACTGTAATCACTGATCATCGTAACCTCCAGTATCTGAAGTCAGCCAAGGCCCAATCTTCGAGACAACTCCGCTGGGCATTATTCTTCGCAGAATTTGATTTTGTGATCACGTATCGGCCAGGCAATAAGAACAGAAAAGCAGATGCCCTTTCCCGAATAGGGGTAGACGAACACACAGCTAATCCAGAGCCGGTACCAATAATCCCCGAACAAAAGATACTGGGAGTAACCAACACGCTATCCCTTGAAGATATCGAAGCGAAAGTCAGTCAACTAATAACTCCTGAAGATTCATTGAATTGGCAACTGAAAGGAAAAGATTTTACGATAGATCAGAATCTATTGTATTTCCAAGGAAGACTATATTTGCCATGTGTTGACTTACAGAAGCAGGTCATCACCTGCTACCATGATTCTCTAATAGAAGGACATCCGGGAGTTGCCAAAACCTTAGAGAAAATCAAAAGACATTATTGGTGGCCATCTTGGAGGAAAGATATTAAAGATTTTGTGGCTTCTTGCGGCATCTGCGCACAAAACAAGAGTCAGAAGGAAAGACCAGCAGGTCTGCTACATCCAATAGACATTCCACCATGCCCTTGGCATACTCTCTCAATGGATTTTATCACGGATTTACCCCCTGCTCCGGATACAACACAATTCTAGTAATCGTGGACCTTTTTTCAAAAATGGCTCATTTTATTCCACTGAAAGGTTTACCCACAGCTCCCGTTTTGGCCCGAGAATTCCTTGAAAACATCGTCCGGTTGCACGGTTTCCCTTCAGTGTTAATCTCCGATCGAGGGAGCCAATTTATTTCCCATTTTTGGCGAAGTTGTTGTCGTTTAGCGCAAATTGATGTACGACTTTCCACCAGCCATCACCCCCAAACTGACGGGCAGACTGAGAGGACTAACCAAACTCTGGAACAATATCTACGCTGCATGTTGCAACAATCGGAGGGCACTTGGAAGGATGTCCTTTGGATTGCTGAATACCCCCACAACAATTCAATCCATTCAGGAACTGGAAAAACCCCTTTTTTTCTGCTGTATGGAATTCATCCTCAAACCTCTAATTTGGATCCACCTCAAGCTCTCGGAACGCCCGCTGTAGACCATCTGCATGCGACAATAACTCAAGCATTTAAGGAAGCCACAGCCCACCTTCAACGAGCCAAGGAAATGTATAAGAAAGGAGCGGATCAACATCGAAAAGAGGCCCCTCAATACCAAGTAGGAGATCAAGTCTGGCTGTCCACTAAGCATTTATCCCTAAAAGGACCACGCACCTTCAACCCAAGGTATTTAGGACCCTACACGATCACGGCTGTGATAAATCCGGTGGCTGTGAAATTGGAACTACCTACTCGGATGAAGATAGATCCCGTTTTCCATGTTTCTCTCCTAAAACCTATGCAACCCGGAACCCGTTTGACTAAACCTCCAGAGCCAATCCAGGTTGATGGAGAACTCGAATTTGAAATTCGAAACATCTTGGATTCCAAAATTTCCAAATCGAAACTGTACTACCTGATTGATTGGAAGGGATTTGGCCCCCAGGAGAGATCTTGGGAGCCTTCAGAATATGTCCATGCACCTCGTCTAGTCAGGAAGTTTCATCGGACTTTTCCCAACAAGCCAAAGCCTCCGGAGAAGACAAGCTTGGGAGGGGCCTTGAGGAGGGGTGCTGTCATGACCGCTTCCTCCAAAGAGTCAGATCCAGCCCAACATTCTTGGAAGCAGGGTCACAACTTCCATTCCAGGCACCAGTCGGTCCCCACAGGGGCCTTTTGGACCTTGTCCTGGCGCCAGTGGCGCCAGGCTCATAAGGGAACCCAGTCCCGGCACAGGAAGCGCCGGGCTCATATTGAGAGGAATGGTGCTTGGGTGGACCTACCTGCTGCAGACCATGCTGCTCACTTACCTGTAGGATGATATCCTCATCCATTCGTGGCTGGAACTACTTCACCTTCTGGGTGTGGCCAGCACCACTCCCTGGGACTGGATACTGGAACTGTTCTGGAAGCTGGAACTTCTTTCTTGCCTGGGCGAGGCTGTGGAAGGAGACACCTAAGCACTCCAGTGGCCTATTTAAACCACACCCAATCAGTGCAACGTGCTTCGCGTTATTCTGCACTAGCAGCAGGACGCTCACCGTGTCTGCTCCAGAGAATCTTCAGCTTCTGCATCTGTGAATAAGAAATCTTCAGTCTTACCTCCCGGAAAACCAGTCTTCAGTCTTCAGCAGCGCCTGAAAGAGAACAAGGACACCAGGTTAGGACAAGGCAAAACCAGCGCTGCACTTGCCTCGTCCATCGGTGCATTCCGAGGCCGCGTACCGCACTCTTCATACTCCGGCAACCCTGCGGAAACAAAGAACATTGGTTAGTGAACCTCCGTGATAATTTTGCTTACCTGTGCCACGTACGCCTCGATCTCCGCCAAGCGCTGTTTAACCGCACCTGCAAAAACAAGAAGGACATCATTAGGGGCACTTTACGCCATCACTACTCACGTGCCTTCTAGCTGTAATCTGCTTGCCCATACTCCGGCACGTACCTCGGCGTCCATCTCCAACGCCGGCTGCTACGGCTACCTGAAAAAGGGAAAAGAGACATTAAGAAGTGCATTTAACTTCGAATAACATTCTTTTGCTTACGTGCCTTCACGAGCTCCGGCATTCTTCTCGCTTACCTTATCTGCATACCGGACCTGCAAAGGCAAGAGACATTTAAGTGAACATATAAATAAAACTCCATATTCAAGCAATTACCATTCGTGCGGTTAACGACGGCCTTGCTCCCCGACTTCATCCTCTGCAATCAAGAGGCTGGGCTATTAACCAGTGAAGCAACTGGCATTAGTGCCCCTGCACAGAAACAGGATGGAGAGCTCCGCTTTCACCTGTCTAAGGTGAGCACATTCAGCCTACGAATAACGTGGGGAGTCCAGAAAGGGGAAAGTCAGATTGGCCAATCAGACATACATTAACCCCTTGTTCTCCTACTTGCATACACCTCACCCTCCAGGTCAAAATTACGGTGAGGAGAGGGCCCATCCAGGGTGTTACCAGAGGCCTGCGCGTGACCCTAGAAGACACTGAAATCTCCCAGCCCGGACCTGCGCCTCCGAGGGATTCAGGTGAGCGTTACAGAGGCCTGGTTCAAATGGGGAGTAACAAGGACTGGTTCCTTGCGTTCCCCTTTTCTTTCGGACCTTCTAGCATCCATTTGCAAAACCAGATCTAGCAATTCACCAAAAGTGGTAGGAACCACCGGTACTGTAGCCAAAACGTCCTTTAATTCTTCCGACAACACTTTATAGAAAACGGCTGATTTTTCTCTTCAGGCCAATCTGTCTCAGCTGCTAATTGGTTGAACCTGGTAAGGTACGAAAACAAAGAAGACGTGCCTTGACGCAGATTGAGGAACTCCATGTCAGTAGCCTGAGATTTATAGCGGGTGTCAAAAACTCTGTTCATGGCAGTGATGAGTGCATCACAATCGTAAAGGACATAGCTATTGGACTCGAGTAATGGATTAGCCCAAGCTGCTGCTGTACCCCCTAGATGGGAAAGAACAAAGGCTGCCTTTGTAGTGGAATTAGGACAAGCAGTGGGCCGACACAGAAAATGCAACTTGCACTGGTTGATAAATGTCCGGTATTGTTTGGGTTCCCCGGAGAAACGTTCTGGGGAGGCCAGTGGGAACTGAGTAGCCATAAGCACCGGGTTTGCCGTAAAGCCAGAAGCAGAGGCCGTAGGAACACTCGAACCTGATGCAGTAGCACCAGAAGTATCCACCCCAGGGTTTGGGAAGTTGGAAAACTCCGTAAACTGTCGATCCTATGATGTATAGCATCATGTGCAGCTGTCATGTCGGACCGAAGTTCGGACACCAACCGAACCAATGTGGCCAAAGGATCGACTTCTTCCATGGCTTCTGTTTTTGTTACTCACCAGTATGGGGAGTGCGTAAAAAACAGACCGGTCCTTTTGTGCTGGGTATTTGCTTGAAGAGCTTGGGTTGGAGCCTCCACCCGAGCCTCCTCTCTGTGAGGGAAATGAACTCTTTAAATTGATATGACCACCTGCTGAACTGTACCAGGCAAGGGGACCGATCAATCAAAAGAGCGGGCAGAACACACCGCCACGGACCCAGCTGTAAAGAAAAGACAAGAGATGAATATTCTAACAGAATCAACCCTGGCTTTCCCCAAATCCATTACCCTTAATAGAGTACCTGAGTGAGTTCCCCTTATGCCGTAAAAAAGGACCTGGAGCAACCTATAAAGCAGAACAGACTTTAGGTACTAGCTAAATGTGAAAACTGCTCAATGATGGTAATCAAGGAATAATACTTTACCACTGGTGGAGGCGAGAATAGTGCAAAGAGTCCCGGGCAACAACGAAAGTATAAAACAAAAAAAGGAAGGTTAGTAGGGTAGCTATCCCCGGACGGAACGAGGGTCGCACTGGTTTCGGGATGGTGCACCACAGCAAACCGTTCCAAAATGCACTTTCGGAATGAAAGCAATGTAATCCAAAAGATGGGGTAACAGTTCGGTGAAAAAACAGGACTCAAAAATGAGGAATTGGCCTTACCAGTGTTATTCCCCAGGAGAAGGCACACACTCCGAGGAATGAGCTCAATAGTCAGTGGCCAAGTGAGAGATGGTATTCATACAGGAAGCAACTGTAGCAAAGTCATAAACCAGGAGTCCAGATGCAGGCAAAAGGTCTGGTACACGAGCGGACAGCAAACAAAACCAAATGACAATCCAGGAGTCCAGGAGCAGGCAAAGGGTCTGGTACACGAGCGAACAGCAAACAAAATCAAGGCAGGATCAAGAACTAGGAGTCCGTGTGCAGGCAAGATCGGTACACAGAGAAAACAGGAGACTTTCGGAATTAAGGCACGGAAAGTAGCACTTCAGAAAAATGCCGGCTGCAACTATAAACAGAAGCGGTGTTCTGAAAACCGCTGTATGTTAAGTAACAACAAGGAGGCGGAATATAGTTGAAAACGAGGCTCCCGTATTAATGCCGGAAACTACAACCCATGTTAGGTTTTCTGGGAAATGTAGTTTATTGCAGCTATCCTCCATGGCAGCTGCCACCGTGAGAAAAAAGGTGCATGATAGTGCCGTAGCCCCTTATGAAGAGCAACCACTTTCTTGTTCCTCCTTCTAGCTTTACATAGAGCTCCCCAACTGTCCTTGTTAACGCGGGAGACCGGGGGGGCACGGGGCAGACACCGGGATGTGGGATGAGGCGAATGTCGGGGTGTAACACCCAGGTAATCCACCAAGATGTGTTGTGCGCACGTGACCAGTAAATGATGCAGCAGACCGTCCCCAGTGGTCGAAGTGGGTGAGAGCGGTCGGGAGCGGTGCTCCTCTACTCCTTTTAATAAAATTTTACTGTTCCTATACTTTTATTTTAAAAAGAAAACATTCTGGAATGCTTTCGTTTTCAAATAAAAGTGTAGTAAGAAGTTGAAATTTGCACTTACAGTGCACTACACTGAACATTCCCTTTCCCAGCAGGTGCATGTGTTTTAGAGTTTGTATTATGAGTGGGAGGGGAGTGGCGATGGTGTTTTTGGGGAGCGGTGCAGGCCAGTAGGGATTATAGTTCTACTACTTCTTTTTGTACACTTCGACCACTGAGCATCCCAGGTAATTCACCAAGATGTGTTGTGCGCACGTGACCAGTAAATGATGCAGCAGAGCGTTCCAGGTAATTCACCAAGATATGCACGTGACCAATAAATGATGCAAAAGATCGTCCAGAGTTCACAAAAAGGGGTCGAAAATGTGTAAAGGAGCACAAGGGGAGTGTCAGCACGATGTGGGATACAGGACACACGTGAGGTTAACAAGAATATTCCGGTGAAGGGAAAGAGCGAGAGAAGACAAGAGGGTAGCTCGCGGTCAATACAGAAGTCTGTATTCCGCGAGAGAAATGCCAGGACAACGTTCCTTGTTGATGCACTGAGCAGATCAAGGCAAGGAGATAGAACGAAGTTGCAAATGCAGGGCTTAACCAGAAACAGCGTTGTTAGACAGTCTGAAGGTCAGGCAGCCAGGTAACCAACTAGGAAAGGGATTTGGCGTCAGGGAGTAGAACAAGGATGAAGCAAAATCAGTCCTTTGAACAATCCGATATCAGAATGCCAGGCAATCAGGAAAATGGAATAGCGACTTAACTCGTAGGAAAAACACAGTTAAGGAGCTTTGGAGGAGCGACCCCAAACAGTACAAATAGTCACAGCATGGGGAAGACGGGAAGCACGTCGCGTGGGGATCACGTGACTACCTCCAGCCCAGGAATGCTGGGAAGTGTAGTTTCTTTGGTATCGCGCTGTAATAAACGTAGTTTTGGTTACCTGATAAGGCCCGTGCCATTGGGCCAGCATTTTGTTAGTGTGGGTAGGCAGTAGTACCAGTACCTTGTCACCTATCTTCAAGGACCTGGGTCTGCTACCTTGGTCATAATACTTTTCTTGCCTTTCTTGGGCTCTATCCAGGTTTTCTTGAGCGTCGTCCCTCAGTTTCCCCAATTGCTCCCTCAGGTCGTGAACATAGTCCGTGAGGGATGTTTCTTCTTTTTGTTCCCAATTGTCCTTCAGTAATCCCAGCACCGACTTGGGTTGTCTTCAGAATAACAGCTCAAAAGGGTAATACCCTGTGGACGATTGGGATGTATCCCTTAGAACCATTAGCACCTATGGTAAAACCCGTTCCCACCCCAGACCGTTAGGGCTGGTGGCTCTCCTTATCATCTGTTTAATGGTCTTATTATACCTTTCCACCAAACCATCTGTCTGTGGGTGGTACACTGAGGTTTTTAGGTGATGTATACCTAGGGTTTTGCACACTTCCTTCATTACAACTGACATGAAATTGCTCCCTTGGTCTGTCACGATCTCAAGGGGTATTCCCACCCTAGCAAAGAAGGGTAATAGTACATCGCACACCTGTTTAGCTGAGGTTCCTCTTAAGGGGAACGCCTCAGGGTATCTAGTGGCGTAATCCACTATTACTAGGAGGAACCTAAATCCTCGACTAGAGGGTTCTAATAGCCCTACTATGTCCATTCCTATCCTCTGGAATGGCTCCTTGATCAGGGGCATTCGTTGCATGGGTACTCGGGCTGGTGTGTGGTTGCTTGTTTTCTGACATATGACACACTCCTGGCAATATTTAGCTATATCTGCGTATATCCCAGGCCAGTAGAAGTTCTGTAACACCCGCTTCCCTGTCATGTTTTCTGCTAAGTGTCCTCCTGTGGAATGATCATGTGCTAGCTGAATCAGCGTCTTCCTATAGGACTGGGGAACCAACAGTTGTTCCTTTTCTTCGTTATTTGTTCCTCGTGTCACCCTATAATATAATCCTTGTTTCTTCTTGAAGTATGGAGTGGTAGCTGGGTTTTCCTCTTTCTTTAAGGCTTGTTCCCGGGCTCGTTTTAGGGTTTCGTCTAGACCTGATTCAGTCCGGAAGGATGGCAGATGATCCCCCACTCGCCAGTCTATGAGGGCAATATCCTCTTCTTTTTCCCCACTCTGTTTATTCTTCCTTTTCTGGTTCTTTGTGAGTTTTCCCCTTATATCCCTTCCTCTTATCTCTGTTTTTGAAAAAGGGGCTTCCTTTAACCATTGATCAAACTCAGGAATGTCTGTTCCTATTAGGACGGGAGCGGGTAGGGTAGGGATAATGGCCACTTTAACCGGTAGCTCCTTCCCCTGTAACCCTAATACCACTTCTTTTGTTGGGTACCCTTTAATATCCCCATGTACACATTTAATGTCAATAGATCTCACCTGTCCTGGATCAGGTTCGCTCACATGTGGTTGTATGGCCGTCTGTCGACTTCCGCTATCCACCATAGCTTGTTGCGGATGTCCATCCACTGTTACCTCTATCACATAGGGCAGCTTCTTCCGATTTCCATGCGGTTGTAAGGTCCCTATTTCCATGGGTTCGGTTTTGTTTCTCTTGGCACAAAACCGTGCAATGTGCCCCCATTCCCCACATTCAAAGCATTGGGGCGTCTGTCCTTTCATTAGGTTGGAGCATTTATTAGTTTTCAGTTCAGGTCTTGTTCTCGGCTCTGGTGTGCCTCCTCGGTTGTTACCGCGCAAGGAAGGTATATCATGGTGTTGCCTTGCTGGTATCGTTGTAACACTGCGAGGGATTCCAGCTTTTTGGTAGGCCGTGGCTACATCGATAGCTTCCAACAGGGTCAAGTGGTGATGTTGCTTAACCCACCTCTGGATGGGCCCTGGTAAAGCTTTAATAAACTGCTCAAGCATTATCTTCTCTTTTATTTGCCCCATTGTGGCTGTATTAGTCTGTAACCATTTCTCCGTTAGGTCTTGTACTCGATAAAACAGCTGCCTTGGGCTTTCGCCGGTTTTTAGTCTGGTTTCACGGAATTGGAGCCTATATGATTGATCGTCCATTCCTAGCCTCTCCAGTACGGACTTCTTGATGTCGGCATATGAGGTGTCCCCATTAGGATTGGCCGCCTGATAGGCTCCTTGGATCACTCCCGTAAGAAGGGGCGCCAGAAAGAAAGACCATCGGTCCTGGGGCCATTGTGCTGCTCGAGCGATTCTTTCAAAATTTACAAAGAAGAAACTGGGATCGTCTCCCGCCTGGTATTTTTTAAGCACAGTCGGCGGAATGGCTGGATGTGACCTCTGTGCCGCTACCGATTCCCCCAGGATCCTCAGGGCTTCCCTCCCCTGCTTTTGGTCTGCAGTTTGTACCTGTAGAGCCTGTTGCAGGGCTTGTCGGTCTGCTTGGGCCTGATGGCCTTGCACTTGCACTAGTTGTTGTAACTGTTGTTGCCTCTCAGCCAACGCCTTTATGACTGCCTCCATGGTAGATGTGTTTCTGTGAATCCCACCGCTGCCACCTCTGTAAAGTAGTGAACCAGAGACAAGAAGGTAAGTTACCCAATAGTATTGTATTCTTACAGCTCACCAGAGGTTAAATGGTTGTGTACCCGGACTTCTCCTTATCCAATTAACTTCACTTAGAGTTCATAGCAACAAAACCAAAATAAAGGGTCTTCCAGGTTGCTCAAAAGACAAAACTCAAGGATTGCAATATTGCTTGTCCACAAATGAATGCAGTTCAAAATATGGAGAACACAGGAATGGCAGCCTTTCTTTGTTCAAAGAAGCAATATTCCGACTTGAACGTTTACTCAACACTTCCGAATGGTTCAGAGCCTTTCTGTTCAAGCTCTGCAGCCGGTGCTCGGAGCCAACCGTTCCACACTGGCCTTGGCTGGACTTCAGTAAATAAACAAACTTTCCTTTTTCCGCCGTTGGGACTCAGGCGTCTTCATCTGCTGTGCAGTCGGATTTGACTACAGGTCCGGTACGGTACACTCCGGTGAGTTTTCCTTTTTTCTCTAATACGCCCACCGATATGGGGTACTCTCCTCGTACCATTCCGAGTCCACTCTGTCAGCCTTCTTCCACTCCTGCAAAACAAGAGACAAGTTGAGCTGTTTTCTGATGCTTTTAAGCCCGGTGAGTCTCCTCCCCAGTAATTAGCTTTAGGCGTTCCCAGCCCTGGTGTCCTTACACCTGAGGCTAATTCACCTCTACCCAGCTTCAACTTCATGGAGTTAGCTTTGCATTTAACCCCTGCCTGCCCGGAAACCCCCTTATATGGAAACATGGTTTTTCGTCTTCCTTGTCTGATTTCTATTCCCATTTTCTGGCTTTTGTTTTGATTATGTATCCGTTGGGGCATTCTGGGATATGTAGTTTGTGTCTTTCCTCTTGTGTCTCTTATATTTGTATTGTCCGGTGTGATAGTTGATTGGTGGGGCATTCTGGGACATGTAGTCTGGGCTTTTACTTGTTCCCGCGTGTCTCTTAAACTTGTCATTATATGGTCTGGTGTGATCATAGACTCATCCCCCTCCCTCTTGTTTTGTTCCGTATTGGCCGCTATTGGTTCCTCATCACAATAACACATACCGTATTTGATTTGTGGTTCAAAGAATGTGTACTTGCCTTGATTTGAGAAAGGCTAACCAGCCGAAACATCATAAAGGGCAGTTGGTCAATTGTGAAAAATTAACAATTTGACACCACGAAAGGCAGTTGGATAATTGTGACAAATAAACAATTTGACAAGCTACCTAACTTGGCGCAAGTCTCCGGGAGAGTTTCTTTCTATTAAGATAGAATATGGCTGCGATTAAGTGCCTTTTCACCTTTTTTGATTGAGTTGTTGAAGCCACACTTTAGGGGGAGCAAAGGGCTTGTTCAACGTGGGTTGGTCACAGGCAATACTAACCTGTGCTGGTGTTTTTGATGAACAGCTGTTTTCCTCACATGGGTCTGTCAACACTAGTGGCATTCGCTTGGGCTGTATTAGTATTTTCAACTTATCCCATGGTTTTTGGTTGAGTTTTTTTGCAGAAAATTGGTGATAATTTCAATGGTTTTGCTTAAGTGTTTTCTTTTATTGATGATTCTTCGGTTTGCGACCCTGTAGTAGATTTCAATTTAGGGTCTTGGTTCCGATGCAGTGGAGATTCCCATTGCTGATTTGGCTAAGCCAGCTCCTTGTGTTTCTTCATTTGGTTTTGGATCAGCCTCTTTAGCATTTAGTTTTGTTCATTTCAGTTTCTTTGCCCTTTTGTTGTTCTCTTGTGTTATATTTTCTAATGCTTTGAAGACATTCTTTTTCCTGGCTTTTTTTTTCCGTTTATGAGGTTTCCTCTTGGTTTTGGTGGTTGATCAACTTCATCTGTTTTATTGTGGGAACTCTTTTTTGTTTTCTTCTTGTTTTTGCTTTTATTAGGGAAATCTTTATTTTGAGGGTCGGGGTCTTTGACACCTTCTTGGACGTGATTCTGTTGATTAGCAGTTTCCTCACAGGGTACAGCTGTTTTTGGTTTTGGATGTCAGATAGAGTTGCAAGTGTCAGGCACATTATAATTGTTTCCTGAATTTGGTGCACAATTTATTTCTTGCTCATACACTTTCTGTGCGAGTCACATAAATTCTTCTAATACGGATGAAGAGAGTGGAGTACATCCCGTATGAGATCTCGCCAGGTAGAGGTATCAGATGATCTTCTTTGTCAGAATCTGAAAGAATCTGAGTTTTTTAAATCCTTTATAGAAGATTTAATGTCAGACCACATTAAGACATTACTAATTTTAAATGAACTGAAATCATTTGCTAGGTTTCTTATGCTGTCTATTTGTTCCTTTTCATTCTTTGAGAGTTGCATTGAATTTTTTTTTAATTGCGTATACATAGCTCCATTCAGTCCAACTAATGTGGAGTCACAATTTCTCACTTCCTTCGTGAGTTCCATTATTATACTTGAATAGGTGTGAACTTCTTCTTTCAATGATTCGAAAACATTGACCAGCTCAAGGCATGGGGTCTTTGGGTCTCTGTGCTACAGTATTTGTGTTTATCTCAGTTGATCTATTGCTGAAACACAGGTTAGCATGTCCTCTTCTCTCACCAGGTCTCAAATCTAGGTCTGATTTTGGACATCCAGCACCTGTCCCAGCACGGCACTGAAGGTTGACTGGGCCATGCCATACATCATGGCAATAGTATGTTGATAGCTGACAGTCCCGAGGTACTGTAGAACGGACACGAACTTCACAAGTGGGGGCACAGCAGTGCTGATGGCTATACGGCTGCCTATGTCAGCCTGGATTGTGTCCAGCAACTGGGTGATGGATGCCCTGTCCAGCCTGTACTCGATCACCAGCTACCCATCAGTCAGGGACCAGGGTGTTGGCCTGAGCCGGGGGATGGCTGGCCGCCTTGCTTGTGATGGTCTCTCCCTCCTTCTCCTCATCCCCACCACCCCCTGTGCTCCCAGGGGCCTGGGCTGGTTGGCAGGCCTCTGCAGCTCCAGGCGCAGCAAGTAAATGTCCACATCAGGCTCCCGGCTCCAAATGGCAACATGGTGTTGGGAAGGGTGTGTTGTGCATGGGTGGGTTCTTTGTAGGCCTCTAGTGTGCATTGTTTTCACCTGGGCCCTTATTGCTGTATCATGTGTTCTTTTCCCTCCAGCATTTGGCTAGGAGTATTTTCGGCAGTTTTACCACTGGTTTTCTGGTGCTAATAGCACCAAAGCTGGACTTGTGATGACTCTGTAACAGCGCGTTTGGGTGCTGCGCTATTACAGCCGGATGTACTACTGCCGGCTGTAATAGCGGCGGCAGGATTTACAGTCGTGATCTGACGGAGCAGTATTGGCGGCGCTAATACAGTTTCCGCCGCATTTAAGGGTTACCGCCCAACTCGTGATGAGGCCCATTAAGTCGAGCTACACCGAAACCAATAAGATATTCCCTTTATTTCCCAGACACAGAGAGATTCTACAAGGCCAAGTTCAAAGCCTAATTGACTGGCAGACTGTAAGAGTGATGATGGATGTGGGGCTAATTGGAAGGGGAGACATGATCACGCCGACCTTCCATGCACCTGGTATGGTAGCCTGCGTGCAGCTAGCGTGTGGAATATTCCAGAAGGGTGCAAAGGTGCCAAACCAATGGTAGTGGGCCATGTATCAAAGAGTCCTATAGTTTGTATAACCAATGAATTCTTGAGTATTAGAGTGAAATGAAAGATGATTTGCACTAGGGATGGGCTTAGTTGCCCACCTGATAATAGAAACCCAATCACTTCCCCCGTCAGTATGGAAAGTATACTTAGATGTTCCGTGTAATCCTGTCACATACCCAAGTAGGTTTTTGTAGTTTGCCACGTAGTGTGATGTCACTTATGACGAATTTTGATTATAAAAGTTGTGTTTTTTATGAGACACGATGGGAGAAATCGAGCAAACGTCCGTTGATGTTCGTTGTAACTCCCTGTTTTAGACAATTGCTAATAAAACAGCATCGAGTTTTGCCAACTTCCTGAGTCGGTTTGATTATTGATGTTTGAGTAACTTCTGCATCCCCATTCATCTCAAAGTATTGCTACCTCGTCTTAAAGGGCCCTAGGTCTATGAGCTCAAGTGGTAGAATAGAGATGGTGGTTTGAGGTCCGTCGACCGGGTAGGCTTTTAAGGGTCTCGGAAATATCGGATGTGCTCTGCCACTTAGCTGGAGGACCACAAGGCTTACTGTGGATAGCGGCCACAACAAAATCTTCCAAGAAAACGAAGCAGGTGGGAAGGGTCCCTCTTTCACAGAATTCCCCTCCCGGTTTCTACAGGCAGCTGAGCGGAGCGGAGGATAAGGTGGCCGGTTGAGGAAGAGAGCTGGCAAAGCATAACTGTGTATTTAATGAGGAAAGGGATAATGGGGAAAGAGTAACAGAGGGTTGAAAGGATATTTGAGGTAATGACGAAGAGCGTCAAGTAGAAGTGTTTAGTTGTGGACGAGGAGCGATCCATAAACATAAGCCCACAATCCTACATCCAGGGACGTCTAGAAGGAATTTGTCTTAAAACCTGAGCGGTTGAAACTAGGCTGTGCACAAATAGATTTGTGAGAGAAGACAATTTACACTCTGATCAGAGTTAATATTAGGGGCGAGAGAAGCCACGAGGAGCATTGGCAGTAGTATATGTGGGCCGGCCAGTCTGTCTGCCTGTGTAATTGTATATATTATATGTGATAAAGAAATTATGAAATGTCAAAGATCGAAAACCCATAGAGTGTGGTAAAAGGCTAGATTATTTATTTATTTAGTTGATAAATGTATTGACCAAAACAGATAGACTGAAGTAAAGTGAGACATAGAGGATTGGAGCTGCGATTATTGGTGCACGCTCATATTGTGCTATTTTTCGGGAAAAGTATTTACTGTGTAAAACAACGCTAAGTATTGACAGGCAATTGTAACTTGTCATGATGGAAGATGTTACTCCACTTATGCACCTGTGCAAACAGCTGCCAAAACACGCACCCAAGCTTAAACAATAAAGTGCAGAATGAGTTAAGGGCATGGCAGATAAGATGTTCATGGCATGGCCACAAAGGGGATCAATGGCAAAAGCAGTTTTGCAACACATGACCACATACCTGCAAGTTGCTGGCACAGGAAAGAAGTTAGAAAAAAGGTTAGCTAGTTTAGAGCTTTAGAAGATGTACCAGGAGGAAATAGAAGATCTGCCTCCTAAATACTGGATGCTTATCCAGTGTAAAGAGGGGGGCGACAAGCCTTCTGCTCATCCTACCGCGCCTGAACAAAATGATGACTGTACAAAAGATGAAGGAGTATATAAATTAAGAGAACTTAAGGCAGCGGCAGGATATAGTAAGACGACGCATGAGCCGCCTGCGTATAATAGTGACGAAAGTTCAGAACAAACTCCAGAAAGGGATGTGATCTCTAAAGTCCAGAGCTTCAAGACCCCTGCACACCAGAGAACGAGACTTCTCCCCTCCCGCATAAGACGAGGTGGGAGGCCGCGTGAGGAACGAAAAGAGCGAAAGCAGGAAGGGAGACGCAGCCTGGGAAGAGAAGGAGCTGTGGAGCCTGGGCAGCCCATGGGCCTGTTGGTAATCTGAAGCGGGGAGCCCGCAGCTCACTCGCACCCACGGAAGGCGCAGCGGGAGATAGCAGCACTGACGGGGCGGGAGAACCACCCTGCAGAACAAAAAGGAGTAGGCCCCTCCCGGGAAGCACAGGGGTGCCAGTGACCCAGCAGGAGGGAACCGAGGCCCCAAACCAGAGGATGGGCTTCAGGTATCCAGTCGCCTGACGACGGCACCCAGTGTCTGGGAGCTGATCAGAACACTGCGGAACGGCGCCGCTCTGTGGGATGTATTTACCCATGCATCCGAGCCCTACCTCAAAACTGTGCAGTACTGACATGGAAAACCTCATGATGGCCAGAGCTTCCCAGAAAATGCACAGGGAAATGCAGGAAGAATAGGCTGCCACCCATTTTTGCCGATGTTATGGGCACAGAAGGACACTGCCTAAAACCACCATTGGACTACCCGCACAGTAGTCTGAAACCATTGGGAATGGCAATGCTGATTGCCAAATGCAAACCCATAACTGTGGGGAATTCATTTGTTAAATCCCAAAAATGGGTGCAGTACCAGTACTCACCACTATCCAAAAGCCGGCAATTTAAAACAACACCAGATTTTACTTTTTTGTAGAAAACTGAATAAATGAACCCAAAACATGCCAAAGAAAGACTTACTGAGAGGTGGATACAATATAAAGTGATATTCTGAAGTGACTTGAAGGTTTATAACAAGACTGGCTGAGCTGTGGATTGCAGCAGTTTAAGTTGCACTGGATTTAAAGACACTAAAATCGAAAATGTTTAGATGAAATGAGTGACCTATGTTTGGTGTCACATGCCTTTGTAACTGTTGAAATGCCATAGTTTTGCACTTAGAATCAGCATTCTAGCTGCATATGTAAAAATGTTTAGTTTTATTTGAATGCAGGAACTGGGGAACAAAAAGTGACATTTTATCTGAAACCTGGCTTAAGGAACTGAATTCTGCCTGGCAACTACCCCCCTCAGAAGGGAAACTTGAGTCACAGCTGTGTTCCCAGGCCATCTGCCCTTTTGCTGCTCACACAAAGGATATGCCATCTATCTGATAATTGAATTACCTGCTCTGCAGGAGAGTGAACAAAGCCCTCTTCACTCAGGCAAAGGTTTTTATTACCGCAGTCGTAAAATGTAGCTTCCTCTTGGCAGGAGCTGGGAGGGGCACTGCCTGTGAGAGCAAGCTGGCTTGGCAGAACTGGATTAACCAGAAATTCAACCTTGTGCTGAGGGTAAACCACACCCCTTTGGAGCCAGAACATAACTTTAAAAAGATGAATAACTCATAGAGCGGACATGTGAAAATTTTATAAATGACACCATAACTCTTGTGATTTTTCTGCCCACATTTTAAGAGGTTTTTCGACCCGGTGGCGTGTTCAGAGGGGTGTCAGCGGAAAAGTGGATATTACTCTAAATGTATGCATGTTAAAAATCTGAAACTTCATCAGTTAATGTCCCTACTCCCTGCACACATGTATGTAAAGTTGGGTCAATGTCAGAAATTGCAAAATCAGTTAAAAAGTGAAATATGTGCCATTTCTGAATGCAAGCTCCCAGGAAGAGCAGAGTTTGAACAGGGTATACCTCCTGTAATGCATGATGGGTGCATATGATTTTAAAACAATATGTACCTCTGCAAATATGTATTTGTTTCAAATCTAGATTTGTGTGTAAGTTGACAGGAGGAGTGGACTTTCTGCAGGCTGTAAAATGACATCACGCTGACTCACAGTTCATTCCCCAATCAAATGATAAATGGAAGTTTGACCAATTAGAAGCTGAGAGAGAGGTAGGGTCAGTGATGCTAGAACACACCTACATTCTAAACACATAAAAGCAGACAGACAGGACAGATAGGGACCTTCAAAATCCATATGCCGCTGGAAGCTCTGCCGGAAAAATCCATACTTACCTCCATCAACCTCCAGAAAGCCAAACTAGAGACTTCAATCTATCCAGAACTAAGAGAACCAGAGAGAAAGCAGTGCTGTACCCAGAGAGACCCAGACCAGCAGAGAGAGCTGACCCAGATCACTGTGAAGTGCAGAGGCCAGACCAGACCAGAGTCCAGTTTAAAAACCTGACCAGATCCATGGCGAGGCCCATTTCACTCAAGAATATAGTGTGAGTACCCAGCTGAACTGTGTAGAACCAATCTCTTAGTTTAAATTCATCTAATTCAACCTATTTTAATCTAAGTAGAACTGTCTCCTAACTGTCACCTGTCATTTGCAAAGCTGTCACTTGTCATTTCGTAGTTGCAAGCTGCACGTGTCTTTTTGAACTTTAAAATTTCAAATCTGAAAAACGACCTTTATTTAATCGCTCATATCTCCGCAACCGTTTGTGCTAGAGACTTGCAGTAACTTTCATTTGGAAGATGAGATCCTAGGCTTTCCTAGGACCCCAAAACGATAGAGATAGTCCTTGTGGTTCTCCTGTAATAGCGCTCGGCGCATCCGCGAATTTTACCGCGATTTGCAAATTTCTTCACATGTAAAAACTGCTGCTGCTTGCCTTCCATTTGCCAGAAATTCGTTTAACCTGCTAACTATCCCTGCCTCATTGCTAGTGTGAGCCTGGACTAATATTAACTAGATACCACTCACCCTGAACCTCTGAAAGGGAATTAAAAAGCATTTCCAGCATATTTCTCATCCATTGCTAGCACATATCAAAGCATTTGGGCCTGTGTTTTCAAAACTCCTATCTGTGTTTTAAACTTCTGTTGTCTAAGCTTGGGGGGGGATTGAACTGATTACATTGATTGCATTTCTGAGAACTGTGTGTTTTCCTTCCATTTCCTTGCCTTGCATCAAGGGGGGGAGGGGATTGCCAGAGAAAAGTGATTACATTGTTTGGTTGAAATCATATTGAGTATTTTCTGTACTGCATTCATTGAATATTGCATCCACCTGAGCTTACATAAAGCATCCTCTACCACATTATACTTTCGTTCCTATTTACCAGTGTGCTACCTTATCCATTTCATGTCAACTCATTAGTGATTATAAGAAGTGTGCTAGTGCCAGATTCTCTGTTGTTAATCTGTATCATATCAGATTAAGTGTGATATTCAATTATTAATTTATTATAAAGTGTCATATATATATCTATTGTTTAAATTATCAAATAAACCTTTTAAACTTGCAAAACAGAACTACTTCTTGGCTCAGTGGGGTCAGGGGGATTCCAAGAGAGGGGTGTTATATAGGGGTAGTCATCCAGAACGCATGAACTGGACATAAAGATATATCCATAAGGGTTTTCATTCAGTATTCTAGACTAGGCGTTAACTTAGCTGTAGTGCTGAATTGAATCCTCTTACAAATTGGGGGCTCGAGCCGGACGTTTGGGTTAGAATACCACTTGTGCAGCTTAATACAGTGTGCTAACTGACGGGATACATACATCCGGTCGGATCACCACGCTGCATTACGCTGTAAAGCATTCCTCAAAAGGGACACTCCAAGAAAAGTTCTGTTCTGCAAAAATAAAATACTAACTTCCGTAAGTCAGGACAGAGACCAATCTCTAGAATGACGACCTTAGTAGACATGAAAATAGCCAGAGAGCACCTCTTGCATAAGCTATTTGTGAGAGGTGAATGGGCTGAGCAGGGCCAGGATGCCTGGTTGCAGGCTATCACGCGACAGGTCACTGAAACAGGGTCAGACTTATGGAGAGATCAGGGTCCATTACATGTGGCCCTGAGTGAACTATATATGGCTCCTAAGGCCAAAGATGAACACGACAAGATTGCCAGGATAGCAGCATACCTGTACCTATATATGGGAGACATGCAGGATAGATGTGCTGAAAGCCAAAATCTGGCAAATAGGCAACAGATGGTATTAGAGAAGGTCCAATCTGACCTGGTCTCTTCTGAGCAGAGGCTGCAGAGGAGCCAGGAGTCAGAAGATGATAGTAGGCAGCACATCATTAAAATAAAGAAGGATATGGATGTGCTGCAACAGGAAAAGGTAGAACAGGATACCAGATTTCTGGCCTTGCAGAAGGAATACCAAGAAGGTTTGGACTCCCTACTGCAAAACCAGAAAAAGCTGGAGCAACAACTGGACTTCAACAGGGTATGTGCTGAGCAGGTAGTCACCCTGCAAGGCCACCTAGATAGAGTGAAGGCAGAGAGCAACAAACTAATTCTGAAAGACCTGGATACCCAGGCAGAGTTTGATCAGGAGCGCCAGAATGCTGGTGCCTTCCAAAGGCAAAGGGACGACCTGGCGGCACAAATGCAGGCTCTTAGTCAGGAAAGAGACGCCATAGGCCAGGAAGTCTGCCACTTAAAAAAGGAAATTGAAGAAAATCACCTGGCCCTCCAGGGGCTGGGTGATCTCCAAAAAGAAAACCAGAACTTGTTAGAGCACACCAGGAGGGTGGAGGATGCTCTAGCAAGAAAGGAGCAGGCCAATAGGGACACAGCTCAGGAGATAAACCTCCTGCAGCAAAGACTGGCCCAGTTCTCCAGGACCAACCAGGAAGCACAGAGGGAAAATGAGGCTCTCTGCCAGCACAATGAGAGGCTCCAGCAACAGGTAGCGATGCAGGAGAGACTGATAGAGTCGAGTAAGGCCTTAACAGAGGAACTGAAAGCACAAATGCAGGCTCTTGCATTGCAACAGGGAGCAGGGGCGGATATAGATGAGGTTCGCTGGGAAATGGAAACTCCGGAGCATAACCTCAGGAGCCCTAGTACCAGAGGCCCTCATACCTCTCAGTGCCTGGACTCTACCACCCCCATGTCCCCTGGCGCACGTGAGCACAGGACCACAGGGATGGCAGATTACTATCCAGCCAGAAGCATGGGGCTCATAGGCCAGTACCACCCAGGAATGGAGGGGTGGGCATCCGGGTATGGGCACCCAAGTACAGTACAGTTCAGTGGGGAACCCCAGGAGAGTAGGCCCATTAAGGGCATCCTGAAAACCTCTGCCCAGTTAGGTCAGTGGAGGGGGTACCCATCAAATCCTGGCAGCAAGGAGGAATCTGAAGACTCCTCTGAACTGCGCAGGACACAGGAGACCAGGTCCCCACATTCTGCCAGCCATTCCCAGGCTCGCAGAATCCGGGAAAACCTGGAAGAACAGACGGGAACCTCTGGGAGCAGTGCCTCTGAGTCCGAGGAAGAATGGACAAGGGTTACCCGAACCAAAAAGGCCAATAAGGCAAAAAGGGCCTTGCTTAAGGACCCCTTAAAGCAGATTAAGGCGATCAGGAGCGTCATCACGCCTTACCATAAGAACGCTAAGTATTCTGTTTGGGAGCACTTAGAGTTGTTTGAACAAATGATGGAGACTTTCCATTTGAAGGACAGCCAAAGCTGTATTCAATATGTAAAGTGGACATTCTCCCCGGAATACTCCAGTTTCTTTGCGGGGCTGGAGGACCAAAATCATTTAAGATGGTCCACATATAAGGCGGCCATCCTGAAACATTTTTCTGTTCACAGAAATCCTCAAGAGGCTCGCAAGGCGGCCTACAATTTGCAATGTGGGGAGGATCAGGCCCCACGAGAATTTGTGCAGGAGTTAAAGCGTGCTTTTGCGCAAACCACCAGAAGGGTGCGCACAGATAGTAGAGAGTTTGTCAATACGTTTTTCCATGCCTTGCCCAAATATATAATGACCCAGCTCGTGAGAGATTTTCATGAGAAAAGATCTTTAGACTGGGTCATGGAACAGGCTACCCGGATCTATGAGGTGCAGAAGCCCATAGAAAACAAAAGTAATGCCCAGAAAAACCCCAAAGCCAACAGCACCCCTGCTGCTGCCAAGGTGGCAGAGGTAAAGGTTACCCCCGTTTTGGATTTGGAGATGGGGGGGCCTAAAAACCTGCCTGCACCTAATAATGCTAGGCCCAGGAGGTCCTCGGGTCAGTCACAGACAGGGAGCCAGGGAGGCAGCCCCACAAATGGGGTCCCTCGCTCTCCTGATTATGTAAGTCCCCGTTACAAGGGAAACAGACCCATCCTGGGTTATGTGTGGACTCCTCCAGCCCAAGGGGGGGGATCCAGCCAAGCACCTAACCCAGGGAACTTCCCTCCTAACTTCCCACCGGAGGGCAGAAACTCTCCAAATCCTGGGCAGAACTTTTTCCCCAGGTATCCACCCAACTTTCAGCCCCAAAACCATCCATCCTTCTTTCCCCAATTCCCTGAGCCCAGACCACTGAATCCGGGAGAGGGGAGGCCAAGGGTGGAGGGGTACCCAAATCTCCCCAACCAGGGGTACTACCAAAGAAGGGACAGCTACCCTTCCCGGGATCAGCCCAGGGGAGAAAACAGGGCCCCGTATCAGCCTGAGCGGGTTTCCCAATTAGAGCGCCAGGTTCAAAACATGGCGCGGGATCTGGGTCACATACTGAGGGCTCAGCAGAACCCTCAGATGGGCGTGCCGGCGCAGAACGCACCCAACTCTGGACCTGGTGCTCCAGAACAATGACGGGGGCAGCACCCCGATAACTCACCGGTTCCCAGGGAGGAGGCACAAAGGGAAGGGGGGTGTAAAGCCTTGGAGGAAGCTTCCTTCCTCACTTGTAAACAGCCCCTGGAAACCCAGGAACCGGAAACAAAATCTCTTGCCCCTGAAAGTCTGCCTCCTAAGGAGCAGAGGGGGGGTAGGAGAAACAAAAGACCCAAACAGACTCAGTTTGAGGAGGAGGTACAGATCTTCCAATTTGAGGGAGAGGGATCCTCAGAGGATCCTGAGAAAAGGATCTTCTCCTTCAGAGAGGGGGGAACTCCTCCCAAAGAAAAATGGGTCCCTAGGAATGCAAATCCAGACTGGGGAGATGTGGAGACTGAGCTACCGCCGCCCACCATCTCATCCCAGAACCAACAGCAAGAAAATCCCCTGGTTCAAACCCATCCTGGTGACTGCCTCCAAAAAGGGGGGGCGGCCCAGAACCGGAGCCAGGGGAACCCACAATGGCTCTGATCTCCAGTTGCAAAATTTTTCTTTCAGATTCCCAAAACTCTCCACAGAATTCTGCCCAAATCTCTTCGCTAGCAATGTCCAAAACCAGAAAGTTAGCCCACCAGTTGTCCAAAAATGTACATTATATGTGCCCCCTTGAAAAGAAGGAGGGAAGATATTATGCCCCGGTACAAGTACAGGGGCAGGGTACAATCTCAGCGCTGGTGGACACTGGATCTCAAGCTACCCTTCTGTCCAGAAGGGCCTTTGACGAACTGAATGCAGGAAGGGGAGAGAATTACCAAATTCCTCTCACTTCTCTTCCTGGACAACTGCAGAACTTTGACGGGAAGGAAATTCCCGTCGAGGGGACGGCAGACTTGGACATTAAGATCGGGCGACACAAGTTGAAACACCCGGTCATAGTTGTGACCCCAGAGGGCACCCCTTGTTTACTAGGGAATGACCTCCTGAGAAGGTTGTCACCCCTAATAGATTGTGTAAACAAGGTCCTCTGGACCCAGACTAGCCGACCAATAAAATTAAAACAGAGTGTCAACCATGTTAGTTTAAACGGCACATGCCACATGGTTGAACAAAAATCTGACCAAGTAGAATTTCACTTCCAGAACAACCAGATTCCAGACGTGACAGTAATAGCAGTAGGACAACAGACTAGTGATGGGGGGTCCTCTCTATTTCTGAAAATCAACCTTCCTTCCAGTCTAAAGTGGTACTCCACGCTGGAAGGAAACACTCTGAAATTCTATACTAATCCACAATCAGAAACTCCCGCTCCTATAGTCCAGAAAGATGTGAAATCAGCTCAGAGCCTGGCTGATATTCAGCAAATTGGAGAGCAGTTGTTCATCCCTGTTCAGTTAAATGATGGGAAGGACTCTGTTCTCGCTCGAGTGTGTGTGAACAACGGTAAGAGCTTCATCAGCGAAGCCATGTTTCGCCAACTCCCAAAAGATCCAGTCATTCCCACCTTCAAACTGATAGACAAATGGGAAATGGACCTGGAAGCACCTAATTCCAAACATCTCCTGCCAAGCAGGTGTATGCTCAAAATCTCCATTGGCAACAAGAGCATAGTCCACAATTGTTGGGTCGTGCGAGACGTCCCTGCCGCCTTTTACTTAGGCAGTGACATTCTCAATCGCTTTGCCATTAGTTTGGACCTAATAAACTTCAAAGCTCGGTCCCGATTAGCGGATAATCCCATGGGCTTTGTTGATCCAGAAAAAGCATTTAGGTCAGCTCAATTGCTTCCTTATGCAGTTGAAATTCGGGTTAAAGAGGAAGTCACCATCCCAGAAAGGACCCGACAATTCTCCCTGGAAGTGAAAGTTAAAAGGGGACAAGAGTTGAAAAACCCTGATGCTTACATACATCTAAATGCTTCCCTCCAACAGCAAGGGTTGGGGGTAAACCCAACTCCATTAGTCAACATAGAACATGACACCATTCCAATAGAGGTGGATAACAGCGACTTAAAGAGTATTACTCTAGCCGCAGGCACCATTATTGGAATGGCGGTTGATGACCGACATTTCTCCATTGATCTTAGAAATGAACTGTTAGGACCAATCCCCAAGGACTGCGTTGACAGTGACAGTGATGACAATACAACACCAGACAGGATTTTTACCCGGCATGGGGGGAACTTCCTGGTGTACACTTCCTGCCCCTATGGTAAGGAAGATGTGACGTGTGACTTCAGGAGGGATGAGGTGATTTTCCAGGTACATGAGGGCTGCCTTTCCCACCTGAAGCCTCCGGTCCAAATCAGCACTCTGACCAGGGACTTCTCCACCCAGCTGGAGGAGGCCGCGGAGATAGCCAAACCAGAAGTCTTTCCAGGCTTCAGGCAGATGGTGGAAGAGAGAGTCAACCTAGCTGATGCCTGTGTGACTCTGGAACAAAAGCAAAAGTTGAAACAAGTTTTCTTGGATTTCCAAGATCTCTTTGCGGTAGACTCATATGACTGTGGTCGCACTGACATCCACACAACAACAATCCCCACGGACCCTGACATGACTCCTGTGTTTGTGAAGCAATATCGCTTGCCTCTCGCATCAATGGAGTCCCTTACTGAAATAATTAAGAACCTTGAGTCCCGGGGAATAATCCGTCCCGTCCACAGCACCTTCAATAATCCGGTGCTGGGAATATTGAAGCCAAACGGCCAGTGGAGACTCTGCGCCGACCTTAGGGAGCTCAACAAACGGGTCCATACTTCCCGATGGCCTCTGCCCTACATTGACCAAGGGCTGGCCCAGATTCAGGGGTCACAGGTATTCACTGCAATAGACCTGACCAATGGATACTGGACCGTGCCTGTCAGCAGGGAGGACCAATACAAGCTGGCTTTTACCTTTGGGGGCCAGCAGTATACATGGACCCGGACTCCCTTCGGATACCTCAACTCCGGAAATGAGTTCAACATTTTCCTACATAAGGCCATGCCCGACCTGGGTGCGAGGGGTAATCTGGCTTATGTAGATGATGTCCTCATCAAAAGTTCATCTGTGGAGGAACACATAGCGGAGATCCGTTATGTTCTGACACAGTTGAGGGCCGCCGGAGCAAAACTTTCCTTTCAGAAAGCACAGTGGTGTAGAACCCGTGTTAATTTCTTGGGGCATGAGATTACTCCTCAGGGTCTCTGTCCCCAGGAAAAGAAAGTGGAAGCACTTCAGAAACTGAAAGACCCCACAACTCTGCGAGAACTAAGGAGCCTCCTTGGACTGACTAATTACAGCAGAAAGTTCATTGAGGGCTACGCAGAGATCACCAGACCCCTGATTCATCTCCTGAAGGGGGGGGTCAAGTGGGAATGGGGTCCAGAACAAGCCGAGGCAGTAAAACAACTCAAAAGAAGCCTCTCACAAGCGCCTTGCCTAGCTTACCCGGTCAGAAACAAGGAGTTCTTCCTGGAGACAGGGTTCTCTAATACGTGCTTGACGGCAGTATTATATCAAAAGCATGACAAGGTCAATAAAGTAATCTCCTATGCGAGCAAAACTTTATCCTCTGTGGAGGAAAAATTCAACGATTGTGAGAAGGCACTCCTGGCAACGGTGTGGGCATTGAAGAATTACCGCCCGTTTATCCAGGGGGAACACATCATAGTGGAGACTCCACACCAGCCTCTGCAATATCTCCAAAGTGACAGAATCCGGGCCGGAAATGTGAGTAATTCCCGAATTACTTCCTGGATTCTGTCAATGCAAGGCTTTCCTGTGGAGGTCAGATATGGGCAAAACAAGAAGAGTCCCCTCGCGCAAGGTCTGGCTGACTTGCATGATTGTGCCAGAGAAAACTGTCTCGAGGACGAAAGTCTGAAAATCAAGGACAACATGGAGGCATACCTTAATTCCCCACACAAAGTCTTTGAAGAGGACAAGTGTGAGGGAATGCCCACTGTCTATGTGGATGGATGCTCTTACCATGTTGACAACAACGGGGAGAAAGAACTGGTGGCCGGCGTAGGGAATGCATGGGTGAATGAGTCCCCAGAACCCTCCGCTGGATACAAAATTGGTCCCCGAAGTAGTCAGGTGGCAGAATTGATGGCTGTGCATCAGGCCATCCTCACTGCTGTCCAGCATCAACTCCGCGAACTGGTCATAATCACAGATTCGGATTATGTACGGAACAGGTTTGTGGAGCACCTGGTTAATTGGAAAACCAGAGGCATGTTATGTGCTAACAACAAACCCTTGAAACATGGGAAGTTGATCCAAAACATTGATGATCTGGTCACCTCGAATGAGATGACCATCTATTGGAAAAAGATCAAGGGTCATTCCAAAGTAGAGGGACCAGACAAAACTGGAAATGACTTAGCTGATCAGCTGGCCAAAACCGGGGCCATCCAAGGGGATCTAATTGAGATTGAGTCCCTGTTGGGGGAAATCCAGGTCACTGCTATCACTAGGTCCCAGACAAATGCTCACAACGACCTTTTAATTGCACAATGGAGTTAGGAGACCCCTGATGCTGATTTGATTACCGCTCAGAAGGGGGATCCAATAATTGGTAAATTTTACCAGCACCTTGAGGACCCTGAGAACTTTCCCCTGACGGATACCGATTACATTGGGAAAGAGGACCTAAGAGTGTTGATGAAATGTCCAAAAATGTTCCGAATCCAAGACGGTTTGTTGGTAAGGAAATCCAAAGCTGGCCACGATCAGTGGGTGGTTCCTACCTCATTCCGAAGCCTGATGTTAAGTCACGCCCATGATGCAGCCACTGCCGGTCACAGGGGGTTTCACACAACATTGGAAATCTTAAGAGAGGTTGCATACTGGCCACACATGGGCCAGGACCTCAACCAATATTTGAAGGGTTGTCTTGTGTGTGCACAATTTCAGCCGACATCCCTCACACACCGGGCGCCTTTACAAAAGAGGGGGCTGACACTGCCATGGTCAGATTTACAAATCGACTTTGTAGGCCCTGTGATTCGCTCGGCTAGGGGGAATAAGTACATGTTGACTGTGACATGCTTGTTTACCAAGTGGGTGGAATGTCTCCCAGCCCCAAACTGCAAGGCAGAAACTGCAGCTGCCTTGATGATTAACCACATCTTTTCCCGTTTTGGTCTACCTCAAAGGATTGAGTCAGACAGAGGTAGCCACTTCACCAGTGAAGTAATGACAAAGATGTGGGAGATACTGGGGGTCAAAGGAAGTTGCATATTGCTTATAGACCAGCTTCTTCTGGGGCAGTAGAGAGATATAACCGGACAATTGTGAGCATCTTAAAGAAGTTTGTGGCAGATTCTGGGCCAAGTTGGGATATCCGATTACCTCTGGTCCTAATGGCCATCAGATCTACCCCTTCATCTGCAACCAAAATGTCACCATTTGAGTTGATGACTGGGCGCAAGATGGTGCTTCCTCAGCATTTGCTCTACAGGACCCAAGAGCAGACACTGATAAATGCTTCCACTACTCATGAGTATGTAGAGAATTTAAGGAAACACCTCCAACATGCTTTTGCTTATGCTCAGCGGAATCTAGAAAGATCAGCTGATAGCATGAAGACCCACTATGACCTGAAAACTTCCAGGAAGGAATATCAGGTGGGAGACCGGGTCTATCTATACAACTTCCAAAGGAACCAGGCCAAGCAGCGCAAATTTTTGCCTACATGGAAGGGACCCTTTGAGATCATCGACAAGATCTCCCCTGTGGCCTACAAAATCCACATCCCCAAAGGTCCTTTGGCAGCGGGGGAAGACAAGTGGGTCCACATAAATCAGTTGAAATGTTGCCATCCCAGGCACGCTCTGCAACAACTGGAGGAATCCTCTGGAATCCTAGCGGGTACTGTCTCAGACTAATTCAGTTCCAATCATAAAACATACCACATCTAGTCTCTAAAATATTGTGATTTGCATGAAACTGTCTCTTAGTTATACTGTTTTTATCAAAATAAGAATGTAATGTTTCGTCATGATGAAATGCATATGCTGTCCCACCATCTCAACAGTGGTGGAAAAACGTCTATGAGTAGGTATTGCCGCTCTTCCTTTGTCGTCCTAGGAGAAAGAAAACCTTGAGACGGGCCAAGGAGGACGATCCGGAGACCGGGAGCTGAGACGCAACGGGCTCGGGGTACCGCCCAATATTCCCATCAGGACCGGCGAGGAGAACCGATCGATCCGACCGGATGGAGGAAAAGATGCTGAACTGTGCCATCTATTGGAAGAAGATGAGGAAACATCCCAGATCTTGCGAGTCCCATCAGTGAAACCGAATGGCCATCGCAAGAGGGGGGCTTGTGGGATGTATTTACCCATGCATCCGAGCCCTACCTCAAAACTGTGCAGTACTGACATGGAAAACCTCATGATGGCCAGAGCTTCCCAGAAAATGCACAGGGAAATGCAGGAAGAATAGGCTGCCACCCATTTTTGCCGATGTTATGGGTACAGAAGGACACTGCCTAAAACCACCATTGGACTATCCGCACAGTAGTCTGAAACCATTGGGAATGGCAATGCTGATTGCCAAATGCAAACCCATAACTGTGGGGAATTCATTTGTTAAATCCCAAAAATGGGTGCAGTACCAGTACTCACCACTATCCAAAAGCCGGCAATTTAAAACAACACCAGATTTTACTTTTTTGTAGAAAACTGAATAAATGAACCCAAAACATGCCAAAGAAAGACTTACTGAGAGGTGGATACAATATAAAGTGATATTCTGAAGTGACTTGAAGGTTTATAACAAGACTGGCTGAGCTGTGGATTGCAGCAGTTTAAGTTGCACTGGATTTAAAGACACTAAAATCGAAAATGTTTAGATGAAATGAGTGACCTATGTTTGGTGTCACATGCCTTTGTAACTGTTGAAATGCCATAGTTTTGCACTTAGAATCAGCATTCTAGCTGCATATGTAAAAATGTTTAGTTTTATTTGAATGCAGGAACTGGGGAACAAAAAGTGACATTTTATCTGAAACCTGGCTTAAGGAACTGAATTCTGCCTGGCAACTACCCCCCTCAGAAGGGAAACTTGAGTCACAGCTGTGTTCCCAGGCCATCTGCCCTTTTGCTGCTCACACAAAGGATATGCCATCTATCTGATAATTGAATTACCTGCTCTGCAGGAGAGTGAACAAAGCCCTCTTCACTCAGGCAAAGGTTTTTATTACCGCAGTCGTAAAATGTAGCTTCCTCTTGGCAGGAGCTGGGAGGGGCACTGCCTGTGAGAGCAAGCTGGCTTGGCAGAACTGGATTAACCAGAAATTCAACCTTGTGCTGAGGGTAAACCACACCCCTTTGGAGCCAGAACATAACTTTAAAAAGATGAATAACTCATAGAGCGGACATGTGAAAATTTTATAAATGACACCATAACTCTTGTGATTTTTCTGCCCACATTTTAAGAGGTTTTTCGACCCGGTGGCGTGTTCAGAGGGGTGTCAGCGGAAAAGTGGATATTACTCTAAATGTATGCATGTTAAAAATCTGAAACTTCATCAGTTAATGTCCCTACTCCCTGCACACATGTATGTAAAGTTGGGTCAATGTCAGAAATTGCAAAATCAGTTAAAAAGTGAAATATGTGCCATTTCTGAATGCAAGCTCCCAGGAAGAGCAGAGTTTGAACAGGGTATACCTCCTGTAATGCATGATGGGTGCATATGATTTTAAAACAATATGTACCTCTGCAAATATGTATTTGTTTCAAATCTAGATTTGTGTGTAAGTTGACAGGAGGAGTGGACTTTCTGCAGGCTGTAAAATGACATCACGCTGACTCACAGTTCATTCCCCAATCAAATGATAAATGGAAGTTTGACCAATTAGAAGCTGAGAGAGAGGTAGGGTCAGTGATGCTAGAACACACCTACATTCTAAACACATAAAAGCAGACAGACAGGACAGATAGGGACCTTCAAAATCCATATGCCGCTGGAAGCTCTGCCGGAAAAATCCATACTTACCTCCATCAACCTCCAGAAAGCCAAACTAGAGACTTCAATCTATCCAGAACTAAGAGAACCAGAGAGAAAGCAGTGCTGTACCCAGAGAGACCCAGACCAGCAGAGAGAGCTGACCCAGATCACTGTGAAGTGCAGAGGCCAGACCAGACCAGAGTCCAGTTTAAAAACCTGACCAGATCCATGGCGAGGCCCATTTCACTCAAGAATATAGTGTGAGTACCCAGCTGAACTGTGTAGAACCAATCTCTTAGTTTAAATTCATCTAATTCAACCTATTTTAATCTAAGTAGAACTGTCTCCTAACTGTCACCTGTCATTTGCAAAGCTGTCACTTGTCATTTCGTAGTTGCAAGCTGCACGTGTCTTTTTGAACTTTAAAATGTCAAATCTGAAAAACGACCTTTATTTAATCGCTCATATCTCCGCAACCGTTTGTGCTAGAGACTTGCAGTAACTTTCATTTGGAAGATGAGATCCTAGGCTTTCCTAGGACCCCAAAACGATAGAGATAGTCCTTGTGGTTCTCCTGTAATAGCGCTCGGCGCATCCGCGAATTTTACCGCGATTTGCAAATTTCTTCACATGTAAAAACTGCTGCTGCTTGCCTTCCATTTGCCAGAAATTCGTTTAACCTGCTAACTATCCCTGCCTCATTGCTAGTGTGAGCCTGGACTAATATTAACTAGATACCACTCACCCTGAACCTCTGAAAGGGAATTAAAAAGCATTTCCAGCATATTTCTCATCCATTGCTAGCACATATCAAAGCATTTGGGCCTGTGTTTTCAAAACTCCTATCTGTGTTTTAAACTTCTGTTGTCTAAGCTTGGGGGGGGATTGAACTGATTACATTGATTGCATTTCTGAGAACTGTGTGTTTTCCTTCCATTTCCTTGCCTTGCATCAAGGGGGGGAGGGGATTGCCAGAGAAAAGTGATTACATTGTTTGGTTGAAATCATATTGAGTATTTTCTGTACTGCATTCATTGAATATTGCATCCACCTGAGCTTACATAAAGCATCCTCTACCACATTATACTTTTGTTCCTATTTACCAGTGTGCTACCTTATCCATTTCATGTCAACTCATTAGTGATTATAAGAAGTGTGCTAGTGCCAGATTCTCTGTTGTTAATCTGTATCATATCAGATTAAGTGTGATATTCAATTATTAATTTATTATAAAGTGTCATATATATATCTATTGTTTAAATTATCAAATAAACCTTTTAAACTTGCAAAACAGAACTACTTCTTGGCTCAGTGGGGTCAGGGGGATTCCAAGAGAGGGGTGTTATATAGGGGTAGTCATCCAGAACGCATGAACTGGACATAAAGATATATCCATAAGGGTTTTCATTCAGTATTCTAGACTAGGCGTTAACTTAGCTGTAGTGCTGAATTGAATCCTCTTACAGCTCCTCCACCCTAACGGACACAGTGATAAAGAGTTGGTCTCTCCTATCCGTTGGGTGCGGGAACTGGATCGTAGTAACCTGCGAGGGGGGGAAGTCACGGGTAGACACCACCCTGCCCCCCACCCCGGAGGGAAGACCAAGGAGAGACACTGAGAAAAGGGCCGTGCCTGAAAGCACAACCACAGTCCCACACGGGGGAAACAGAGGCTGTGTGCACACCCACAAGGGGGTTGTGATCCCCATGGCTTGGCCCCCCGAGCTGAGCGAGGCCGTGGGAGGGCACCACAAACTCCAGACCTGCGACCCTGCTGGGGACCCAGAGAGGTCTACAGAAGGGGTAAGGTGCAGACCCCCACCACACATCACAAGGACATAGATGGATCATGGAGGAGAGCCGATGGGGTGGTGGGGCCACTCTGCTGTGCCATTAACCGGAACGAGAGACCAATCTGGGGAGAGGAGCCCCAGATCTCACGCAGGGCCTTGTGAGGTCCTACCTCGGTAGAGTGCTTTGTGAACCCCTGGATTGGCTTGGGTGATGGCCCACAGACATAGGTCTGGGGCGAGTGCCCAAAGAACTGAAGGAGCCCACGGTACCCCAGATCTACGACGGGGGTTTCCTCTCCAGTGCAGATCTTGCACAAGAAATGCTCAAGAAGATTAAAAGGTAGAGCCAGTGAGGTGTGAATAGGCACCAGGTGGTTGAAAGCACGGATCTGCACCGGGAGTGACTTCTGTTGCCCTCACACAAAGACTGAACCCCTGGGTACCGGAGCGGGGGCCCGCCGCACTACGACAGAATTACCTCTCGAAAGGAGACTGCTCGGGTAGAGCAGCCTACACCAAGCCGGGCCCTCCCGCACATGTAAGCAACCTCAGGGGGAGCAGCCCTCCTGCCCCCCCGGTGAATATTGGCACACACAAAGCACCCTCCGCAAACGTGACATCGCCGTAGGAGGGCAGGACCACGGGCAGACCGGGAGGCTAGAGGTCCACAGGCGGGGTCCCCGAACCGGAGACCAAAGTCAGTCTCGAGTCTTCTATAGGCCTGGGCCAAGATAGAGCCCAAGAAGAAGTAGCCCATACTGGGTGGAGGCCCCCAAGACCACGTCTGGGGCGTGTACCCGCCCAGGGAGCACTCATTGGAAAGACTAACAACCTGAGGAACAAATACCCCAAAGACCGAAATCAGTGAATGCTTTCTAATAAGAAACCAACACCGAGCCGAGGAAGGCACAGTAGAACCAAGCGGGCGGGGAACATCGTGCTTCCACCGCACATGGGGTGACCATATGAGTTGGAAGGAGGCCCTACACGAATACCGATTTGAAGAGGCAAAAAGGAGTCATGGCGGTTCGGACCAGGGAGGAGAGATGGACTGCCCGAGGACACACCGAAAACCACCTTAGTGATGGAGAAAGGTTTTGCCTCAGTGTTGCAGTAGATAATGGACATGCGGTCAGACATTGCCCAGAAAGTGGAGAAATTAGACCAAAGGGGGAATAAAGTAGAAGACAGGCTGCTCCAACTCGAGACCAATCAATCAACGTCTGCCATCCAGGAAACACAGGCAGATATGAGGCTGGCGGCTCTGGAGAAGAGGGATGAAGAAAGAGCCCGGCAAATGGACGATTTTGAGAACACAGAGAGGAGGAATAACCTCTGGTTTTTCGGTGTCCCGGAAATGGAAGGGGAAACGGAAGAGACATATGCAGGGTGGTGAGGGAGGTGATCAGCCTCCTCTTTGGGAGCGAGGCAACTACAGAACCCACGATAGATAGAGCACACAGGGCGGTGGCAGAACGGGAGGCCCCAGATCCATCTTGGTCCGCTTCCACTATTACACGGAAAAAACGAAGGTGCTAGAGGAAGTTAGAAAGGCTTGGGACATCACACACAGCAATGCAAGAATAACAATCTTTCAAGACCTCTCGGTGTACACACTGGCTAAACGGTGACTGTCGTCCCCTGACCCAATGCCTGAGGGAAAAAAGAATAAGATACAGATGGGCGTACCCATTCTCCCTGTCATTTGAATACATGGGGCAGAGAACAACCCTGGTCATTAGGAGGAGGACATTACAGGAGCGATCCAGGAATATGTAGAGGACACGGATACACAGAGAAGGCCCACCGGGGAGGCGGCAGCAGGAGCAAGTAGGATAGAGAGACCAAGAGATAGGAGGAAAATCCCAGGATCCAGAAAGATTAAGTAACTGAACACCCCCCCGCATCCCCTGACAAGGGATAGAAGACAAGGGAGTCCTGAAGGATGAGGGGAATCGGAACTGGTCTTGGACAAGAGATCAGAGAAACGAGAAAAAGACATGACTACGCCATACGAGAACAGCAAGTAAGGGTAACCCAGTGCGGGGGAAACGGCTCAATGGAAATAGTGGATTCCACAGACACCCAGCAGGGGGGGGTGTTGATGGTCCGGCCAAGCACCAGGAATGGTCGAACTAACTGGCTGGATGCTGGGGAAGGGAGGAGGGGGGACAGGTTGAGTTATGGTTGACAGAGTAGTCGGCAGGAAGGGGGGCAGTTGGGGATACGCTCCACCCAGAAGTGAAGGGGATGGGTAGGGAGGGGGTTCAACTCAATTCAGGGGGGAGAGGGGAAGAAAGGGAAGGGGAAAGGGTGGGGAGAGGCTGACACTTTAAAGAGGATTCTGGGTGACCGTTGTCGCTCTAAGGAGGAGCGATGGTGATGGGTAACAGGACAGGTTGGCGCATTGGGGAAATTAGATAAAAGAAACAAAGTCCACAACAACGGGTGATCAGCTGCCTGTGCTGGAGTTGGGCTCCCTGAATGTTAGAGGGTTGAACACCACCACTAAGAGCTCCTTAATATGTAGGGAGTTTAGAAGGGCGACACTGGACTTTCTCTTCCTGCAGGAGACACATTGGGCTAGGGGAAAATAACCCAATTTAAGAGGGATAGGGGAGGTCCTACATGCCTCACACAAATCCAAAAAGAGAGGAGTGGCAATATTGCTGGCAAGGGACACAGGGTTCAAAGTAGAGGCCTCACTCAAAGACCTGGAGGGACGATTCTTATTCGCTAAGGGCATACTCCAGGGAACTCCGTTGACCCTGGCGGTGATCTACGGGCCCAATGAAGCCCAGATACAATTTTGGGAGAAGGTGAGGGACAAGCTCCGGCTCTTCACATACGGGGCCCTGCTGGTGGGAGGGGATTTCAATATGGTCCTGGACCCTTCGAGAGACAGAAAAAAGATAATGCCCCATGAACCCTGATTACCCGACGATCCCACCACACAAGGCTTCTGCAGAGTTAACCAGGAGCTGGGACTGGAAGACACGCTCCAGGACACGGTTATGGGTGACGCACCATTTACGTACTATTCAAAGATATACAAATCATTTTCCAGAATCGATTACGTCCTGATAGATAACTGTCTGCGCCCCTATGTAAGGGATCACAGGGTAGACCCGGTTCCCTGGTTCAATCATGACCTGGTGAGAATTACCCTATTGGGGAGGGTGGAGCCGACAAAGAAAGGGGAGATGGAAGTGCAACGACGCCCTGCTTAGTGACGACGTGACAGCACAAATAGTCCTAGAGAACATAGTGGAATACTTTACCTCGAACGATAACGGGGAGGTCAGCCAGCACATCCTTTGGGACGCATTTAAAGCGACGATACGGGGGGTCCTCATTAAAACGGGTGCCCAGAAAAAACGGGAAAGGGAGAGGCAAGAAAAAGTTCTCTGCGAGAAAATAGCAGAACTACAACCGGGCCACACTCCAGACAGTCACATTTCTCCCGACCAGGTGATAACCCTGGAACAATATAGGATGCAGTTGAAAGAACTCCTGTTAAATAAAACAGAGAGAAGGCTCCAGCTACTAAAACAAAAATAATACAACAAGGGGGAACGAGGAGACAAAATCATAGCGTGGAAGCTTGGGGAAGCCCAGAAAAGCAGGATAATGAGAGCTACGAAAACAGAGACAGGGAGGATGAGTTATGGTACCCTGACTATTGGCATAGCCTTTCGGAGGTACTATGAGAAATTATACGAGTCGGAATTTGAGGCTGAGGATGCCCAAGTAGAGGACTTCCTTGAATCGATACCGGTCCCTAGACTAGTGAGGGAGATAGCTGAGAACTTAGAAACCGAGATAACGGAGGAGGAGACAATTCTCGCTATAAAGGAAATGAAAGGAGGCACCTCTCCAGGGGAGGTTGGTTTTACTGTGAAATGTTATAAGACGCTCCATTCTACATTAGCTCTCCACCATGCTGGAGTTTTCAATGCAGTCCTAAAGGGTGACATCCTACTGGAAAAAATGATGGGGCGATCGTGGTGGTTATTCCTAAGGAGGGGAAGGACCCTGCCGAATGTTCCTCATACAGACCTATATCTTTATTAAATGCGGATGTTAAAATCCTAGCGAAGGTCCTCGGTAAAAGGATGGAGGGAATCTTGCCATCACTAATCCACAGCAACCAGGTAGGGTTCATAAGAGGACGACAGGGCTCGGATAATATCTGGAAAACTATAGACTTAATCAACTATGCACAAGTGTCGGATCTCGATGAGAGCTTGCTCTCTATAGATTCAGAGAAAGCTTTCGACAGAGTTGAATGGCGATACATGATGCTACTCCTCCGAAAGATGGGATTCGGGGAACATATGAGACGTGGATAGCAGCTATGTATAGGGCTTCCACAGTAAAAGTCCAGGTGAACGGAGAGCTCTCGGTCCCATTTAACCTCTGGCGGGGTACAAGGCAGGTGTAACGCTCACCTGACTCCCATGGAGGCGCTGGTCTAATCTGGGTTGCTGTGGCCTCTTCGAGCATGATGCGCAGAACTCAGAACACCGACTGAACAGGACCCTCAAATCTTGCTTGTCTGGCCCGTAGGAATATCCTTCTGCAGATGAGAAAGGGGATTAACAGTCTGCAGAATAGTGTGCTTGCTCCTCCCTTTCCCCCTTCGTTCTTCTCTAACTTCCTCCGAAATCCCCGGTTGAAGCTCACCTTATGGTTTGAAAGGATGAACTCTCCATCCTGCTTCTGGTGCCGGGGCGCGTGTTTGTCCATTTACTTCACTGGTTTTCAGAATGGCGCTGGCAAAATCCACTTGACTTTTCCGAGCAGAACGCCGTAAGTATGAAGATTACAAAAGTTCAAGTGTAGAGACTCCTTTTCTGTTGCCTTCCTAACCTGTGATCCGTCCTTTATTTCAGGTGCAGAATGAAGGCGATGCGTTGAGGGATTGAATTGCCGATGGTAAACTCAGGTGAGTTAGCGATGGGGGGCGATCCCTCTTAATGTCTTTATATTCCTCCAGTAATGTCTTTTGTCCTTTCCCCATAGGGGCCAGGGTGCGGCACCTGCCAACGAAGTGGCGCCGACCCAAAATGAGGAATGGTCCACCAACAGAAGAACGGTAAGTGTTACAGCGGAAAATGAGGCTTTCCTCATATGTTCCTTCTGCTCACCTTTTGTCTCTTCTTCTCTCCCCTAGACGCAGAGATGTGGCGACCGGTGCAGACAGTCGCGGTGGAGCCAGAAGAACTCCCGAGGACAGGTGAGTGAAGCGTGGAGCTGCAGCGAGCAACGTGGTGCTTTTGAATGAAAGTCTTTTCCCAGGAACGCTGGCGTGAAGGTTCCGGATGCAGGTAAGAAGTTTGATAAAATTATTGGTATTCACCTTTCTCTTCTTTCCTTACAGGTGTTCCAGGATCGAGGCGGGCGTGGCTGGAGACCAGATGCAGGAGCAGACACGGTGAGCGTTCAGCTGCTTGGATGCAGAACAACGCGAAGCGTCAGCTACTGTCTGGGCGTGGCTTAAATAGCCCCCAAAGTAGTTCCAGGTAAGTATCCTTCCCTGGCCACGCCCGAGTGGCAAAATAGTCCCAATGAAATAATAGTCCCTTTCAGGTCTCAGGGAGGCCTGAATCTTGCAGCATGGTCTGCATCAGGTAAGTTCACAAAACACCTTCCTTTATGAGCCTGGCGCCTATGGCGCCAGGACTGATGTCCAACATGAGCCTGGCGCCAACGGCGCCAGGACAGAGTCCAAAGAGCCCCTATAAGGGGCCGCTGGGCTTTTACCCGGGGGCATGATGCCTACTCCCGGGGGTGCTGGGCCTGGCCTGGTGCTCCGGGGGTAGGCATCATGACAGCAGGGGTGCCCTCTCTCAATGTTAATATATGTGCTTACAATGGAACCCTTCGCCATAGGTGTGCCCCCCCGGGTATCAGGGGTATACAGAAGGGCGAGGTGGAATTTAAACTCTCTCTATTTACAGATGACATTCTGGGACACCTGGTGCGCTCTCACCAGTCCCCCTCCCTTCTCTCCTTAATAGAAACTTTTGGGAAATTCTTGGGATTAAAAATTAATAAAGCAAAATCCATGCTGCGCCCTATCAGGGCCCAGGACCTGACACTAGACCCCTTAAATAACCTCCTGGGGGTTAAAGTAGAAAAAAAAATGATCTGCTTCCTGGGTATCCATCTTACTAGGGATCCCATGAAAATAGTGCCAGCCAACTATGACCCCATAATGGCGGAGGTCAAGAAGGATATAAAACGATGGGCCAACATGATTCTATCATGGTATGGACGCATGACATCGGCGAAGATGAACATCCTGCAGAGATTTCTCTACCTCTTTATGTCCATCCCTGCGAGGGTACCAGACCAGATCTTTAGTGAGCTTCAGAAAGCGGTCCAAGCCTTTATCTGGCAGGGCAAATCTCAGAGGACCAGGAGAGAGGCCCTTACTCTCCCGAGGGAGGAAGGGTGCTTTGGTTCACCTGATTCACGCCTCTATTTCCAGGAAGCCCAGCTGTGGGTACTACTTGAACATATGAAAGAAGGTCAAAATACGTATTGGACGTATTTAGAAGATCTGGACGCACATCCACTTAAAGTGCGGGACCTTCTATGGGCACTGCAAAAAAACATTCTGGGAAGACTATTGCATCACCCGACCCTAGGGTTACTCTGGTCCATTTGGAGGGAGGGTAAACATACTGGCCACCTCACTACGTGGCCCTCCCCAATGGTATCCGTGTGGGGCCCAATAATCAGGCTGAGGAGCAAGGGATTCAAGAACGCAGAGTACTGGTCGGACATGGGCATGGAGAGGGCAGGCAAACTGTTCCGGGACAGTGACTTTCTGCTATATGAGGAGGTGGTAGAGATCCTGGCTCTCGGAATGATTTCCATATTTGAATACCTCTGGTTGAAGGGCATTCTCTGTGACCAAAAATGGGAGCAAAGGTTAGCAAGACCATTAACCCCTTTCGAGAAAATATTAGATTTGACAGACTCTCGGAGGGGCATGGTGTCTAAACTGTATAAAATACTAAACACTAACAACCTTACCGAAAGGAGAGGGTTGAAAGGAGAGGGTTCCGCCACTACTGGAATTAATTGTCATGATGCCTACCTCCAAGGAGCCAGGTCCGACCCAGCAACCCCAGAGGCAGGCATCATTTCCCCCAGGGGAGTGCCAGCGGGCCCAAGCTGGGGCCCTTTGGATGCAGTCCTGGCGCCTTAGGCGCCAGGCTCATAAAGCTAGACATGTTTTCAAGTGTTTTGATGTGCACTTACCTGATGCAGACCATGCTGCCACATCCAGGCCCTCTTGAGGCCTGAATGGAACTACTTTACCTGTGGGACTACTTTCCACCCGGGTGTGGTCGGGGAAGGATACATACCTGAACGGAGGAAGGATACACACTTGGAACTTCTTCCAAAGCTATTTAAACCACACCCGATCAGCAACTCACGCTTCGCGTTGTTCTGCTCCTCGCAGCTGGACGCTCACCGTGTCAGCTCCTGCATCTGGACCTCAGCCACGCCTGTCAGTATCCTGGGTCACCTGCAAAGGGAGACAAAAGACCTTACCTGCTAAATCAGCACCACGGAGACATCACACCGACGATCCTGAAAAGGAAGACATCATTTTAAAAGCATTTCGCTACGATCGCTGCAGCGCTGCATTTCACTCACCTATCCTGGACGCCACCATCTTCAGCAGCGATCATCCGGATCCACAGCCACTTCCCAGAGCCTAGAGAGAAAAAGACAAGAACAAGGTGAGAGAAGGAAGGGAATAGGAAAATCTCAGTTTCCTTCTAAGTCTTACCTGTTGGGTCATTCCCATTTCATTTCGGGTCTTGCCGCTTCCAGGCATTTTCCGGACCCCGGCTCCTATGGGGAAAAAAGACAAAGACATTGAATGAGCGAATGCAAAGACTTTACCCGAGCGCTCAACCAGAACTTACCTGTCATTTACTGGAACTGCACGTTTCACTTCGGGTCGGCGCCATATCTCCGGCATTCCGAACCCCGGCCCCTAAGGGGAAAAAGACAATGAACATTATTATTAAGCTTGGACTTTTGAACTTGCAACAGAACTTTTACAGAGCCTTAGCTGAATAGTCAAGCTTACTTGAACTCCCATCAATCCTCAATCCAGTGAAGTAACTGGGTTTCAACGCGCCCCTGCATCAGAAGCAGGATGGAGAGCTCATCCTTCCTGACCCTAAGGTGAGACTTCACGGGGAATCGTGGAAGGGTATCGTGGAGGTTTGGAAGAGAGTGGGAGGCTTGAGCATAACTCAGTCAGTAGGTAATACTCCCTTTTCACGCACAGGGGAATATTCCTGCGAGCCGGAGAAGCCAGAGTAGAGGGGCCCTTCCTGTTCATCTTCAGAGTCCTGCGCTTTACCATTGAAGAAGCATCAGCACTCGAAGCCAGACCTGCGCCTCCGTGGGAATCAGGTGAGCGTTACATTAATTGGCAGGGGTGGTCCTTACAGAGGAGGCATGGACGAAGGTCACTAAAATAGCCTTCCATGGAAACGTATTCACGGCAGACATGGAGCACCATCGAAAAGTCCTACAGGGATGGCACCAACACCCGCTAAAACTGTCAAAGATGTTTGCGGGGTCTCTCCGATGTGCCCGAGGGGATGCAGGCAGGTGGGTATGAGGGGGCATATGTGGTGGCACGGTCCACAAGTACAAATATACTGGAGGGACCTGAGGGGATGGATGGAAGAGGCCACAGGGGAATCACTTGCGCATGACCCACTAACTGTCCTGCTAGGCCTCCCACCAGGAGACTTTGATGTGTATAGGTATCCTAGGATGTGGGAATCGATGCTGAGGGTGAGGAGGGTGGACCTGGCACAAAAATGGAAAAGCATGGTAATCTCAACTAAAAAGGAGTGGCAGAACAAATTGAAACACATGTTTCTCATGGACAAATTGACTGCAATGATTAACGATGACCAGGGTACGTTCCGGATTGCCTGGGAGGGCATAAGGCAATCATGGGGAAGTACATTAAAACCAAGAAATCATCACAGGGTCAAAGCGGAAAAGAGGGAGGTTGTGGAGGGGGGCCAGAATGAAGAGGAAAGGGAGGAGGGAACAAGGAGAGGGAGGGGGGAGCCAGTCCAGCACGAGGTAAACTAATGAATTGACTATCCGAAAAGCACCACTGCGCAAGACCCAAGCACCAGTAGAGACGATGGTGAACACTAAGTAAAATATCATCTAAAGACAGGTCCTGATTTGTCGAGGCCCTGGAATCCTATATTTATGAGACTCAATGATGGGAGGGGGGAGGATCTGAGGGTGTGAAGATTCGACAAGGGGCTGTACCAATTGTTATAGTTAATTGTTACTGTTAAATGTTATGCAAAATGCCAATACAAATTGAAGTTAAAAAAATAAAAAATAAAGGGAAATATGATCGATTTGAGATTTCCCCGTCACGGGGTAAGGAAGGAAGCTTGTTTAGTTCGAACACAGCGTTTTGTCTTTGAACGGGCTGACTCTAAACAGATATGAGAAAGAGGGCAGCCACACGAGTTGGGGAAAGACATGTCAGATGAAGACAGGGAAACTTTCTGTGGGGCGGAGGGAACTGGTGCATGCAGTTCCGAGGGATGTTTTTCGAGAGATTGTTGGATCTGGACCTACCTAAGCCGAGGGCGCCAGAATTTATGGCGCGGTCAGATCGACCTAAAGGGCAATCCCATAGTGTAAGGCGGGATTTGCCACCATACATGAGCAGACTAAGGTCATTGCTAGGAAAAAGGCGACTGGAAACCATTGTCCCTACTATGGATAGGCAGACGATGGACACCGATTGCGATTTTGGGATTTCAGTTTCCTTTGTTAGAAAAAAGGAGGGGGCCAGACCGCAGTATATCCTGTGGCTCCAAATGGACAAGGATAATCTAAGGTGCAAACTCCCGAGTTTGGCTTCGGGTGCGGAAAATGGATCTATGAATTAGGAAAAATGACAAGGGGGAAACAAGTTGACTATAGGGGACGTTAATGGTCTTTTAGCAGCTATTCTTGGAGAGAGGGCTGATGACATTTGCACGAGAGCAGGGTACGCAAGTGTCACAGGACAGAACACAGTGCATGACGGCGCACTGCTCAAACTCTGTAGAGCGGCAGTCTGGAAAACGCTCAGAGTACAATATCCTGATACGTCAGATATGGGCGCTATAATGGCACGTAAGATGCAGGACTCTAAAGACACCAGGAGAAGGGTGTCATTCCCCCTGGCCTTGTTGTGAACTGTACCAAGCAATACCAAGAGAAGGGAGTCATTCTCCTGGTCCTGAACTGGGAGTTGTGCTAGAGACACCAGTGGAAGGGAGTCATTCACCCTGGATTTGTTAGAAACAGTACATATCTATACCAGAAGCAGGAGGAAATTCTTCTGGACGTGGAATTGTATAAAGTCTTTGTGAAACCCGCAAATCAGGGGAAGGGGGTCATTCCCCCTGGCATTCTTGTTGCAAGAGAATATTCTTTTAAACACTTCTCCCTATCAGTAGAAGAGATACATTCCATCTCCAGTCTTGCCTAATTCATTATACTTAGAATTAACACCCCATTGGTGGCCGTACCTTTCTATGCATTGAACTGCCTTTGAACTTAAGTTTAGCTGAGAACCAAAACTACTATGCGTGGTAAGCCCAAACAATGACATGTGACACTGACTTCGAGTGGAATCTATGTGATTACTCAGAACAATTAACTGCGACCACGGAAAATGTTGACTTTATTTTTATTTTGACTCCCTTTTCACCCCATATATATATGGGGTAGACCCCTGCCTCCCCCTACATGAATTATATACTATATCCATACCCCCAGATATATATGGAGTGTAAAGGGGGTCAAAATAAAAACAAGTCAACATTTTTGGTGGTCGCAGTTAATTGGTCGCACTAATGGTATGGTCCCCTTCTAGTGCATGAACAGAGCCATTTTATTAATGATTTCAGGATGTTTAAGGATCGGATACACACATATAGGTTTGAAGGGAAAACTCTAAATAATAATGACTGTTCTAAAGTAAACAGTGAACAGAGACTATAAACACAAAGTGGGTTTTCTTATAGATGTCCAACACTTTGGTTGGTTTCAATTCGCACACATGTTCTTAACCTAACTTTAAGAGTCCTTTAGGGTCATTACGACCCTGGCGTTAAGGGTTTAACGGCGCCGTAAAAGGTGTCGGCGCCGTTAAACCCTTAATGCCTGATTACGAGGTCCCTTTGCGGGACCCGACCTTAACGGCTGGTTTTACCAGCCGTTAAAGTAGGGTGCCGCAAAGGGACCTTGGTGCTAATTACGGTACCGCAATTTGCGGTACCGTACTTAGCCCCATCCCCAGTCCATTGAGCCCTATGGGGCGAAAATGGGAATGGGGAAGGGCCATGGTGAAATGGGGAAATACCGCCCCACCAACCTTGGAATGGGGCGGTATTTCCCCATTCCACCATGGCGGACTTGTTACAAAACCGGCACCAACCATGGTGCTAATAGCGCCACGGTTCAGCGCCGGGGTTGTAATGAGGGCCCTTGTCTCTCTGTGAGACACCCTATTAAACAAAGACTCAGAATGGATTGCCAACAAAGAGTTCTGACATAGCCTCTTTGCTACCCTAAACCTCTAGCTCAACAGTTCCAACATTTGTTTCAAAGCAAATATTCAAGACCTATTCTTCAAATGTCCAGCCCTGATCTATTACAGCAAAACAGAAGTATTCCTCTGGAGGGGGCTTGCAGAAGCTACTCACAGTCTAGTCTTTCCTTCATGTTTCTCTGCTTTCACCTTGCATCTCAAGCCCCCCCTCAGGTTTCAGGCTTTACAGTTCTCTCTCCTTCAGGCATTACCTCTGTCTGACACCCATTGCTTGTAGATGTTTCCCTGCCTGTGTATTTCTCTGAGTTTCCAGCAGGACGTCCCCAAGACCTAGGATTCATAAGGATTCACAACAGGTGATCCATAATCCATGACATTTTCAAGATTCATAGCAGGTCCCTCTTAGACCTTGGGTTTCTCAAAAGTCATAACGGGTCTCTTGCAGAGCTTGAGTTTTTGTTGGGATTCACAGACCTTTTCTTCTGGCTTTCTTCAGCTTTGCAGCACTTGCTTGAAGGTGTATTCCAATGCCCTTGGAATCCCCTGGGATTACAGTAGTGTCTCTTGGACTGCAGGTATGTCAAGGACATCAGAGGCGTCCCTGAATATGCAAGAGACCGTTTCTAAACCTTGGGTTATAGTAATGGCAAAAAAACCTCCTCCCAGACCTTAGGTTTCAGCATGTACCACAACCACCCCCCAACCCTTGAGGTTCTCAGAATTCACAACAGATCCCTCTCAGACCTTGGCCTTCTCAGGGTACACAGCAGGTTCCTCGTAGGCCCTGGCTTTCAGAGTTAATAAAATGCCCTTTGTTGACCTTGGATTTTCTTAGAATTCACAACAGCAATAATGGGTATTTTTCTCCCCCTCATTAAGGTTCTTGTCAGGCAGTCGATGTTGTGTCACTCCCCTACCAACAGTTGGGCCCCTCTTCCTGTTACTTTAGGTTTGCTGCTGAATAGCCTCTGGCTTTCCGATTCCCACAAGGTTTGGGAGCCTCTTTGCAGCTTTGAGAACTCAGCTGGTTCGCCATTAATGGTTATTTGATCCTCACATGTTTGTGTCATGCCTGCGCCATGGGCGCATACATTGGCGATCAATATGGGCTAATTCTTATTCATCTATCTGCGGAAAACTCTTGGATCAACCACTATTCACTTCTTGGACTTTATTTCCCATTTGCGAGACTTTGGTGCTTTTCTATTTTTCCCAACAAACTACACTTACCACAATGTACTTGGCTATAACTATCTATTCCTGGCTAATCCTATTTGTCATCATCTGAACTACAATCCCCAGAAGCCCTAGGGATCAGTTCTGCTTCCACCAGCTCAGGAACAGAGAGGGAGGAGGCAGATTGTATGCAGATGTTCTGATCCAGGTGTGACCAATTAGCCTGCCTCTGTGCTGGGCAGGACGGTATAAAGGCTGCTGCCTGCAGGAGCTCAGTCTCTTGCATTAAGAGTCCTTCCAGCACCTTTTTGCTTTGAGCTACGGATATTTGTATTCGGTTCCTCCTTACTCTTGCTTTGGATCCAGTCCCTGCTGGGCTCTCTGCTTTGCATCCGATCACGCTCTGCTGCTTTCCAGCCTCCGCCTTTCCCCTTCTGGGCTCCTGCCTTGCAGCCGATCATGCTCTGCTGCTTTCCAGCCTCCGCCTTTGCCCTTCTGGGCTCGTGCCTTGCAGCGGATCATGCTCTGCTGCTTCCCAGCCTCCGCTTTTGCCCTTCGGGCTTCTGCCTTGCAGCCGGTCACGCTCCGCTGCTACCTTCCGCCCTTGTCTTCCAGGCTCCTGCCTTGCAGCTGATCACGCTCCGCTGCCTTCAACCTACAGCCTTCGTCCGCTGGGCTTCCAGTTTAGCAGCCCTCTACAGTCCTTTGCAGCCTGCTACAGTCTTCGGCCCTGCTCCTCTGGACTTACTCCTTGCTGCCCGGTCCTTCTGGCTCCTTGCCGCGCAGCCTGCTTCTCTCCGATGCCACCAGCCCTTGTCCTCGGGGCTTCCTACCTTGCAGCTGATCACGCTCCGCTGCTTGCTACCTACAGCCTTTGTCCGCTGGGTTCTCAGCCCAGCAGTCCTCTACAGTCCTCTACAGCCTTCTACAGTCAGCGGCCCTGCTCCTCTGGCCTCACTCCTTGCTGCCGGCCCTTCTGGGCTCCTTGCCCTGCAGCCTGCTTCACTCCGTTGCCCTAAGCCCTTTCCCTCTGGGCTTCCTTCCTTACAGCCCTGCTCCTTTGGGGCTTGCTCATTGCTTTCCTGCTCCTCTGAGCTCTCAACCTTGTACCCTACCGTCTTCTGCTATCCACAACAATTCATCTACATTATTACTTTCAGTTATTGCAGTCCCCCTGTTTCCTGACTGCTGCTCCCTTGCTTTCTTCCTTGTTTTCAACCCTCTGTTCTTTATCCCTATCCAATCCTGTTATACGGCATTCCCTTAATTTCCTTCTGCTAGTTTGCTTATCGACTTCCTTTTTCCTGGATTTGTCTGTTAGTGCCTTCTCTTTTACTATTTGTAGACCCCTTTGTACAGAGCTTGTTTGTTGGTTTCCGTCAGGCAACCTCTGCCCCTTCCTTTGTCTCGTTTCTGCGTTACAGACACCCATAGCTGTTGTTCCAAGCCATGAGCAAGCAGTGTGGGCCTCTGTTATAGCAAACTGTGCAGAAGGCTAGAGTTTTTCCTAAGGTCCATGGAATACTCTTTTCCTATATCTGCATACACCCCAAGAGGGAATCCATTCTGTTGTACCTTATTTCCTTGGTACACTTGCCTACTCTTCGTTCTCTTTACTTTAAACTGTGTGTGTTGTTAATGACTCCAATCAAGCATTCCCACTAAGTCAGTGCCTTGTCTGGGATTGCTCAAGGGAAGCCCTTAGTTATATATTTTTATGACAAGTTATAATCTGGATGATGAACTCTTGCATCACGCCCCTCTCTGAGAATCCCCCTGACCCCACTGAGCCAAGAAGTAGGTTTGTTTTGCAAATTGAAAAGGTTTATTTAAAAAATTAAACAATGGATATATATCACACTTTTATAATAAATTAATATTTGATATCACACTTAGACATATGACAGTGATCAACAATGGATGATGTTATCCTAGCACACTGGTTTAACTACTTAGGAGTAGTATAGAGGATAAGGTAGCTGAGAATGCTTTATATGGTACAAGGAAATGCAAGGTGGAAAAGAAGCAACACAGGAATAAACTTGATATGATTTCAGCAAAACATAATATAATCACTTTTCCCCTTTTGGCAATTCACCCCCCCTCTATGCAATGTAAGGAGGTGGAAGTAATACGCACAGTCTTCAGGAATACAATCACAGTACAATACAAATTCAGTTCCCCCCTAACAAGCTTAGAGAAACAGGGATGCTTTTAAACACAGGCAAAGTACTTTGAAGGTGGTATGCAAAGAAGGGAAAAATAGGCTAAAAATGATTTTAATTCCCTCTAGAGGTTCAGGGTGAGTGAGAGATACTTTAAATCAGTTCAGGCCAGCCCTATCAATGATTCAGGGATGGTTACCAGGTTGAAAACGGAATTCCGTAATGGAAGCAAAAGACAAATGTTTTTACACGTGGCTGGAATGAAGCAAAATGTCAAATCGCTGCAATTTAGTCGCGTGCGTCGAGCGCAATTACGAAGGAACTATAAGGAGTAGCAAGTCGGTTTAGAGCTAGTTGGAAAGCTTAGAATCTCAGCTTTGAAATACAAATTAAATCACGCTTCTATCAGAAACGGTTCAAGAGATACAGACGATTTTGTGAAGGTAGATTCTCAAAATAAAAGTAAAGCTCAGAATGACAGATGACAGTTTTGCAGCTTTGAATCAACAGGAGGGACACGATTTCTATGATGCAGTTCTCAATAGGTTAAAATAGTTTGAATTAGATTATTTTAAACTAAGAGATTGGTTTTGCACCGTTCTGGCTGAGTACTCATACTATATTTTGGACAGGAATGCGACTTCATCACGGATCGGGTCAGGATTGGCTGCGGTTCGCTCGCCACTGGGTACTGGTTCTCTGGTTCTGCTCACAGCGATCTGGGTCAGCTCTCAGCACTGCACAGCGATCTGGTCTCTCTGGATCTCTGGTCTCTCTGGATCTCTGGTCTCTGGAGATTGATGGATTTGAAGTCTGGAGTCTCCCGGCAAAGCGTCTCGCAAGAAAGTGGAAAGTGAATGTCTCTGTCTGGCTTCCAGTGGCACTTTTTATGTCTTTCGAAAATGGGTGTGGATGCTAACTTTCTTTGCCCAACCCACTCACGATTTGATAGGTCAAGGATTTCTCTTTGACTTGATTTGAGAAGGGAGCAGTGAGTCAGAGTGCGTCATCTTTATGGCATACAGAAAGAACACTCCCCTTTGCTTTTACCTTAGAAAATCATTTTCATAACTAAACACATTTCCCAGATACACAAGTGGTTGACATTACATGTACAGATTGCAGATGACTTAAGGTACATTCTTGTTCAACTCTGATCTTCCTAAGAGCTTGCATCCAAAAATGACAACTTATTTTCGTTTTTAGTTGGTTTACCAATATCGGACGTTTACCAAAAATGGCACAAATGTACACAGCCTTTCTACAAATACTCCAGTAAATTTCCATGTCTCTAGCTTAAACCCAGTGTCTGCAACATGAATAAATTGTGGGGTTCGGTCCCAGAACATCGTACTTAATTGAGTTTAGACTCAAATTGTAGGTACATATTCCATTTTAAGGATCTCCAAATTGTACATTCCTGTCATCTGGTTACAATTAGTTATCAGTGTTTTTATAAAACATATATTTGCCTTCAATTCAATTCACAAAAAGTGTCTGGCCCGCCCCTAGGAACTGGGTGAGTCAGGGATCACATGTCTGTTCTTCCAGGCAGAGCTCTGTTTACAGTCCACACCCAAATCAGCATACTCCATTCAATTGAAAGAGTCTATTGTGTTGACTGAGGTCAGCAGACCAGGGGGGAACTCTGCATTTGGATAGCATGACCATGTGATCTCCTGGGCTGTTGCTGGTAAGGGCTGGTGTGAATGCTTCCCATGGACAGAGGCCCTTTGAACTGTTTTAATTGAATCAAACTGCCTCCTGGGAACAAACCTTTGAAGTCCCAGCTAGCCCAGGATGCTGTTTAGCTTCTGCAACACAGGTCCCCAGTCAGAGTTTAGACCGCTAGCGCCGGTTTGTGGAAAATGCCGGTACTGCACCTATTTTTGGGATCTGTCTTGAATTAATACATTTCCAAAAGAAAGGATTTTACTTGATAGTATATGATCCTTGGTTGACATGGCATTGATGTGGATCTGTAGTAGAGTAAAGTAAAACACTCAACCATAGTTGGATTTTTGTTTGGTGGTTCCGGGCCCATGATCTTAGCAATTTTTGACGTGAATAAAAACGGGTTTTGAACAGAACCATCTTTCTTTGCACTGGTGGGTGGCAGGTCAGGGGACCATTTTGCTGTGCCCAAAACTGCACGGTTCTCCAGGATTCTGGCGCAAATGTGGGCTTTTCCGCCCTCTTGGATTTCCTAAGCCCACAGCACCAAATGTTGCAGCATGATAGTCCAAACGTGGGTCATGACACCCAACAAGCCCCCCCCGCCAGACTGCGCTTTGATTTTGAGTCGAGGGGGAGTTGGGTGCAAAGGATGTTTTGATCCACGCGCTGGTATGTCCGCATCATCTTCTTCCAATTCCGCAAATGGCACAGTTCAGCATCTTTTCTTCCATCCGGTTGGATCGATCGGTTCTCCTCGCCTGTCCTGATGGGAATATTGGGTGGTACCCCGGGCCCCTTGTATCTTTGCTCCCGATCTCCGGGTCGTTCTCTTTGGTCAGTCTCCATGGTTTCCTCTCTCCTAGGATGATAAAGCAAAGCGGCAATACACATTCCTAGATATTTTTCCACCACTATTAATGGTGTGGCGAACATATACATTTTATACATCCGGATACATTTTGCAGTCTTATTTTAAAAAACAAGATATAACAGGAAACATTTTCATACCAGAATCATGATATTTTAGAGACTATATGCGGGATATTTTTAGGGTTGGAACTGAATTACTCTGGAGCGTCCCCCTCTGGGATTCCAGAGGATTCCTCCAGTTGTTGCAGAGTGTGCCTGGGATGGCAACACTTTAGCTGATTTATATGGACCCACTTGTCTTCCCCTTCCGCCAAACTACCTTTGGGGATGCGGATCTTATAAGCTACTGGGGAGATCTTGTCTGTAATTTCAAACGGTCCCTTCCATGTAGGCAAACATTTTCGTTGTTTGGCCTGGTTTCTTTGGAAATTGTATAGATAGACCCGGTCTCCCACATTATATACTTTCCTGGAAGTTTTCAAATCGTAATGGGTCTTCATGCTATCAGCTGATCTTTCTAGATTCCGCTGAGCATAGGCAAAAGCATGTTGAAGGTGTTTCCTTAAATTCTCCACATATTCATGAGTTGTGGAGGCATTTATCAATGTCTGCTCTTGGGTCCTGTAGAGCAAATGCTGGGGAAGCACCATCTTGCGTCCAGTCATCAACTAAAATGGTGACATTTTAGTTGCAGATGAAGGGGTAGATCTGATGGCCATTAGGACCAGAGGTAATCGGATATCCCAACTTGGCCCAGAATCTGCCACAACTTTTTTAATATGCTCACAATGGTCCAGTTGTAGCGTTCTACTGCCCTAGAAAAAGCTGGTCGGTAAGCAATGTGTAGCTTCCTTTTGACCCCCAGTATCTCCCACATCTTTGTCATTACCTCGCTGGTGAAATGGATACCTCTGTCTGACTCAATCCTTTGAGGTAGACCAAAACGGGAAAAGATGTGGTTAATCATCAGGGCAGCTGCTGTTTCTGCCTTGCAGTTTGGGGCCGGGAGACATTCCACCCACTTGGTAAACAAGCATGAGACCGTCAACATGTACTTGTTTCCTCTATACGAGCGAATCACTGGGCCTACGAAGTCGATTTGCAAATCTGACCATGGCAGTGTCATCCCCCTCTTTTGGAGAGGCGCCCGGTGTGTGAGGGATGTTGGCTGAAATTGTGCACACACAAGACACCCCTTCAAGTATTGGTCGAGGTCCTGCCCCATGTCTGGCCAGTATGCAACATCTCCTAAGATTTCCAGTGTTGTGTGAAACCCCCTATGCCCGGCGGTGGCCGCATCATGGGCGTGACTTAACATCAGGCTTCGGAATGAGGTAGGAACCACCCACTGATCATGGCCAGCTTGGGATTTCTTACCAACAAACCGTCTTGGATTCAAAACATTTTTGGACATTTCATCAACACTCTAAGGTCCTCCTTCCCAATGTAATGGGTATCCGTCAGGGGAAAGTTCTCAGGGTCCTCAATGTGTTGGTAAAACTTACCAATTATTGGATCCCCTTTTTGAGCCGTGATAAAATCGGCATCTGGGGTCTCCTTACTCCATTGTGCAGTTGAAAGATCATTGTGAGAATTTGTCTGGGACCTAGTGATAGCAGTGACCTGGATTTGCCCCAACAGGGACTCTATTTCTATTAGATCCCCTTGGGTGGCCCCGGTTTTAGCCAGCTAATCAGCTAAGTCATTTCCAGTTTTGCCTGGTCCTTTTACTTTGGAATGACCCTTGATCTTTTTCCAGTAGATGGTCATCCCATTTGAGGTGACCAGATCATCAATGTTTTGGATTAACTTCCCATGTTTCAAGGGTTTGTTATTAGCACATAACATGCCTCTGGTTTTCCAATTAACCAGGTGCTCCACAAACCCGTTCCGTACATAATCTGAATCTGTGATTATGACCAGTTTGTGGAGTTGATGTTGGACAGCAGTGAGGATGGCCTGATGCACAGCCATCAATTCTGCCACCCGACTACTTCGTGGACCGATTTTGTACCCAGCGGAGGGTTCTGGGGACTCCTTCACCCATGCATTCCCTACGCCGGCCACTAGTTCTTTTTCCCCGTTGTTGTCAACATGGTAAGAGCATCCATCCACATAGGCAGTGGGCATCCCCTCACACTTGTCTTCTTCAAAGACTTTGTGTGGGGAATTAAGGTATGCCTCCATGTTGTCCTTGATTTTTAGACTTTCGTCCTCGAGACAGTTTTCTCTGGCACAATCATGCAAGTCAGCCAGACCTTGCGCGAGGGGACTCTTCTTGTTTTGGCCATATCTGATCTCCACAGGAAAGCCTTGCATTGACAGAATCCAGGAAGTAATTTGGGAATTACTCACATTTCCGGCCCGGATTCTGTCACTTTGGAGATATTGCAGAGGCTGGTGTGGAGTCTCCACTATGATGTGTTCCCCCTGGATGAACGGGCGGTAATTCTTCATTGCCCACACCATTGCCAGGAGTGCCTTCTCACAATCGTTGAATTTTTCCTCCACAGAGGATAAAGTTTTGCTCGCATAGGAGATTACTTTATTGAACTTGTCATGCTTTTGGTATAATACTGCCGTCAAGCACGTATTAGAAAACCCTGTCTCCAGGAAGAACTCCTTGTTTCTGACAGGATAAGCTAGGCAAGGCGCTTGTGAGAGGCTTCTTTTGAGTTGTCTTACTGCCTCGGATTGTTCTGGACCCCATTCCCACTTGACCCCCCCTTCAAAAGATGAATCAGGGGTCTAGTGATCTCTGCGTAGCCCTCAATGAACTTTCTGCTGTAATTAGACAGTCCAAGGAGGCTCCTTAGTTCCCGCAGAGTTGTGGGGTCTTTCAGTTTCTGAAGTGCTTCCACTTTCTTTTCTTGGGGATAGAGACCCTGAGGAAATATCTCATGCCCCAAGAAATTAACACAGGTTCTACACCACTGTGCTTTCTGAAAGGAAAGTTTGGCTCCTGCGGCCCTCAACTGTGTCAGAACATAACAGATCTCCGCTATGTGTTCTTCCACAGATGAACTTTTGAGGAGGACATCATCTACATAAGCCAGGTTACCCCTCGCACCCAGGTCGGCATGGCCTTATGTAGGAAAATGTTGAATTCATTGCCGGAGTTGAGGTATCCGAAGGGTGTCCGGGTCCATGTGTACTGCTGGCCCCCAAAGGTAAAAGCCAGTTTGTATTGGTCCGCCCTACTGACA